>NW_007259687.1:116406-117605 GCF_000164805.1 Carlito syrichta | reverse complement strand
CCCAACTAAAAAAAAAAAAAAAAAACAAAAGATAGATGGTCAAGGGGACTGAGATGCAGCCAGAGGTGGGAGCAGGTCCTGGAGCATGTAGTGTCATGCAGAGGCGAGGGGAGTCTGAGGAAGTGAGGGGGCAGGCGAGACTCACCAAGGTTTCTGGGAGGCCTGGCGGGTGACAGTGGCGAGAGCAGGGTGGGCGGAGACTGCAGGTGGAAGCCAGGCTTGCCGGGGGCTCTGAGAGGCAGGGACAGGGGTGGAGCCAGATGCCTGGATTGGGACCTGGCTTTGCTGTCTATCAGCTGTGTTTCCCTGGGCAGGTCACTTAACTTCCAGGTGGGTTCCTTAACTGTGAAATGGACATCATAATCGTTGTGTCTCTGTCAAGGTATTGTTGTAAGGATCGGTTTAATGTGGATAAAATCGTAAGAAGCAACAATGTAACATCAATTGAAGATGGTGGGGGGGAGTTTTGCGTGGGAAGCATGGAGACCAGAGTCGCGGGTGGGAGGTCAGGTCTTCCGAGAGCGTCCTACAGAGAGGGGAGAGGCGGGCATTCCGGCAGAAGGCACCATCTGACCCGAGGGAGTGAGGTGTTGGGGTCCGTGTTCGTTGGGGGAACCTTTTGGAAGGCCTGACTGGAGGAGGTCTGGACTTGCTACCAACCAGCTGCCCCGCCTTGTCCAGCTCCCTCCACCTCCCACATCCCCAGTCTTTCCCCCAAGCCGCCCCAGGATGGGGGGACCCTGCCCCCAATGCCCCCTCCCCACCTCTCCAGGTACCTGGCGCCCTCGCAGATCAATCGTGTTTGCGAGCTGGGGGGCGGAGGAGTTTGGGCTCATTGGCTCCACGGAGTTCACGGAGGTGAGTGGGCCCCCCTGGGTGGGTGGTGGAGGGGCCTGTCAGGGCGGGGCGGCGGGCTGACGTCGCCCCTGCCCCCGCAGGAGTTCTTCAGCAAGCTGCAGGCGCGCACGGTGGCCTACATCAACGTGGACATCTCGGTGTTTGGTATGGAGGTGCGGGGGGGTTGCGGCCGGCTTGACCGTGGGATGGGTGAAGGGAGGGGCTGGGGCCCGAACAGTCCTTCTCTCCTCCTCCCACAGCCAACGCTACCCTTAGGGTGCAGGGGACGCCCCCTGTCCAGAGTGTTGTCTTCTCTGCAGCCAAAGAGGTGGAAGGGGTTGGGAGGGGCGGGGGGGGGCCGA
>NW_007259687.1:111664-115637 GCF_000164805.1 Carlito syrichta | reverse complement strand
GGGCGATCCTCGTAACAGGGGCTGGACCTGGTGGGCAGGAGACCCTCAGAGGACCCGCCTTCTTTTGGGGGCCGGGGAGAGGCCCGCCCCGAGACTAGATCTCCCTCTCGACCAGATCCGCTCACCAGGCTCTGGCGACATCAGTATCTACAACAACTGGATCAAGTACTTCAATCGCAGCAGCCCGGTGTATGGCCTGGTCCCCAGGTGAGTCCAGGGACGGGAAGGGGGTCCCGGGCGCGGCGGGCCGGCCCAGCGCCCTCCAGCTCAGCCCCCTTCCTGCCCGCAGCCTGGGCTCCCTGGGCGCCGGCAGCGACTACGCACCCTTCATTCACTTCCTGGGCATCTCCTCCATGGACATCGCCTACACCTATGACCGGGTGAGTAGGCCCCCTCCTCTCTGTGGGGTTGTCCCAGCGTGGACTGAACTCTGCTCCTTCACTCTCCTTTATTCAGTAGCCGTGCTACCTCGGCCCAATTTCTTAACCTCTCTGAGCATCTGTTTACACTCATTATGCTCTTATATAACACCAAATGAAAGATACTACGGATTGTAAGTTGCACTTTTGTCATGCACTGACTGGAGGAAAAAACCCGCTGCCAGTTAGTTGTAGGGTGACACTGACGAACAAGCATCCTGATTCCAGAGATCTTAAAATGTGGATTCTCAGCATTGATTAAATAAAATTTTGAAACATGAACTTCGAATCAGTGACAAGGGAAAAAATTAAATTTAAAGTTAAAATATTATGAAACCGAGATGCTCATATCATGGGGCGGTGGAGGGTAAATCAAGATCTGGGGGGCAGAGTGCCCAGCTCACATCTCCCTGTCTGATGTTCCAACAAGAACCTTCTCTACCTCATGGCCACCCCAGTCACCCCAATTCTGGTAGAGCTGGGATCCGAATCCCCTTATCTGACTCCAAAGCCCCAGGCTCTTCTCCTTCACAGGAAATTCACCTCACCTAGTTCTGCCAGTTATTAGCTGTGTGATGTCAGGGAGGTTAACTTATTTTTTTGAGTTGGAGTCTCATTCTGTCGCCCAGGCTGGAGTGCAGTGGCACGCTCATGGCCACTTCAGCCTCAACCTGCTGTGCTCTGGTGATCCTTCCGCCTCAGCCTTCCAAGTAGCTAGAACTACGGACACGTGCCACCACGCCCGGCTAGTTTCCTTTGTGACTTATTGTAGAGACGAGGTCTTGCCAAGTTGCCCAGGCTGGCCTCGAACCCCTGGGCTCAGACAGTCCTCTTGCCTCCACCTCCCAAAGTGCTGGGATGACAGGTGTGAGCCACTGTGCCCGGCCAGGTTAACTTTTTTGAGCCTCAGTTTCCTCCTTTGAAAAGTAAGAATTCTAGTCAGGCTCGGTGGCTCAGCCTGTAATCCCACGCCTTTGGGAGGCTGAGGTGACTGGATTGCCTGAGCCCGCAGGTTTAAGACCCGCCTGGGCAGCGACACCTCATCTCTACAATAAATCAAAAAATCAGCCAGGCATGGTAGCGCATGCCTGTAATTCTGGCTACTCAGAAGGCTGAGGCGGAAGGATAGCTGGAGCCTGGCAGGTCAAGGCTGCGGTGGCCAGGGAGCAGCCAATGCACTCCAGCCTGGGCGACAGAGTGAGACTCCAACTCAAAAAAAGAAAAGAAAAGTAAGAATTCTAGAACCCACCTGATGGAGGTGGCAAAGATTCAGTGGAGGTAACGCTCGACATCACAGCTCGCTGGAGGTCCACCTCTCCCACTTCCGGTCTCGACCCTGTCACCTCGAGGCCTTGTTTCCCCCAGAGCAAGACATCAGCCCGGATCTACCCCACCTATCACACAGCCTTCGACACCTTTGATTACGTGGACAAGTTTGTGGACCCTGGTGAGGAGGGGGGCAGGGGACATCCTGAGACTGGAGGAGGATAGGCTGAAGTCTGAGCCCTGGCCTTGTCACCCTCCCCACAGGCTTTGGCAGCCACCAGGCCGTGGCCCAGACAGCGGGGAGCGTGCTTCTCCGGCTCAGTGACAGCTTCTTCCTGCCCCTCAATGTCAGTGACTACAGCGAGACCCTCCGCAGCTTCCTGCAGGCTGCCCAGCAGGACCTTGGGGACCTCCTAGAACAGCACAGCATCAGCCTGGGTACGGACACCCTTGACATTGAGAAGCGCGCAGCCCTGCGTCCTCAGGGCTAAGCCACTGGTTGCTCCTCGCAGGGCCTCTGGCGATGGCAGTGGAGAAGTTTGAGACAGCGGCCACAGCCTTGGACCAACACATATCCACACTGCAGAAGGGCAGCCATGAGTGAGTATGCGGGCAGCGGGCAGGGTGCCAAGGGCGGCGTCTGGAGCGGATGCCAGGCTGGCCGTTGGGCTGCTGGCTCCAGGGTGACCTGTAGGCCCTGCCTCTACCAGTCCCCTGAAGGTCCGGATGCTCAATGACCAGCTGATGCTCTTGGAACGAACTTTCCTGAACCCGAGAGCCTTCCCGGAGGAACGCTACTACAGGTGAGTTCACCCCAGAGCTCCTGGGAGATGCCCAAGGCGGGGCTGGACAATGGTCACCGAGGTGGGGGGTGGGATGTCAGTTCCTCTGCCCTTTTGAGCACATCCAGCCCCTTGAGACAGCTGGGGACTGTGAGGTCCAGGGGGCCAAACTGGTTGAGGGTCACCCTGAGAGCTGAGACTCGGACTTCCATCTCTGTCACCACCACTGCTAAGGGCCCCAGCTTCCAGACAGGTGTGTGTGTGGGGGTTGCTTTTGTGCCTAGCTGCAGCAGAAGCCGAGCAAGTTCAAGGCTGAGGCTCCTCATTCCTGGCCACCGACTGAGCCTGACCTTGTCCCGTTTCCTGCCAGCCATGTGCTCTGGGCACCCCGCATGGGCTCAGTGGCCACGTTCCCGGGCCTGGCCAATGCCTGCTCCAGGGCGAACGATGTGGGCGCCGGATCGGAAGCTTGGGCCGAGGTGCAGAGGCAGCTCAGCATTGTGGTGGCGGCCCTGGAGGGTGCAGCAGCCACCCTGATGCCTGTGCCTGACCTCTGACCCCAGGCCCCTTCTTACCCTAACCCTCTCCCACCCTTTGCCCTGGGGTGTGTCCCAGTCTTCCTTCCCTGGTGCCAGGAGGGAGTACAACCATGAGACCCTCTCAGGCTTCTCAGGCAACAGCTTGGCTTCCCAGGGGAAGCGGCAAATCCCAATGGAAACCCCTCTCATCCTGACACTTGGTTGGCAGAGGGTGGACAGCAGGAGGCGGGGATGGTGGGGGAAATGGCAAAACCGCCACTGCTCTTGGTGGGCGGGGAGGATGGCATGCGTAATGTCAACCACAGAGATCACCACGGCCACTCCTAGAGGACCAGCAGGGAAACTGAGGCCCAGTCAACGTTCCTCTCCCAACATACTTTCAGTGTGTCTCAACACCCCCCGCGTGATGCCCCCAAATAAATCAAGTCTAGCGACCAGTCCTTATAAAACAAGTTCCTTTTACTGTCCGGGAACTCCGGACAAAGAAACCTCAGCACTCTGGCCCAGTCCCGGGGCTCCCGGAAGCTGCATGTTTCGTCCGCGGGCAGGGAGTCCGGGTCTGTCCACACCCTCGCCTTCCCCCTCCTCCAGGACCACCTCTTCCAGGGTGTGCCCTCGAAGCTTGCTCCCCACCAACACATCGCAGGCACCGGCGGGCGGCAGTCCTTTCTCTGCGTAGCGACCCCGCAGGAAAACAACTCTCTCTTCTCCATCCAAAGACAGCCCGTGGGACTGGCACAGGTCGCGCGCTTCCTGGGGTCCATCCAGCGCCAGCAGCTGGACCACGAAGTCTAGAGGCAGGCTCTGCCCCTTGGAAGTGCTCAGGGCACGGGCCAGGCGGGCCAGGGCTCCGCGGCGGGCACGGCCCACGTGGCACTGCACGGCGCAGCTCGGCAGGTAGGGCAGGGGCCGAAGCAAGCGGAAAAAGCGCGCGGCATTGCCCTCGCGGAAGGCGGCGTCCACCGCC
>NW_007259687.1:108957-110420 GCF_000164805.1 Carlito syrichta | reverse complement strand
TCAGCCTGTAATCCCACGCTTTGGGAGGCTGAGGTGAGTGGATTGCCTGAGCCCGCGGGTTCAAGGCCCGCCTGGGCAACTTGGTAAGACTTCATCTCTACAATAAATAAAAAATTAGCTGGGCGTGGTTGCATGCGCCTGTAGTTCCAGCTACTTGGAAGGCTGAGGCAGAAGGATCGCCGCAGCCAGCAGGTGGAGACTGTGGTGGCCGGGAACGGCCACTGCACTCCAGTCTGGGTGACAAAGTGATACTCCAACTTAAAAAAAAAAAAAAAATTAGATAGACTAGAGTTTATTAGAATGCACCACCCAAAGAAAGTATCTAACATCTTGAATGTCTGTTCAGATATATTCGTGGGTACATGTGTTCTCGGTTGTTTTGCAACACCGACAAGGAGTGGACATTAAGAACTGTTTGAGACCCGCCTGGGCAACTTGGGAAGACCTCATCTCTAAAATAAAAAATAAAAAAATAAAAAAATTAGCCGGGCATGGTAGCACGTGCCTGTAATTCCAGCTACTTGGAAGGCTGAGGCAGAAGTATCGCCGGAGCCTAGTGGGTCGAGGCTGCAATGGCCGGGAGCAGCCACTGCACTCCAGTCTGGGCGACAGAGTGGGACTCCAACTCAAAAAAAAAAAAAAAAAGAACTGTTTGAGGCCAGGCACAGTGGTGGCTCAAGCCTATAAGCCCAGCACTTTGGGAGGCTGAGGCGAGAGGACTGCCTGAGTCCAGGAGTTCGAGACCACCCTGGACAACTTGGCAAGATTTCGTCTCTACAATAAATCAAAAAATTAGCTGGTGTGGTGGCGCGTGTTTGTAGTTCCAGCTTCTTGGAAGGCTGGGAGCCCAGCAGGTCGAGGCTGCAGTGGCTGTTAGCGTGCCACTGCACTCCAGTCTGGGCGATAGAGTGAGACTCCAACTGAAAAAAATCAATCAATCAATAAAAAATAAAGAAATGTTTGAACACTGCCAGGCATGGTGGCTCATGCCTGTAATCCCAACACTTTGGGAGGCCGAGGCAGGAGGATTGCTTGAGCCCAGGAGTTCGAGACCAGCCTGGGCAACATAGCAAGACCTAGTCTCTACAAAAATAACTAACCAAGCTGGTGGCTCTGGCTTGTAGTACCAGCTACTAGGGAGGTTGAGGAGGATGGATCGCCTGAGCCTGAGGTCGAGGTTGCCCTAAGCCATGATCGCGCCACTGCACTCCAGCCTGGGCGACAGAGACCCTGACTCAAAAACAGATAAATGCTTGACCACCACCATTCAGGCCACGTTCCTGTTCCAATCCCACCCCATTCATTCCCATTCTTGAGAAAACACACACCCCGCGATGAGCCCAAGTTCACTGACTTTACTGGGAGAGAGCTAGCGATAAGTGTTTGAAGTCTCTCCTCCCCCCCCACCTCCAGCCCCTGCCTGGCCACCACCCCGACTCACCTAGGTTGTAGAGCAGAAAGAG
>NW_007259687.1:103094-108113 GCF_000164805.1 Carlito syrichta | reverse complement strand
CCCCACGACGAGCCGCGCGTCACATGACGAGCCCCCACCAGGGTTTTATATTGTGGTCCGGCCGCTCCCATGATGCACCGGTGTGTGCCTCTCTTTCGCAGCCAATCGCTTTGTGGAGGGGCGGGGCGGGCCACGCCCCCAGCCCCACCTCCATCCCGCTGAACCACCCCTGACCTCCAAAAAAGGGGCGTTTCACCTCTGGGTTCCTCTCCTTCACCCCTTTCACCCAACAAATTGGCTCTGTTGGCCTGTCATCCTGTTCCCTGGAAATGATTCTCCCCTTTTTCTTTTTTTTTTTTTTGAGTCGGAGTCTCACTCTGTCGCCCAGGCTGGAGAGCAGTGACACGCTCACGGCCACCGCAGCCTCGACCTACTGGGTTCTGGCGATCCCTCCGCCTCAGCTTTCCAAGGAGCTGGAATTACAGGCGTGCGCCACCACACTGGGCTGATTTTGTTTTTTAATTGTAAAGATGAGGTCTTGCCACGTTGCCCAGGCTGATCTTGAACTCCTGGGCTCAGGTAATCCTCTTGCCACGGCCTCCCAAAGTGCTAGGATTACAAGCGTGAGCCACCACGCCCAGCCATCCCCATTTTCTTTTATTCCTTTTTGGTTTTTTTTGAGTCAGGGTTTTCTTATGTCGCCCAGGCTGGAGTTCAGTGGCATAATCACAGCTCAGCACAGATTCAGCCTTGACCTCCTGAGCTCAAGCAGTCCTCCCGCCACAGCCTCTCGAGTAATTGGAACTATAGTTGCACACCACCACGCACTCTACTTTTCTGATTTTTTTTTTCCGTAGAGATGCAGTCTTATGTTGCATAGGCTGGTCTCAAACTCCTGGGCTCAAAAGATCTTCCGCCTTGGCCTCCCAAAGTGTTGGGATTATAGGCATGAGCAACGGCTCCCAGCCTTTTCTTGAACTCCTGGACTCATGCAGTCCTCCCACCTCCGCCTCCCAAAGTATTGAGATTACAAGCGTGAGCCACCACGCCTGGCCTCTCCCCATTTTCAGGGGTCAGCAAACTTTTCCTGCAAGTGGCCAGGTAGTAGATGCTTTGGGATTTGCAGGTCACAAGGGCTTAATTCTGCAACTACTCAACTCTATTGGTGTATGGTGAATTTAGCCATAGACGACATCAAATCAATGAGCCTAGTTGTATTTCAACATTTTAAAAATGTATTTATTTATTCATATATTTTTTGAGTTGGAGTCTCACTCTGTCGCCTAGGCTGCAGTGCAGTGGCATGCTCAAGGTTACCATAGCCTCATCCTGCTGGCATCAGGCGATCCTTCTGCTCCAGCCTTCCAAGTAGAGGGAACCACAGGTGTGCATCACCATGCCCGCCTAATTTTTTGATGTATTGTACAGATGAGGTCTCACCAAGTTGCCCAGGCTGGTCTCGAACCCCTGGGTTTAGGCAATCCTCTTGCCTCTACCTCCCAAAGTGCTGAAATGATAGGCATGAGTCACTACACCCACCTAACGTTTTATTTATAGATGTTTAAATTTCATATAATTTTTGCCTGTCACAGAATTATTCTTTTGATTTTTTCCAGCCATTAAAAAATATAAAAACCATTCTAGCTCACAGGCCTGACAAAAGAGGGCAGTGGGCCAGAACTGGCTGCAGCCTATAGTTTACAGACCCTGGTTCTAGACAGGTAAACTGGCCAGGTACGATGGCTCACACCTATAATCCCAGCACTTTGGAAGGCCCAGGCAGGAGAATCGCTTGAGGCCAGGAGTTTGACACCCACTTGGGCAATGCAGGGAGACCCTCTCTCTACCAAAAAAACAAAAAAAAAAAAAAAAAAGAACACAAAGACGGGTAGACTGATAGTTTAGCAACCAGAGCTGCTGTTCACACATCAAAATAGACATAGGCAGGATCAGAAGTGTGAGACCCTGATTCCAAGGTGGCAGGTGTAGTCAGAGAGCTGAGACTTCATTATTTTTCTTGGTCCAGTGACAGAGAGAAATGGCCCCTGGGGTTGCAAGACCAGGAAGTAGGGCTAAGCCCTGGAGGGAAGAGACGTGGGTGGCTGGCAGTGCTGGAGCAAAAGTCCCAGGGAAGGGTCCACTCCCTCTCAGGGTGGGAGCTAGGACAGATGCAGGCGTAAGATCTCCTCTGCCCGCTTCAGATACTCAGCGGCCTTCCTCTTCACACCCTCCCGGCGGGCAGGTGACGGGTCACCTACAGAGAAAAACGGGCTCAGCTGACGTCCACGGCCCGGCGACCTCCGGAAACCCCATGGGCATAGTCCCTTACAGTTCAAAGACTGCCTTTCTCGGGCCGGGCTGAGCCTGTAATCCCAGCACTTTGAGAGGCCTAGGTGAGTGGATTGCCTGAGCCCGCGGGTTCGAGACCCGCCGGGGCAACTTGGCAAGACCTCATCTCTACAATAAATCAAAAATTAGCCGGGCGTGGTAGCGCGCGCCTGTAGTTCCAGCTACTCGGAAGGCTGAGGCGGAAGGATCGCCGGAGCCCAGCAGGTCGAGGCTGCGGTGGCTGGGAGCGGCCACTGCACTCTAGTCTGGGCGACAGAGTGAGACTCCAACTCCAAAAAAAAAAAGTGCCTTTTTCTGTCCCCTGAGACCTGGGGTCGAGTCTCCCCATTCTGCAGAAGAGAAAACTGAGACCACAAGAGAAGGAAAAAACACTGCCAGATGACCAGCTGGCCGGTGAGGAGCGAGGGCTCCCTGATTTAGGAGTCGCTCGTTTCGGGCTGCCTTCCTCGCCCTGGCCCTCTCTGGGACGCGGCCCGACCCCCACCCTGCAGTCTCCACTCACCGGGCACTCCCTCAAGAAGCAGGTGCACACCATCTCGGTAGCCCTGGAGGGCAGCAGGGTAGGCACCCGCCTTCTCGTCCCGCAGGGCCTGGGTGATGACTGCTGTGGCCTGGCTCAGATAGGCAGGGGCGGGCCGTCGCTCCTCGTCCTCTTCCTCCTCCTGCCCTCCTGGCTCCCAGGGTTCCCGGTCCAGCCTTTCTGCCGCCACCTCCATTGCCGCCAGCTCACCCACGTGGGGAGGGCTGGGGGCTGCGCCTTCTGCCATCACACAGGACTCAGGCCACACTGGCCCTTCCTTTCCCCGGGCCCACTGCCCACACCCCAGACCTCTCTTGCCCATCAGGGTATTAACCTGTCCTTGGCGGTGGCAAGCAATGCCTGGACAATCCAGAAGTAACCTATGGATAGCAAACTAGCTGTGGTCGATTTGACATAAATATTTGAATAGAAAAAAGAAAATCAGCCAGGCCAGGTGTAGTGGCTCACACCCTAATCCTAGCACTTTGGGAGGCCAAGGTGAGAGGAGTGCCTGAGCCCAGGGGCTCGAGACCAGCCTGGGCAACTTGGCGAAACGTCATCTCTACATTAAAAAAAGAAAAAATGAGCTGGGTGTGGTGGTGTGCACCTGTGATTCTAGCTACTTGGAAGGCTCAGGCGGAAGGATCACCTGAGCCCAGCAGGTCAAGGCTGCGGTGGCCATGTGCGTGTCACTGCACTCCAGACTGGGCAACAGAGTGAGGTTCCAACTCAAAAAAAAAATTGACCAGGAGTTCGAGACCAGTCTGCAACATAGCAAGACCTCATCTCTACAAAAAAATCAAACATTTGCCAGGCATGGTGGTGCGTGCCTGCAGTCCCCACTAGCCGGGAAGCTAAGGAGGGAGGAGTTTGAGGCTGCAGTGAGCTGTGATCCTGCCACTGCCTTCTAGCCTGGGTGACAGAGACCCTGACTCAAAGAAGGAGAGTAAAGAGAGAAAGAGGAGTTCCTGCCCAGGCAAATGTCCACCGGGTACCCAGGGGCCCAGCTGGGACAATGCCTCCCACCCAGAGGCCAGATACAACTGCCCCACACCACACCTGCCTTCCTTCCATTCCCCTCCTCGCCCTGCTCATCCGGGAAGTGGAAGGACCAGGGAGGGGAAGCAGCAGAAACAAGAAAAGTGAGAAGACTCTTCACGCCCTTGTTGTCCGGGGGCAGAGGGCTGGGCCGCCGGTCACACCTGAGCCAGGTGGAGGGGTGAGGCTGAAGACATTCCGGGACACTGCGGTCCTGATTTGGAATGAACTCGACTCAAATGTCTGAAGTTGACCAGAAAGCTAAGGGTCTGCCCAGGAGGTCGCCAGAGGGCAGAGGGAAGCCAACGAAATGGGCAAAAAACACTATTAAGGAAATCAAGATGGAAACTGTGAGATCAGCCACTCAACACCCCTGCTGCAGTGACATCAAACGTGGCAAAGTTTATTTTATTTTACTATGATTATTTTTTGAGTCGGGGTCTTGCTCTGTTGCCCAGGCTGGAATGCAGAGGCATGATCACGGCTCACCACAGCCTCGACCTGTTGGGCTCAGGAGATCCTCTCGCCTCAGCCTCCCAAGTACTTGGAACTACAGGCACATGCCACCACCCCTGGCTTGTTTTTTGACTTTGTAGGAACGAGGTCTGGCTATGTCCAGTAGGCTGGCCTCAAATTCCTGGGCTCAAGCAATCCTCCCGCCTCGGGCTTGAAGTTCTGGGATTACCGGCATGAGCCACCGCCCCCGGCCAGAAACCTGGCAAATGGAAAACTCCAGCGCCTCAGAGCTGGGGACTGTCAGGTCTTGTGATCACGGATCAAGAAAGCACTCAGGACCCTGATCTCTACAGGGTAGACCTCGTGTCTTGGGCATTCCCGCATGTCAAGCAGCTGCTTCAGAACCCCAGAGAGGCTGTGGCTCTTTGAGCCTGGACCTCACCCACTGCCCAGCAGGGCCTCTCCTGCCATCAGGATCTGCAGCCAGACCCTGAGCCAGCCAAGAAGCCCCCCCTCGGGCTGGCAGCATAAGGAAATGAAGCTTTCTGAGCAGTGTGGCCCCGCTCTGTGCAAAGCTTTCTCAAAGACCAGAACCCACCATGGGAAATGGCGCGTCTCCTTGCTTTGTGGTTTGCTCAGGTACAAGGGCGTCCAACACACCAAGCCACGAGCCCTGGCTTTGCCTGAAGGTCAGCATTGCTGGCGGGGTGGGGGGG
>NW_007259687.1:101428-103074 GCF_000164805.1 Carlito syrichta | reverse complement strand
GCCCACGCCCCGCACTCCCCACCCCTGCCTGCCCCTGTTACCTTCCTTAGAGAAGGGGTCGAAGAGTGCAAGCTCAGCCTCGCTGAGAGGGCCTCGGACAGGGGAACCCGATGCCTCCTCGGCACTTCCGCAGTTAAAGAGAAGATCTAAAGCTTCCTGGGCAGGGCTGGACGGTGGGGGGTCTGCTGAGGAACAGATCATCGGGGACATGAACACAGGTACTCATCATTTTCCAGCTTTGTTTATTGTCTTTTAATAGAGACAGGGTCTCACTATGTTGCCCTGGCAGGTCTTGAACTCCTGAGCTCAAGCCATCCTGCCGCCTTGGCCTCCCAAAGTGCTGGGATTTTTTTTCTTCCCCAAGTTGGAGTCTCACTCTGTCACCCAGGCTGGAATACAGTGGCACGCTCATGGCCACCACAGCCTCGACCTGCTGGGCTCAGGCGATCCTCCTGCCTCAGCCTTCTAAGTAGCTGGAACTATAGGCACACCTCATCACGCCCAGCTGATTTTTTTGATCTATTAGGTCTTGCCAAGTTGCCCAAGTTGGTCTCAAACCCTTGAGTTCAGAGAATCCTCTCGCCTTGGCCTCCCAAGGTGCTGAGATTACAGGTGTGAGCCACCACACCCGGCCTACTTCCCAGCTTCCAAAATGGAATTACTCTGTCACTAATCCTTGCAGCAACCATGGGCGAAGACAAGCCAGTCACTCGGGTCTGTGTCCATTTTACAGATTAGTAAACTGTACCCCAGAGAGGGAAGATGGCCTGTCTAAAGTTCCCCAGCTAGTAGGTGGTAGAGCTCAGACACACTCCCGTTTTTCACTGCAATCGCCGAGGAAAGAATGTGGGTCCCCACCCACTCTGAACCCTCCAGCCCTGGCCCCCTCCCCTGATGTACCTGGCACCTCCAATTCCTCCAGGCCCCTCCTTTCTGCCGGGAGTGGCTGGGGTAGCCGGGGCTCGTCGAGGGGTGGGGTGGGGATCAGAGGGGGCGGCAGGATGTGTGTGTCCCCGGTCGCCTTGGAGGGCCTTGTCACCTCCCCACCCTGCAGGAGAGAAAGACCCACCAGGGAAGAGTCACAGGGTGCAGGCTGATCAACAGATACACGTCCCACAGGTCTGGGGAGGTGGGAGGAGCCAGGACAATACCCGGAAGAACTCCTTGAGCTGCGGGCTGTTGTTGAGTGCAGGTATGTGCACAGTGAAGCGAAGCAAGTCCTCTGCACCCTTTCGCCGCTCCTCGATCACTGAGGCCTCGAACCGACCTGCAGCCCCCCAGAACAAGGGAGCGGAGAGCTGCAGTGAGCCCCAGGGGCTTCCGCCCCAAGGGTCACTTTCCTGGTTCTGCCTGAGAGGCTCTGAGTAGCCCATTACCCTGTATCTTCCTGAGCTCCTCCTGGGAAGGGTGGCTCTGGGAGGGATCAATCTTATTCATTCTTTGGCCAGATTTTTACTGAGCACCTACTACACGCTAGGCTCAGAAGGTGAATAGGAGAGAAACAAAGTCTCTGCCCTCATGGACAGCTCATCCTAGACAGGGGAGGCAAGTGATTAAAAGAAACAAAATCAGCCGAGCTCAGTGGCTCAGCCGGTAATCCCGCACCTTTGGGAGGCTGAGATGAGTGGATTGCCTGAGCCCGCGGG
>NW_007259687.1:98024-101131 GCF_000164805.1 Carlito syrichta | reverse complement strand
AAAAAAAAAAAAAAAAAAAAGGAAAAACAGGGCAACCCCTTCGGGTCCCCTCCTGCTGTGGGAGCTTTTCTGTCCTCTCAACAAATCTTGCTTTCAAAAAAAAAAAAATGAAATGGGATCCCGCTATGTTAGACAGGCTAATCTCGAACTCCTAGCCTCGAGCAAGCCTCCTAAAGTGCTGGGATGATGGATGTGAACCACCATGCTGGGCCTAGCTGGGAATAGCTAAAAGACCCAACATACAGTAAAGGCTAGGCTGCTTGGAACCTCATTTTCCCCATCTGTCAAATGAGACCATCTCTAAGGATCCTTCCAGCAAGACGAACACGTCTTTACCGGGAGTTTCCGGCCCCCTCTGTCCAGCCCCCACGGGCAGGGGTCTCCTCTGCCCAAGTCTCCCTCCGTCTTCCGCCTAGGTGCCCCGATCTCACACTCACCAAACACCTGGGCCCGGGGAAACGCCGGGAACTCCTCCAGGCGCCGGAAGAGGTTGCGGTGGGTATAGGCCAGGTCTCCATGCAGCTTGCGGAAGTCACTGTAGCGCTTCCAGACCACCACCTGCGAGGGACAGGAGACCTGCCTGGGACCTGCGATGGTGGGAAGCAGCCTCCCCGGGCCCAGTCTGACCCCAGGGTGTGTGACCCGTTTCCAGATCTGGAATTGCAGACCGGTCCCTCTGGCCCCAGGAGACTCACCTCTTTGATATCCTCTGGGTCCTTCTTTGAGATGAACTGAGAAAGAGCAAGAAACAGTCGAGACTAGAAACCGACATCTGACACCCCATTACCTCGTAAGGCCCCAAGTACCTCCTTGTCCCCCTCAAAGGGGTAGTGCCCTTTGACCACTAGCCACAGGCATCAAGGTGTGCTGGCTTTAAGGTTGTGAGTGTCACCCTGGGTAAGGTGGTTCACGCCTGTCATCCCAGCACTTTGGGAGGCCGAGGCAGAAGGATCGCTTGAGCCTGGGAGTTTAAGACCCTCCCTGTTATAAAAAATTTAAAAAGTTTAAAAAAATAAAAATAAATTTTAAAAATAAAAACCTAAAATTCTATGCGTAGATCACTTTGGAAGTGTCTTTATGTTTTTGCTTCACCTTAACAGTTACTAGTACACCCATTTAATAGCTGCCTAGTTGAAAATTCTAGGCTGGGTGTGGTGGGCCTGACGTGAGAGGACGGCCAGAGGTTCGAGAGCAGCCTGGGCTACTTGGCAAGACCTCGTTTCTAGAAAAAGAAAAAAGAAAAGAGGCTGGGCTGTAATCCCAGCACTTTGGGAGGCTGAGGCGAGTGGACTGCCTGAGCCCGCAGGTTCGAGACCAGTCTAGGCAACCTGGCGAGACCTCATCTCTACAATCAATCAAAAAATTAGCCGGGCGTGGTAGCGCGCGTCTGTAGTTCCAACTACTTGGAAGGCTGAGGCAGAAGGATCGCCGGAGCCCAGGAGAACAAGGCTGCAGTGGCTGTGAGTGTGCCACTGCCCTCCAGCCTGGGTGAGAGTGAGACTCCAAATTAAAAAAAAAAAAGCAAGAGAGAGAAAAGAAATTTCTAAAAGTACAAAAATGTCCATTAGGCTTCCCCCAACCCTTGTCCACAGCGACCTAGTTTTTCTCCCTGGGGGCCGTCACTGTGACCAGTTCTTGTATATTATCTTACAGGTTCCTGTTTTACTGTTTTATTTTTAAGTTTTAATTTTTTTCTCCCTTCCACCTCAGTCTTCCAAGTAGCTGGAACTACAGGCACACCCCACCAAAGTACTGGGATGACAGGTTTGAGCCATCGTGTCCGGTCATAATTTTTTTTTTTTTTTTTTGAGTTGGACTCTCTGATGCCCAGCCTGGAGTTCAGTGGCATGCTCATGGCCACCATAGCCTCGACCTGCTGGGCTCCGGCGATCCTTCCGCCTCAGCCTTCCAAGTAGTTGGACACACACGTGCGCGCCACCACGTCCGGCTAATTTTATGTATTGTAGAGAGGAGGTCTTGACAAGTTGCCCAGACTGGTCTCGAACCCTTGGGCTCAGGCAATCCCCTCGCCTCCGCCTCCCAAAGGGCTGCGATAACTGACGTGAGCCACCGTACCCGGCTCTTTTTAATTTTTCCAAGGTTCCCCCATGTCTCCTCCCGACAATGCTGCCATTGCTTCACTGATCAAACGTAGCCTTTATCTACTGACTTCTTGCTGTGACCGTGAGAGGGAGATGTTCGCCCTCAGTCCCTTTGAACTGCACGCATTTTTAAAACCACAGATTGAGCTGGGCTCGGTGGCTCAGCCTGTAATCCCGTGCCTTTGGGAGGCTGAGGTGAGTGGATTGCCTGAGCCCGCGGGTTCGAGACCCGCCTGGGCAGCGAGACCTCATCTCTACAATAAATCAAAAAAAAATCAGCCGGGCATGGTAGCGCATGCCTGTAATTCTGGCTACTCGGAAGGCTGAGGCGGAAGGATACCTGGTGCCCAGCAGGTCGAGCTGCGATGGCCAGGAGTGGCCACTGAACTCCGGTCTGGGCGACAGAGTGAGACTCCAATTCAAAAAAAAAAAAAAAGCCGGGCTCCGGGGCTCAGCCTGTAATCCCGCACCTTTGGGAGGCGGAGGTGAGTGGATCGCCTGAGCCCGCGGGTTCCAACCCGCCTGGGCAGCAAGACCTCATCTCTACAGTAAATAAATAAAAATCAGCCGGGCGTGGTAGTGCATGCCTGTAATTCCGGCTACTTGGAAGGCTGAGGCGGAAGGATCGCCGGAGCCCAGCAGGTCGAGGCTGCGGTGGCCGGGAGCGGCCACTGCACTCCAGTCTGGGCGACAGAGTGAGACTCCAACTCAAAAAAAAAACAAAACCACAGATTACTATTATTTTTTGAAAAATTAAAACTAAACTCTATGGAAAGAGCTCTTATGTAAGAATCCAACCAGCGAATACACAAAAGCTACTGCAAACGGTGGCAGGACTGAGTCTCCGCGTCCACTCGGAGAAATGCACAGCCGGGCGCCAGGACGCCCACGTGGGGCGCGGGTCCCCGAGCGCGGGGCGGGACCACCAACAGCCGTCCACACCCTTTTAACAAGAACCACGCCCTCCCTCGGCCCCGCCCCCCGGCGGTTCCAGCCGTCCACCCG
>NW_007259687.1:95487-97784 GCF_000164805.1 Carlito syrichta | reverse complement strand
CCGCCCGCCGGCCTCCGCCTCCTCCGGGCCGCCCCCGCCCCTCCGGCCGGCCTCGCCCGGGCCTGCGCCCTGCTCGCTGCGGCCCAGGGAGCGGGTCGCAAGTGACAGCGCCGCGCTCGGCCGGGCGGGCGCGCGGCCAAGGGAGCGTCGGGAAGTTCCCCGCCCCTGGTGGAGCGTAAGCGAGGCGATGCCCGAGTCGTCCTTGGCCGGGGAGGGTCTGTGATCACGCCTCCCTCCGCCGGGCGATCGAGCCCACCCTGTCCGAGCGGGGACCCTCGTCTCGCCTCCGGACGACTTCTCCTCGCTCCTGGCACCCCTTCTTTCACCCACGCAGCCAAATTTTGTTGTGTTCCGCGTGGCGCCGGACGTAGCCGCCTCACCTCCCTGCCTCCCGCCACAGGATTCGCGAATTCGTGTTTTCTGGCAACTTGGGGGAAGCAGAAAGGATCCCTGAGAAGTAGGGGGGTGTCACGCACTCCCCTCGACCTGCTAGGCTCTGGCGATCTTTCCGCTTCAGCCTTCCAAGTAGCTGGGATTACAAGCATGCGCCACCAAGCCGCGCTAATTTTTTTTTTTTTTTTTTTGAGTTGGAGTCTCACTCTGTTGCCCAGGCTGGAGGGCAGGGGCACGTTCACGGCCACCGCAGCTTCGACCTGTTGGGCTCAGGCAGTCCTTCTGCCTCAGCCTTCCAAGTAGCTGGAAACTACAGGCGCACGCTACTACACCCGGCTAATTTCTATTCTTACTGTCGAGACAAGGTCTCGCTAAGTTGCCCGGGCAGGTCTCGAACCCACGGGCTCAGACAATCCACTCACCTTGGCTTCCCAGAGTGCTGGGATGACAGGTTGAGCCACCTAGCCCGGCCTCCTCGCCTTTGAATAACAGCGTTCAACTCTCCTTTGGGAAAACTGTCCCTTCCCAATTGGCCACACTCTGGAGGGATTTTTTGTTTGTTTTTGGTCTTTTTTGAGTCAGAATGTCACTGTCGCCCTGACTGGAGGTCAGTAGCATGCTCACGGCCACCGCAGCCTCAACTTGCTGGGCTCAGACGATCCTTCCGCCTCAGCCTTACTAGTAGCTGGAAATACAGGCGCACACCACCAAGCCCGGCTAATTTTTTGATTTGTTGTAGAGACGGTCTCACCAAGTTGCCCAGGCGGGTCTCGAACCCAAGGGCTCAGGCAATCTGCTCGCCTCGGCCTCCCAAAGTGCTGGGATGACAGACCGAGCCATTGAGCTCGACCTGGAGGAATTATTGAACACAAGCCCTCACCAAGAGGTGGCCGTGGGCCTCAGGCTGGCCCTGGCATGCCTCACCTGGCATTTGAGGAAGACCCAAGCTGTCGGGAGGCAGCAAGGTGTTCTATGGGTGCGAATCCCAGCTTCTAGCCGGGCTTGGTGGCTCAGCCTGTAATCCCATGCCTTGGGAGGCTGAGGTGAGTGGATTGCCTGAGCCCGCAGGTTCGAGACCCGCCTGGGCAGCGAGACCTCATCTCTACAATAAATTAAAAAATCAGCCAGGCGTGGTAGCGCATGCCTGTAATTCCGGCTACTGGGAAGGCTGAGGCGGAAGGATCGCCAGAGCCCAGCAGGTCGAGGCTGCGGTGGCCGGAAGCGGCCACTGCACTCCAGTCTGGGCGACAGAGTGAGACTCCAACTCAAAACAAAAACAACAACAACAAAAAAAAACAAGAATCCCAGCTCCCCACTTCCAGTCGGGTGGCTCCGTTTTCACATACAGGGGCTACCCAGAGTCTGCCTCGTGGGTCTGACCTTAAACACGGCAGTAAGTGGACGATGCTGAGAACAGAACCGGGAGAGCAGGTGGCTGCTAGGCCCGTGGGCCGTGAAAACGTCCATCAGTCTTGCTGCTTGGATGGCAGCCCTGGGTGGCCCAATTTCCATCCTTCCCCGCCCAGCCCAGTCTGGAGTGCCCCACATGGAGGGCCTTGGCTCCTCCCACTTGATGTGTCCTCCCTCCTCTCTTACCCCCAAGTCCATGCCCTCCTCCTGCCCATTGCCCAAGAGCCTTTGCCCTTATGCCTCCATTGTGATTCCCTCTGCTGAATCTGTACTGCCCGGTGCAGCTGTGCAGGTTGTGCACTGAATGTGGGTCCCTGACTGTGACAGCCAGCTGGGAGCTGAACTTCAACCCATGGTCCATGTAGCAAGCGATGAGCCCTGACCTGGAGCTGTGTCCCTTTTCCTTTTTGTTTGTTTGTTGTTGTTGTTGAGTTGGAGTCTCACTCTGTCGCCCAGACTGGAGTGCAGTGGCTGCTCCTGGCCACCGCAGCCTC
>NW_007259687.1:84271-95026 GCF_000164805.1 Carlito syrichta | reverse complement strand
GTCTGGGCGACAGAGTGAGGCTCCAACTCAAAAAAAAAAAGACGTGGGGTACAATTCACATCTCTATAAGTGGGTTAGGTATACAAGCATTGATTATGCAGGTACCTTTCTTGATGAGGTGTGCCCCTCCCTCCCCTGGCAGTTTCCCACTACTGCCAATCCCTTTCTTATAGTATTAGAATTGTTCAAGTTCTGCTTATGAGTGAGAACATATGGTCCTCTGTTCTTTGTTTCTGTGATCGATCACTGAGTATGATTGACTCTAAATCCATCTAAGTTACTGCAAAGTCCATGTGTCTGTCCTTCTTTGTGGCTGCATAATATTCCACTGTGTATACGTACCACATTTTTTTTATCCAGTTCAGCTTCGATGGGCAGCACGGATGGTTACATGTTTTTGCTATTGTGAATAGCACTGCAATAAACAAGCATGTGCAGTTATCTTTTTTGCAGAATGACTTGAGTTCCTCCGGGTATATTCCCAATGGGGGAATTGCTGGGTCATAGGGAAGGTCAATTTCTAGTTTTCAGAAATTGCCACACTGTCTTCCAAAGAGGTTGCATTAGTTTGCATTCCCACCAGCAGTGTAGAAACTCCTTTATCAGCCAGACTCGATGGCTCAGCCTGTAATCCCAGGGCTTTGGGAGGCTGAGGTGAGGGGATTGCCTGAGCCCGCGGGTTCGAGACCCGCCTGGGCAACTTGGCGAGACCTCATCTCTACAATAAATAAAAATGAGCCGGGCGTGGTAGCGCGTGCCTGTAGTTCCAGCTACTTGGAAGGCTGAGGCGGAAGGATCACCAGAGCCCAGCAGGTCGAGGCTGCGATGGCCGGGAGCGGCCACTGCACTCTAGTCTGGGTGACAGAGTGAGACCCCAACTCAAAAAAAAGAAATTCCTTTATCTCCACATTCTCACCAGTCTCTATTGTTTTATGAATGACAGCCATTCTGACTGGGGTCAGGTGGTATCTCAATATGGTTTTGATTTGCATTTCTCTGAAGATGAGTGAAGCTGAGCACTTTTTCATGTTTGTTGGCTGCCCGTATATCTTCTTTCCAGAAGTGTCTGTTCATGCCTTTTGCCCACTTTTTAATGGGACTGTATTTATTTTTTTTGTAGTTGAGCTCTCACCATGTTGCCCAGGCTGGTCTCGAACCTGTGGGCTTAGGCACTCCTCTCGCGTCCGCCTCCCCACGTGCCAAGATTACAGGTGTGAGCCACCACACCCAGTCCATCCCTTTTCTGATTCACACCACTGAGGGTTGGCGTTGTCCTGGCCAATCGTCCTCCCCTTCCTCTACCCAGAAAACGTCTACTCATCTTTCACTCCCAGCTTGAATGTCGCCTCCTCTGGGAAGCCTCCTGGACTCTTCTAAGTGGAATCACCTGCAGCCCTGTCCTGTGCTTCTGTGACTTTCTGCACATCCCTTTGACATGGCAGCAGTTAACCCTCGACTGACATATCCATTCCTCGCTGTCCCCCACTCGAAGGGTGCTGAAACAAGGAATGGACGGGTGCAATGGCTCACACCTGTAACCCCAGCTCTCTGGGAGGCGGAGGCGAGAGGATTGCCTGAGTCCAGGGGTTCGAGACCCGCCTGGGCAACTTGGCAAGACCTCAACAATAAATCAAAAAATTAGCCGGGCATGGTGGCGCGTGCCTGTGGTTCCAGCTACTAGGAAGGCTGAGGCGGGAGGATCGCTGGAGCCCAGCAGGTCAAGGCTGTGGTGGCCGTGACCGTGCCCCTGCCCCTGCCCTCCAGCCTGGGCGACAGAGTGAGACTCCAACTACCAAAAAAAGGAAACAGGGAATGACAGCCGCCCACCGGGGCAGGGAGTGCTTTATTTCACAGCCAGGAAAGGACGAGGCCACGGCCTCGGTAGCAGCAGAGGTGGCCCCTCCCAGCCTCTGCCCTCTGGCCTTGGCATGGCAGCCGCAGGCTGAGTCAGGAGCCGGGAGGCAGCCGGGGTGCAGCCTCCCGCCACGGGGGCCAGCGGGTCACGGAGCAGCATGGGGCGGCAGCAGCAGCAGGTGGCGGGGAGGGGGGTGTCGCCCCGTGGGTAGTGTCTGGCGAGGCAGGGGGCTGGACGTCCAGGCGGGGGCGTGGCGGCGGCTCAGTCGGCCGTGAAGACGCGGCTGGAGATGTCGTCCAGCAGCCAGTCGATGCCGGGCAGCAGGTTCTCCCCGGTGACGGCGCTGCAGCCCTGGATGCACCAGTGGTGGCTGCGGATGGAGTCCAGCTCCAGGGCCTGGGGCGGGAGGGCTGGTGGCAGTGACGTGGAGCCCGCCTGCCCCAGCCTGCCCCGGCCCCCTCCCTCTCCCGGCCCAGGGCAACGTCACGCCTCCCTCAAGGCCCTGCCCGAGGGTCACCCCCTCCAGGAGAGTCTGTCTGCCCCCTGGGGCACCTGGGCTCTCTGTACGGCGCCATGACAGTGTCACCCCTTAGTGAGGTAACAGATGTCCCCGAGGGTCTACCAGGATCCGGACCTTGTCCTAGGAACCCTACGTATCTGCTCCTCCATTCCTCCCAAGATCACATGAGCCATGGACTGTGTTGGCCATTTTACCAAGGAGGAATGGAAAGCTCAGAGAGGTTAAGCCACCTGCCTACCGTTACACAGCTAGTAAGTGGCAGAGCCAAGACTCGAGTCCTGTCTTTCTCACTCTGGTGCTCAAGCTCAGTTAAGATGCAGGCTCTGGGGCTAGACAGGCCTGTTTCTGTGACCTTGGGCGAGTTACCCAACCTCTCTGAGCCTGCTTCGCCATCTGTAAAATAGCAGTTCTCTTACCTCATAAGGTGGTTGTGAGAATGAAATGAGTTAATCCATGCAAAAAGCATGGCATGCAGGAAGCACTCACTACGTGCTGGCTCCTGCTATACCATGGAGTCACAGCTTTGCAGGTGTGGGCCATCACTACACCTTACTGCCCACTGAATCTTCAGTACCCCGCAAAGGTCCTGCCACCCAGCAGGGTTAGTAAGTGTGTTTTAAGGCTGGGTGCGGGGACTCACGCCTGTAATCCCAGCACTTTGGGAGGCTGAGGCAAAAGGATTGCCTGAACTCAGGGGTTCGAGACCAGCCTAAGCAACACGGCGAGACCTCATCTCTACAATAAATCAAAAAATTAGCCAGGCGTGGTGTCATAAGCCTGTGGTTCCAGCTACTCGGGAGGTTGAGAAGGAAGGTTCGCCTGAGCCCAGCAGGTCAAAGCTGTGGTGGCCATGAATGTGCCACTGCACTCCAGCCTGGGCGATGAAGTCAGACTCCAACTCAAAGAAATAAAAAATAATAATAAATGTGTTTCAATAAATGCCCCAGCTGGGCATGGTGGCTCACACCTGTAATTGCAGCACTTTGGGAGGTCGAGGCAGGAGGATTACTTGAGTCCAGAAGTTTGAGACCAGCCTGGGCAGCCTAGCAAGATCTCATCTCTAACTCCAAGTCAAAAAAATAGGTAGGCACAGTGGCATGCGTCTGTTCCAGCTGCTCAGGAGGCTGAGGCAGAAGGGTCACCTGAGCCCAGTTTGAGGCAGAAATGAGCCTCATGCCACCATACTCCATCCTAGGCAACAGAGTGAGACTCTGACTCAAAAGTAAATAAGTAAGCCAGGCTCGGTGGCTCAGCCTGTAATCCCGTGCCTTTGGGAGGCTGAGGTGAGTGGACTGCCTGAGCCCGCGGGTTCGAGACCCGCCTGGGCAGCGAGACTTCATCTCTACAATAAATCAAAAAATCAGCCGGGCGTGGTAGCGCATGCCTGTAATTCCGGCTACTTGGAAGGCTGAGGCGGAAGGATCGCCAGAGCCCAGCAGGTCGAGGCTGCGGTGGCCGGGAGCGGCCACTGCACTCCAGTCTGGGCGACAGAGTGAGACTCCAACTCAAAAAAAAAAAAAAAAAAGTAAATAAATAACAAAACAGTCGGACGGATGGCTCACGCCTGTAATTCCAACACTTTGGGAAGTGGAGACAAGAGGATTCCCTGAGCTCAGGGGTTCGAGACCCGACTGGGCAACTTGGTGAGACCTCATCTCCACAGTAAATCAAAAATTAGCTGGGTGTGGTGGTGCGCACCTGTAGTTCCAGCTACTTGGAAGGCTGAGGCGGGAGGATTGCCTGAACCTAGCAGGTCAAGGCTGCGGTGACCGTGAGTATGCCACTGCACTCCAGCCTGGGCGACAGAGTGAGACTCTAACTAATAAATAAATTAATTAATATAAAGTAAAATCAAAGTCCCTTCTCGGTGAGCTTGCCAGGCCCTGACTCACCTCGCGGATGGCGTTAGAGGACAGTGCTCCAGGCAGGTCCTGCTTGTTTGCAAAGATGAGGAGGGTGGCTCCGGCCAGGCGCTGGGGGAGAGAAGACAGGGAGTGGGAGGGGCTCCAAGGACCACCTGACTCCATCTATAATGACCCCGGGCACCTGGGGCCAAGGGTCAACCTGGGAGGGCAGGGCAAGGCACCGTGGTGATGGGAGAGGCCCGGGCCAAGTGGGCCGTGTAGACAGCCATTGCAGCTGGCACCACAAGGCGAGGAAGAAGTCCTGGGGTGGTCCAGGGTTCTGCCTCCAGCCAACCACCACCCAGGGGACATCTCACTCCCCCATGCCTCAGTTTCCCGTTCCATAAACAGGGAGTGGGTATCAGACGATTCCAGACTTCTCCGATCTGATGGCCTGACATGCACAGAGAAGGTAAATGTCCCAGAAGCCCACGGGGGACCGCAGGAAGTGACCTTCCCCCACTCCTGAGTGCCCATAACACTTTAACCCTTCCATTCCCAACAGGCCTCACTCTGCCTCTGATTCTAGCTGTTTCCACATATGCGTTTATGACTGGAAGTCTCTTCGTGTGGGCACGTGGATCTAACCCTTTAGGTTTCGATCTTTTTTTTTTGAGTCAGGGTCACTCTGTAGCCCAGGCTGGAGTGCAGCAGCATGATCATGGCTACTGCAGCCTTGACCTCCTCGTCTCAAGTGATCCTCTGTCTCAGCATCCTGAGTAGCTAAGACTACAGGCGCACACCATCACACCTGGCTAATTTTTAAAATTTTTTTGTAGAGATGAGGTCTCACTACCTTATCTAGGCTGGTCTCCAACTCCTGGACTCAAGTAATCCTCTCGTCTTGGCCTCCCAAAGTGCCAGGATTATAGGCATGAGCCACCAAGACCAGCCTTATGTCTGATCTTTGTAACTTCTGCAAATCTAAAATTTTATTTAAAGAAGAGTATTTGAGCCGGGCTTGGTGGCTCAGCCTGTAATCCCGCGCCCTTGGGAGGCTGAGGTGAGTGGATTGCCTGAGCCTGCAGCTTGAAGACCCGCCTGGGCAGTGAGACCTCATCTCTACAATAAATCAAAAAATTAGCCAGGCGTGGTAGCCCGCACCTGTAGTTCCAGCTACTTGGAAGGCTGAGGCAGAAGGATTGCCGGAGCCCAGCAGGTCGAGGCTACAGTGGCCGGGAGCGGCCACTGCACTCCAGTCTGGGCGACAGAGTGAGACTCCAACTCAAAATAAATAAATAAATAAATAAATAAGAGAAGGGTATTTGGCCGGGCATGGTGGCTCAGGCCTGCAATCCCAGCACTTTGGGAGGTGGAAGCGAGAAGACTGCCTGAGCCCACAGGTTTGAGACCAGCCTGGGCAACATGGCAAGACCGTCTCTGTAATCAACAAAAATTAGTTGGGCATGGTGATGCATGCCTGTAGTTCCAGCTACTTGGAAGGCAGAGGCAGAAAGATCACCTGAGTCCAGAAGGTCGAGGCTGTGGTGGCCATGGGCATGCCAATATACTCCAGCCTGGGCAATAGAATGAGACTCTGATTCCAAAAAAAAAGCATTTTGGTCCAGATAATAAATCATGAGATCACCCTAATTAAAACCCCTATTTTAGGGATGAGAAAGTGGAGGCCCAGAGTGGTTGAGCGCCTTGCCTGAGGTCACACAGCAAAGAGTCAGACTTCCGAGCCTGGCTCCATGGCCTCCCCAGGCTTCACGCTGGCCCTGGGCCTTCCTCCCTGAAGCCCAATGACATGGGTGTCACCATTCCCATTTCAAGGGACAGAAACTGAAGCTCAGGGGAGTGACAGCGGAACACCGCAGGGACATGGACCCAGGTCTCAGTACACAGCACGGGACCCGCCTCTCACACTGTGGATCTCCCAGGGTGGGGGCTCAGAGAAGAAACAGACCCTGCCCCTGGCATTCCTCCAGGGTCACAGGCTCCCCTGGGAATCTGCCGAGGAGAGGGCCGTGTGCCCACGTCTGCGCCCAGGGGCAGGGCTGCCCACCTCCTCGACCAGCAGGCCCTGGAGCTCTCGCTGGCAGTCCTGCATGCGCTGGCGGTCAGCGCTGTCCACCACCCAGATGAGGCCGTCGGTGCTCTCAAAGTAGTTCCTCCAGTAGGACCGCAGGGACTTCTGGCCGCCCACATCCCAGATGTTCAGCTTGAATCTGGAGGGCAGAGGGGAGGTTGGAGGGTCGGCTGGGCCCCCTCCCGCCTTCCCAGCCCTGCTTGGGGCTGGCCCGCCCCCAGGGACCCACCCTGCTCACCCTCGGTGCTCCAGGGTCTTGATGTTGAAGCCCAGCGTGGGGGAGATGGTGTCGATGTCTTCGCCATTGAACTTCTTGAGGATGGTTGTTTTGCCCGCATTGTCCAGGCCGCTGGGCACCCCAGGTTAAGGAGCAGGCCACAGAGACGTGACACCGTCATTTCCCACCAGAGTTCAAAGCGAGTTGAGCATGTGTCCAGTCCATAGATGGCCCACGAAGACGTGAAAGGAGTGGTGGCTCACACCTGTAATCCCAGCACTTTGGGAGGCAGAGGCGAGAGGATTACCTGAGCTCAGGGGTTCGAGACCAGCCTGAGCAACGTGGCGAGACCTTGTCTCTACAATAAAACTAAAAATCAGCCGGGCGTGGTGGCATATGCCTGTAGTTCCAGCTACTTGGAAGGCTGAGGCAGAAGGATCGCCTGAGCTCAGCAGGTTGAGGGTGCGGTGGCCGTGAGCGTGTCACTGCCCTCCAGCCTGGGCGACAGAGTGAGACTCCAACTCAAAAAGGAACCTGCTTTTGGAAGGACTGGGGGAAAAGCAGATATCTGGAGACAGCCACGTTCACCTGTTTCTGGAATATTCCAGCCCCTCTGCTGCAGAGAACGCACGAATGGGTGTGCTCACCGGTGGGAGGGAGTCAGCCTCCGCCGTCCCTCCAACACTCAGGGCCCAGTGGGGCGTGGCATGGGGGACAGGTCCTGGACTCAGCTGCCTCTTACTGCTCTTCTGACCTGGGCCGAGCGGCTCAAACCCAGGAAAGCAGGTGAGGAGGAAACATCTCTCAAGGCCCAGCCTCAGCCCCGAACACTGGCCACTGCTGACTCCCCTCCTCCTGGTGCCGTCATCCAGGTTTCCCGTGCCCCTGGATCATCCCCACCAGGTGACAAACCCACTGTGGCTTCTCTCGCCTTAGAAGTCACGATCAAAACCCTCCCCTCATCCCTTTCTCCATCACTTCTTTTCAGTCTGTCATCAAAAGAATTGTTCGTACTCACCCTCTCTAATTTCTTTTCTTTTTCTTTTTGAGTCGGAGTCTCACTCTGTTGCCCAGGCTGGAGTGCGGTGGCACACTCCTGGCCACTGCAGGCTTGACCTGCTGGGCTCAAGCGATCCTTCCACCTCAGCCTTTCAAGCCACTGAAAACACATGCATGCCACCATGCCTGGCTGACTTTTTGATTTATTGTAGAGATGAGGTTTCACCAGGTTGCCTGGGCTGGTCTCCAACCTCTGGGCTCAGGCAATCCTCTCGCCTCGGCCTCCCAAAGTGAGCCACTATGCCGGACCTAATTTCATTCTTTTTTTTTTTTAATTTTTTGAGGATGAGTCTCACTCTGTCACCCAGGCTGGGGTGCAGTGGCATAATCAGGGCTCACCACAGCCTTAACCTCCTGGGCTCAGCCTACCGAGTAGCTGAGACTACAGCACAGAGATGACCTGACATGGCCATCAGGCCTGCTAATTTTCTTTCTTTTTTTGGGGTACAGATGAGGTCTTGCTATGTTGTCCAGGCTGGCCTGGAATTCCTGGGCTCGGGCAATCCTTCTGCCTCGGCCTCCCCAAGTGCTGGGATGACAGGCGTGAGCCACTGTGCCCGGCCCCTCTCTAATTTCTGTATTCTTACTCTTTCTAGACCCGCTCTCATCATGCTTTTGATCCACTGCTTCCCCAAATGGCTCTTGCCAAGACTGGTACCCACACACCTCCCCGCTGCCTTCCAGTGGCTGACAGCCCTCAGTCCTCATCTTCTGCCTCACCCTCAGCCCCTGACGGGCTCAGCCTCCTCCCCAGCACTGCTGTCTGGGCTCTGGGACACACCCTTGCCTGCTTCTCCTCCTCCTTTCTCCCCGGCGGCTCTGCCTCATCCCTCTGGCTTCATCCAAGTATACCTGGGTTCTCCTCTCCGGCCAATCGCTCCCTAGGTGATTTCATCCAGGATCATGGCTTCCAGTGTCATCTTTATGCTGATGACTCCCGGATGGCTACCTCCCACCCAGGTACTCCCTGGACTTCAGTTCCTATTTCCAGCTGCCTGGCACTTCTGGGATGACTCAGAGGCATCTCACGTGGCCATAACAGAGCTCTCATCTTCCCCTGAAACTGCTCCTCCCCTGGCCTTCTCCAGCTCAGAGAGCAGCTCCTCTCCTAATGGCTCAGGCAAGAACCTTCCATGACCTCATGGCTTCCGTCCTGGTTCACACCGTCATCCTACCTGCATTACTGTAATCGCCTAACTGGTCTCTGATTACACCTTTCCTCTGCCCTCCTCACTTAAAGGAAAACCAAGCACCACAAGGCCCTTGGAGAGGTGGCCCCGGTCACCTCTCCTCACTCCAGCCACTCACCCTCCTTGACATTCCCTTGAACACACCAGTTACATTCCTCCTTCAGGGTGTTTGCATTTGCTGCTCCTTTGCCTGTAACCCCAACAGTTTGGAAGGCTAGGGTGAGAGGATCACTTGAGGCCAGGAGTTTCAGATCAGCCTGGGCAACATAGCAAGATTCTGTTTCAACAAAAAAAGTTTTAAAAAACTGGCCAGGTGTGGTGGGGCGTGCCCGAGAGGATGTAGTGGAAGGATCACCTAAGCCCAGAAGGCAGAGATTGCAGTAAACGGTTATCATGCTACTGCACTCCAGACTGGTTGACAGAGTGAGCCCCTGACAAAAACAAAAAACAAAAAAAGCTTCCCCCAGATATCCACAAGTCTTTACCCAACCATCACTTTATTAGAGTGGCTTTCTTTGACTACCCTATTTAAACTGCATTCAAGCTGGGCGCGGTGACTCAGCCTATAAACCCATGCTTTGGGAGGCTGAGGTGAGTGGATTGTCTGAGCCGGCAGTTTCGAGACCCGCCTGGGCAACTAAGCAAGACCTTATCTCTACAATAAATCAAAAAATTAGCCAGGCGTGGTAGCATGCACTTGTAGTTCCAGCTACTTGGAAAGCTGAGGCGGAAGGATCGCCAGAGCCCAGCAGGTCGAGGCTGCGATGGCTAGGAGCGGCCACTGCACTCCAGTCTGGGCGACAGAGTGAGACTCCAACTCAAAAAATAAAAATAAAAAAATAAAAAATAAACAAACTGCATTCAGCTGGAGGCAGTGGTTCACGCCTGTAATCCCAGCACTTTGGGAGACCGAGACGAGAGGACTGTTTAAGCCCAGGGGTTCTAGACTAGCCTGGGCAACTTGGCAAGAGTTCATCTCTACAATAAATCAAACAATTAGCCGGACGAGGTGGCACGCTCCTGTGGTTCCAGCTACTTAGAAGAGTGAGGCAGAAAGATCACCTAAGCCCAGCAGGTGGAGGCTGCAGTGGCCGTGAACATGCCGTTGCCCTCCAGCCTGAGTGACAGAGTAAGACGCCGACTCAAAAATAAATAAACTGTATTCAGCCAGACGCAGTGGCTCACGCCTGTAATCCCAGCACTTTGGGAGGCCGAGGCAAGAAGACTGCCTGAGCCCAGGGGTTCGAGACCAGCCTGGGTAACCTGGCGAGATCTCATCTCTACAATAAATCAAAAAATTAGCCATATGTGGTGGTGAGTGCCTGTGGTTCCAGCTACTTGGAAGGCTGAGGCGGAAGGATCGCGGAGCCCAGCAGGTCGAGGCTGGCACCTCTCAGGCGCGCCATCAGTCTTTACTGAACGGCGAGCTCTTATTCTTAACCCACTATTTACCCTATGTTGCAATTTCACCCCAATTTGTCTTTAAATCTTGTTCAAAGTGAGGAAATACTTGAATATCAAGAAATTCAGACCAGGGGAAAGCATAGCTTTGGTCCAGGCTGGGTTTTTTTTTTTTTCTACTTCTCAATCAAACTTCCAGGAGAGTCACCAGCACCTTCCTCGGAGCCCTTTGGAACATACACGACGTGAATGTCAAGTTTACACCACGTGCACACGAGGGTCTTCCGGCCGTTCTGCACCCGGGCGGGCACAGCGCGGGAGAAGCCGGGGCGGGCGCCGATCCCCGGACCCAGAAGGTCGGCGGCACCCGGGGATCCACACGACCTTCGCCGCGGGGACACCGCCGGACCGCGGAGAGACAGACCGTCCGCCCGCCCGCGCCGCCCCGGGGGGCAAAGGGCGAGGTCCGGGAGCCCCGGGATTCCGAGTCCGCGGGCGGGGTCAAAGCCGGGCATCCTCGGCCCGAGAGGAGGCCAGGGCCGGGGAGGATAGCGGCCCCGCGGTCGGGCCAAGCCGA
>NW_007259687.1:79514-84251 GCF_000164805.1 Carlito syrichta | reverse complement strand
CTGCTTCATCTTCTTCAGAATGGTCAGAAGCCCCATGGTCCCCGCAGCCCCCTCCCGGCCGCCGTTGTTTCCTCGTCGACCCCGCTTCCTACTCCTATTGGCTGTCACGCCCACCGACAGCAGAGCCGATTGGCCGGCCTCTCTCTCGGTCCCGCCCTCACCCCCACGTGACCGCGAGGCATCCCGGCGGGGCCGCCGCAGTGCGCCCTCTAGCGGTGCCGGAGCGTCCCCGCGGCCACCTGCGTTAACCCTTCGCCTCCCGACGGCCGAGGGTTGGGGGGACGAGGGCAAGACCCCCATTCCTTGCCCCCCAGGACTCGGGGACTCGCCCGGCAAGGAAACCTCGAGGTTCCAGAGTAATATCTTGGCCGATCCAAGAGTCGGAACCAAGAGTCCCAGGCATGTTGCGGAGCTCATTGTGGGGCCAGTGTAAGGCCCGCCCCCTACCCACACACACACGTGGTCCAAATCGGGGCCAGGCACGTGGTCCAAATCCTGCTAATTCTGGGCCCGGGCATCGTCCTAAATCGGCCAGTGACCGAGCAGGAAATTGGGTCTCCCATTCCCGGCTCCTGTAGGACGACCGTGCCCTCCGGGGGCCGTTTGGCAAGGTGCAGGGCGTTTGGGGGCTGTTGCAACGACCCGCACAGAGAATGGTCACGCCCAGGATGCCTGGGGATGGTCACTGTGGAGAAGGACAATTCCTGCTTTTGCGGATGCGAGCACTGAGTCCCAGATAGTGCTCAGCGCAGAATGGCATGCAGTAGGTGCTAAATAAATATTTATTGTTGAATGAATGGCTTTGCCCCAGCATTTCATTCTTGACCTTGGCGCTCAAGAAGTTCAGACCCAGGCCGGGCTCTGTGGCTCACACCTGTAATCCCAGCACTTTGGGAGGCCAAGGAAGAGGATTGCCTGAGCCCACAGGTTCGAGACCAGCCTGGGCAACTTGGCGAGACCCGTTTCTACAGTAAATCAAGTTAGCCAGGCGTGGTGGCATGCACTTGTGGTTCCAGCTACTTGGAAGGCTGAGGCGGAAGGGTTGCCTGAGCCCAGCGGGTCAAGGCTGTGGTGGACGTGAGCGTGCCACCACACTCCAGCTTGGACGACAGAATGAGACTCCGACTCAAAAAAAACAAACCAGACCCAGAGTTTCGTTCTTTACTTTGGTGCTCAAGAAGCCCAGAACAAGTGAGGAATCTGGCCAGGCACAGTGTCTCACACCTGTAGTCTCAGCAGGTTGGGAGGCTGAGGCAGGGGAATCTCTCGAGCCCAGGAGTTTGAGACCAGCCTGGGCAACATAGGAAGACTGTGTCTTACAGGGAAAAAAAATAAAATCAAAAAAATAAGCCAGGCATGGTGGCACGTGCCTGTAGTCCCAGCTACTCGGGAGGCTGAGGTGGAAGGATCACTGAAACCCAGAAGTTGGTAGTTGCAGTGATTGTGCCACTGCACTCCAGCCTGGGAGACAGAATGAGACCCTGACTAGAAAAAAACAAAAAGAAAGTGAGGAAACTGCATCAAGGGACCAAGCAGATTGTAAATTCAGGTGCCAGCTGTATTGTCTTTTTCTGGGCCCTTTCCCCACCCAGCTCCAGGGTAAACATGAGCAGGCAAGAAGCGGACTCTCATGCTTGGGAGAGAACAGTCTGCACCAGCTAAAGATAATGGCTACCTCCCGTGTAACCATTTATACCACATGCTCTGTGTTCAGCTTCATCCTCCCTGCAAGTCTGAGAGGTTTATTTCCTTCCTATAGGTGTAATAATGGAATCCAGAGAGTTTAAGGAGCGTGGATAAGACTTAAATTCAGGTCTGGTCTGGGCAGATTAGGGCTGAACATGTGACAGGGTGCCTGAGTGGGCCCCTCGGGTCAGCACCGTTTACCCTCCATCACACATACACACAAGGGAAGAAAGTGCCCATAACTCCTATTCAAAGGCTTTGAAACACAACCGAGATCAAATGGGAAATGCCCAGATTGTAAAAACCTGCCATCCTGCCTCCAGAAGTCTATGCCACAGAAATTCTGGCACTGCAGGCCGGGTGCAGTGGCTCACCCCTAGAGTCCCAACACTTTGGAAAGCCAAGGTGGGCAAATTGCTTGAGCCCAGGAGTTCGTGACCAGCCTGGGCAACACAGCGAGACCTTGTCTCTACAAAAACTCAAAAAATTAGCTGGGCTCGGTGGCACATGCTTGTAGTCTCAGCTACTCGGGAGGCTGAGGTGGAAGGATGGATGGCCTGAGCCCAGGAGGTCGAGGCTGTGGTGGCTGTGAATGTGCACTCCAGCCTGGGCGACGGAGTGAGACTTTGACTCAAAGAAAAAAAAAAGACAAGGGTAGGGACCTAGACACAGACTGTTTTCATTTGCCTCATGGAACGGAGGAAAAGACCTTTTTTTTTTTTTCTTTTTTTGTCCTTCAAGGAGAGGAGCAGAAGAAAAGAGAGCTCTTAATTAAAATTTTTGGGAAATACCTTTGGAATAAAACTAAGATAGATATAGATATAGCTGAAGTTATATATAACTGTGAATATATATATTTTTCTACAAGAAAGAATCGTGAAATTAAAATATGCAAATCCTGACATCTGTGAAACCTGCTTTTGAAGGGAGATTTTCTTAGGGCTTAGTAAATGGATTGTAACTTGAGGATAGAGTTCTAGATGCCTTTTAAAAAGGCATGTTTGCCCAGTGTCTGGAGAGGATAATTTGGCATTGCATTACAGTTTTAGTTTTAAACCGTGGCCGGGCACAGTGGCTCACGCCTGTAATCCCAGCAGTTTGGGAGGTGGAGGCCAGAAGATTGCCTGAGCCAAGAGGCAACTTGGTGAGACCTCGTCTCTACGATAAATCAAAATTTTAGCTAGGCATGGTGGTGTGTGCTTGTAGTTCCAGCTATTTGGAAGGCTGAGGTAGAAGGATCGCCTGAACCCAGTAGGTGGAGGCTGTGGGGGCTGTGAGCGTGCCACTGCACTTCAACCTGGGTGACAGAGTGAGACTCCAGCTGAAAAAAAAAGGATAACCTTTTTCTTTTCTTTTGTAGAGATGGGATCTAGCTATGTTGCCCAGGGTGGTCTCTAATTTCTGGCCTCAAGCAATCCTCCCACCTTGGCCTCCTGAAATGCTAGGATTACATGCATGAGCCACCATGCCCAGTCAAAGGCACATCCTTTTAATTGACCATTATACTCCATGTATCACCTTATTAATCATAAAGAAAAATAACAAAACTTATATTCCAGAACCAAAAGAAAAAAGCTAGGGAGAAGACCCTGCTAAAATTAGAAGTGCTGATCAATTAAGCATTAGCAAGAAATATTCTAAGTTATGTATGTATGTATTTATTTACATACTAGTATAACTTTATTTTTAAACTTGCTCTAGACACATTTTCTGTTTGAGTCTTTTATTTTTTGTTTTTATTTTTTTTGAGTTGGAGTCTCACTCTGTCGTCCAGACTGGAGTGCAGTGGCCACTTCCGGCCACCGCAGCCTCGACCTGCTGGGCTCTGGCGACCCTTCCGCCTCAGCCTTCCAAGTAGCTGGAACTACAGGCACGTGCTACCATGCCCGGCTCATTTTTGATTTATTGTAGAGATGAGGTCTCGCCAAGTTGCCCAGGCGGGTCTCGAACCCGCGAACTCAGGCAATCCACTCACCTCAGCCTCCCAAACGCACGGGATTACAGGCTGAGCCACCGAGCCCGGCCATTTGAGTCTTTTAAACGGTAGCATTCATATTAGGCTGTTTAAAATAAAACTATTGAGAAGACAGAAAACCTGTTTCTTCTCTAGTGGGACACATCTCTAGTGGGACATATGATGCAAGTCTCATTTTGGGGGAGTCCACACGCCAACCAGCGCCTGGTGACAGCATACGCAAGTGTAGATTTGGTCCCATCAGTTAGCAAACAACTTGAAGGTTGAATGTGCAGCCTAAGCACCGACATGGCCACTGCATACAGACTCAGTTCTGCCCTGGCCCGCCCTAGTCCTCCACCTCTCGTCCCCCTGGAGGCTTTGAGTACCCAAGGGCGGCTGTGGCCCCAGCGCTGGTCACTGATTACTCTGTGGGTGTGTGCCATGCGCGGGCAGCACCGAATGCTTCAAAGGGCAAGTCAGAGTGCTCAAGCACCTTCCTTCCGGGTCTTAGCCCAGCTGCACTGCAGGGGAGGCAGAGGAGGCATCCTCTCTCACTTCCAGGTGACAAAAGGTGTCCCTCACCCGCTAGCCATCCACCCAGGGGCACATGACACCCACAGACCTTTCCAGAAGCTTAGGACGGGGGGGAGGACTGGGAATTCTGGGCTCTCCCCATAACCTCATCCTCGCCCACCTCACCTGCGGCCCGTGGTTCCCTCAAGAGCAAGGCTGTGCCGGATGCCACCTGCCCTGTAACGCTCCACCCCAATCTCCCGTTCCCTCACTTTACCAACTCCTCCTGGACCTGGGGTACACGACCCTCCTCCGCCCCCACCAACAGCTCCCCAACACCGCCCTCTCCAATTCTTTGGTCAAATGTCCAACATCAAAAAAAGTGTTTTTGAGCCGGGCTCGGTGGCTCAGCCTGTAATCCCGCGCCTTTGGGAGGCTGAGGTGAGTAGATTGCCTGAGCCCGCGGGTTCGAGACCTACCTGGGTAACGTGGCGAGACCTCATCTCTACAATATATCAAGTGAAAAAAAATTAGTTGGACGTGGTGGCACACAACTGTAGTTCCAGCTACTTGGAAGGCTG
>NW_007259687.1:78875-79494 GCF_000164805.1 Carlito syrichta | reverse complement strand
GCAGGTCAAGGCTGCGGTGGCCGGGAGCGGCCACTGCACTCCAGCCTTGGCAACAGAGTGAGTCTCCAACTCAAAAAAAAAAAAAAGTGTTTTTGGCCAGGTGCAGTGGCTCATGCCTGTAGTCCCGGCACTTTGGGAGGCCAACGCAGGAGGATTGCTTGAGGCCAGGAGTTCAAGGCCAACATGGTGAGACCTCAACTCGACAAAAAAATTAAAAAATTAGCTGGGTGTGGTGACACACACCTGTAGTTCCAGCTACTCGGGAGGCTGAGGCGGAAGGATCAACTGAACCCAGGAGGTTGAGGCTATGGTGAGCTATGATTGTGCCACTGCTCTCCAGCCTGGGCAACAGAGTGAGACTCCAACTCAAATAATTTTTTTTTTCAGTTCAAACGTCTCAGTGACGCCCAGCCTGACGTTGCTGTTTACAAGTAAAACTCCCTCCCTCGTACTCCCGAAACCTTTACCTGGCTCTGTTTTCCCCATGGCACCTGTGGCCCTCCCACCAGACTATATTATTGTCTTATTACATGTATCGTTTCCCCCATTTCTCCCTAGAATGGAAACTCCATGAGGCCAGGGATTTGGATTTTTTTTTTTTTTTTGAGTCAGAGCCTCA
>NW_007259687.1:72918-78427 GCF_000164805.1 Carlito syrichta | reverse complement strand
AAAAAAAAAAAAAAAAAAATTTATTTATTGTAGGGACGAGGTCTCACCATGTTGCCCAGGCTGGTCTTGAACTCGCAGGCTGTGGCAATCCTCTAAGGTGAGACTCCTATCACCATTTTACAGACAAGGAAACTGAGGCCCAGAGAAACCAAGGGCCTTGCCCATGCTCACACAGCTGGCAGTAGCAGAGTGAGGATTTGAACCCAGGTCTTTCTGGGGCCTGGACTGCCTGGGAAGCCTGGGAGCTGTGGCCACGATGGCCATTTCCCACAAAGCCCCCGGGCTGGTGGCTGAGGTTCCAGAGTCAGCTGTTTATTGTTTATACGCCCCGCCCATTTCCAAAAGTTCCCATCAGCTTCCCGGAAAGATGTGTGTGTGTGTGTGTGTGTGTGTGTTTGTGTGTGTGTGTGTGTGTGTGTGTGTTCAAGGAAGGACAAAGAAACAAGTAGCAGCCTCAGAGGCAGCAAAGGGCCCGGAAGGCCGGGTTGGGGGGTGGGCACAGCCCCCACTTCCCCTCCGCCAGCACGAGGACCAGGCGAAGATGGTGTCACAGAGCCCACTCCAGGCCCATGCCCCGCCCCCCGTGTGCAGATTCCAGCTATCACAGCGTGTGCAGTGTGCTGTGCCGAAAGTGAAAGTCAGTCCTTCCCCCCATGCCCCGGGGAGTCCCCACGATGTCCCTGCCCGGTCCCTGCAGGGTTCAGTTCATCTGGAATCAACCCTCCAGCAAACCTTTGCTTTCCGCCCACGAGTCTTGACCACGGGGACCTTTCTCCCCCACGGGGGCAGCTGTGAACTAATGGAAGGAGACAGCGCCGGGCGTGGCATCAGAGGCACGTAGGGACTGGAATCCACCCACGGGGGAGGTGACCAGGGCAAGGGCTGTGCTACTGAGTGGCAGCTTGCTCGGATCTGAATCTGAGCTGAGGTGAGGGCATCAAGCCCAGCACCCACTCACCCTCTTTCCACCAACAGCACCCCAATGTCCCGGGCACCATCCCTCCTCACCCCTCGTCCCTGTGGTTTAGGTGAGGCTGACCCCATCTCTGGGCACCAGGATGGGTCAGGGACCCCACCTTGCCAATCTCATCTCATCCTCTGGCCACCGTCTGATGTCAGGAACAGGCACGTGATCCAAGCCAGACCAAGCCAGGGGGCGAGGAGGTAGTTAGCATCAGGTGAGGTCTTGAGTGTGGGAGTCCATGATGGGATTAGTGTCCTTATAAGAAGACAAAGAGAAGCTGGGTGCGGTGGCTCATGCCTGTAACCCCAGCACATTGGGAGGCCGAGGAGAGAGGATACTTGAGCTCAGGGGTTCAAGACCAGCCTAGGCAATATCGTGAGACCTAGTTTCCAAAAAATGATAAAAGAATTAGCTGGGCATGGTGGTGCATGCCTGTAGTCTCTGCTATTCGGGAGGCTAAGGTAGGAGGATCACTTGAGCCAGCAGTTGAAGACTGGTGAGCCTTGATCATGCCACTCCACTCTAGGTGACAGAGGGACAGAGAGACAGAGAGTTCAAGACTGTGGTGAGCCTTGATTATGCCACTGCACACCAGTCTAGGTGACAGAGAACAGACCCAGAGAGAGAGAGAGAGAGAGATCAAAGCTTTCTCTCTGTCTTCCGTGTGAGGACACAGCAAGGAGGCAACCATCTGTAGGCCAGAAAGAGGGACCTCTCAGGGAACCCCATCTGCCAGCACCTTGATCTTGGACTTCCCAGTCTCCAGAGCCGTAAGAATGACAATCTGTTGCTTAAGCTACCCAGTCTATGGTGTGGCGTTGTAGCAGCCCGAGCTGACGCCACACCATCTAAGTTGGGGGTCAGGCTGGATTGTCCTGCCGGCCTGTGAGGGCATCCACTGCCGGGGGAAGTCTCGCACCGCCATTGTGGTTAAACATTACCCAAGTGTCCCTCCTTTCCTGCCACTCCCTGTCCCAGCCTCTCCTCAAGGATATCAAGCCATAAACACCGCCTTCTTTGATCTTTCCCCAGGGCTGTAGCCTCCTGGGAGGGGCCCCACTGCTGGTCTTGGGGGCTGGAGTGGGGAGGGCTGGGGGCCCAGAGCTGGGACTGGGGGTGAGGGACACTCAGGCTCTCGCCCCTCCATACTCACACCCAGGTGCTTTTTGTTCTTTTTTTTTTTTGAGTTGGAGTCTCACTCTGCTGCCCAGAATGGAGTGCAGTGGCGGCTCCGGGCCACCACAGCCTCGACCTGCTGGGCTCCAGTGATCCTTCTGCCTCAGCCTTCCAAGTAGCTGGAACTACAGGTGTGCGCTACCATGCCCAGCTGATTTTTTGATTTATTGTAGAGATGAGGTCTCGCTGCCCAGGCGGGTCTCGAACCCGCGGGCCCAGGCAATCCACTCACCTCAGCCTCCCAAAGGCGCGAGATGACAGGCTGAGCCACTGAGCCCTGCTACACCCGGGTGTTTTGTTCTTAGTTACATCATGCCAGGTTCCTGCTGACAGCTCCCTGGGGAGCTCACCACTGGCTTAATGAGCCCCCAAGGTGCCCCCCTCAGGCGAGAGGCCCAGCCCTCCAGGTTTCTGGGAAGCAGTGATAATTCAGAGAAACAGGGCCGCCTCTCCGCAAGGGGTGTCTGCTCCAGCCTCTGCCCCCAGGTCTCCCAGAAGCAAGAAAGACAAGGTCCAGCTGTCATGCCCAGTCCCGCCCACTGAGGTGTTTTAAGTCATGAGCCTGCATTAATAATCCTAGAGTCCAGACCATGACACCACAGATCTTGGGAGGGGGAATGGATCTCATCTGGACTGCACATGACAATATCCAAAGAGCTTCTGGCCCATTCTTTCCCATCTTCCAGAGAGTTCTGTAAAGTAGATATGATTTACTTGTTCTCCACGGTATATATGTGTGGACACAGGGGAACCAGGCAATGAATCTGGTTAGTAGAATGCCAGGTCTTTGAGTCAACTCTCCTGACCCCCAGCTGGGTGCAGTGACTCATGCCTTTAATCCCAGCACTTTGGAAGGCAGAGGCAAGAGGATCGCCTGAGTCCAGGGGTTTGAGACCAGCCTGGGCAACTTGGCAAGACCTTGTCTCTATAATAAATCCAAAATTTGGCTGAGCACAGTGGCTCAGCCCATATTCCCAGAATTTTGGGAGGCCGAGGTGATAGGATTGCCTGAGCCTGGAGGTTCAAGACCAGCGTGAGCAACTTGATGAGACCTTATCTCTACAATAAATAAAAAAATTAGCTGGGCATAGTGGTGCATGTCTGTGGTTCCAACTCCTTGGAAGGCTGAGGCAGAAGGATCGCCTGAGTCCAGCAGGTTGAGGCTGCGGTGGCTGTGAGGAGCATGCCACTGCCTCTATCAAGACAGACATCACTAATCAATCATGGTATGATAGACATTGCTAATCAATCACAGTACTCTGTTTAGTAAACTCAGAGGCAGCCATGAACTTTTCAAAACACCATCACCTATCCGAAGACTATATCTGCAGTTATTTTCCAGTCTTGTAATCCCACATCGTTAGCCTTGAACTCTCTGGACTCAGGCACAACTCCAAGATGTGCCTATAGTCATCAGACCATAGGACCCTACATACTGCATGCTTTTCAAGTAGTTACTGGCTCCTGGGCCCCAAAAATGTGCCATCCAAGCATCATCTCTCTTAGAGATAAAAATCCAACCATACAGGCTTGCTTGGGGCTTCAGGGTTTGCTAGGTTTTTAAAATAAGTTTTTACTGTGAAACATTTCAGGTATATATTAAAGTGTAGATGATAATAATATCACAGAGAACTGTGTTCATGCTTTTTTTTTCAATTAGTTAAGGTCTCACTCTGTCACCTGGACTGGAGTGTAGCGGCATGATCACGGCTCACTGCAGCTTCAACCTCCTGGGCTCAAATGAGCCTCTGCCTCAGCCTCCTGAATAACTGGGACTACAGGTACGCACCACCCCATCAGGCTAATTTTCTTGCTATGTTGTCCAGGCTGGTCTTGAACTCCTGAACTCAAGCAATCCTCCTGCTTTAGCCTCCCAAAATGCTGGAATTACAGGCAAGAGCTACCACACCTGGCATATTTACACAGTGTAAGCAATTAAAAGCCACAGACACCCTACAAAAAAGCTTATATGTGTTCCTCTCAGTCTAGCCCTCCCTACCCCTCAGCACCATTCTCTAAATTTTGTTTCTCATTCCTGTGCATATTTTTATACTTTTATTATGTATTTATGTATCCATTTTTTTTTTTTGAGTCAGCGTCTCACTCTGGCACCCAGGTTGGAGTGCAGTGGCATGATCACGGCTTATTGGGGCCTAAAACTCCTGGGCTCAGGCAATTCTTCATTCTCAGCCTCTAGAGTAGTTGGAACTACAGGCACATGCCACCAAGCCCAGCTAATTTTTTGTAGAGAAGGGTCTCACTATGTTGCCCAGGTTGGTCTTGAACCCCTGGGCTCAAGCAGTCCTCCTGCTTGGCCTCCCAAAGTGCTGGGATTATGGGAGTGGGCCACCGTGCCTGGCCCATATTATTAAACCTTAAATTAATTATATCATATTGCTCAGATCTTGTTGCAATGTGCAACTTTTTGTACAATGGAATGTGTGAGATTTTTAGGCAAAATGCAGCTTTGTATCTTATACTGTACTATAATTGCAAATATTTGTTGAAGCCTTACTCTGTCTAGGCATGCTTTTAGGTGACTTACCAGTCTTAGCTCATTCATTTATTAGAGGTAGGGTCTTGCTATGTTGCCCAGGCTGGACTTGAACTCCTGGGCTCAAGCAATCATCCTGCCTCAGCCTCCTGAGTAGCTGGGACTTCAGGCAGAAACCACTGTGCCCGGCTTGGCCTTAATTCATTTAATCTTTACAACAAAATTATTTTAATTCCCACCTTACAGATTTGGAAACAGAAACACAGAAATGTTAAATTATGAACACAGTTCTCATAGCTTGGAAGCTGGGATCTAACCATAGACATCAATCTCTCCAATACTATGTGGTCTGTTGGTATGGAAGCAGTAGGCCAGGTGTGGTAGTTCCTGCCTATAATCCCAGCGCTTTGGGAGGCCTAGGTGAGAGGATTTCCTGAGCCCACGGGTTCGAGACCAGCCTGGGCAAGTTTGCAAGACCTCAGGTCTACAATTAAAAAAAAAGAAATTAAGCCGGGCTCGGTGGCTCAGCCTGTAATCCCGCGCCTTCGGGAGGCTGAGGTGAGTGGATTGCCTGCAGCCCACGGGTTCGAGACCCGCCTGCGCAGGAGAGACCTCAACTCTACAATAAATAAAAAAAAATCAGCCAGGTGTGGTAGCGCACGCCTGTAATTCTGGCTACTCAGAAGGCTGAGGCAGAAGGATCACTGGAGCCCAGCAGGTCGAGGCAGCAGTGGCCGTGAGCGTGCCACTGCACTCCAGCCTGGGTGACAGAGTGAGACTCTGACCCCCCCAAAAAAACAACAACCAAAAAAACAGTAATTCATTCAACTGTTCTATTTACAGGCCATTGCATATATATATATATATATATATAT
>NW_007259687.1:68271-72634 GCF_000164805.1 Carlito syrichta | reverse complement strand
TGTAGAGACAAAGTCTCACCAAGTTGCCCAGGCTGATCTCAAACTCCTGGCTCAGTCAATCCTCTGGCCTCCACCTCCCAGAGTGCTGGGATACAGGTGTGAGCCACCGCGCCTGGTGCTTATCTTGCAGACATGCCTCCACATGGCTCCCAGAGGGTTTGGGGGTGGTTATATTATCTTAGTTTGTTCCTACTCCACGCCTGGGTGTGGGTATTTGTACCACACAACTCCCCCAAACCCTTTACAGATGAGGAAACTAAGGCTCAGAGAGGGCAAGTCACCATCTCAAAGTTGCATAGCTACACCGCAGGCTGTGACTCTGGGCTTCCCCAGTTTCAGAGCCCAGGGCTCTCCCGTATCCTGCATGAGGCCTCGGTCCCCACTGGCTTCTCCTCTCAGCTCTGTCCTCCCTTCCCCAGAACACCCTCCCCACACCTGGCCTTTGGTTTTCTTTCCTCCCCACCCTCCACTGTCCTTCCAGAAAAGGGGCCCAACCGGAAGGCCAGTTCATGTTAGGAAATCCCAGCCACGTGAGCAGCTGAGCCAGGGATTCTGAGCAGCGGGTGGCTTTAGGAGAAACTGAAACTTGGCTCTTTGGGGGCGGAGTGGTCACTGGGGCTTTAAAGAGCCACCACTTCCTTCGGTTCTCAGAGGTCACTGGGAAGTCACCGCTGCTGCGGCCCTGCCTCTGCTCCCTCGCCCGAGCCATGCACCTTTGCGGGGGAGGTGGGCTGCTGCCCTGGACAGTGAGTACAGGGCACCGGGGGTGGGGGAGAAGAAGGGGACACGCCTAAGAGTCCCCAGTGCCCGGGCAGTGAGGAGCTCCCCATTCCCGCTCTGCGCCCATGAGCTGTGTGATCAAGGCTGCACACGCCCCTCCGTGGTCTGTCCTCCCTGAAGTCAGGTGACTGGAATGAGGCCTTTCCAGCTCTCACGTTGCAGACCCAGCTTCTAGTTTAGAACTTGACTTCTGTCTACCTGATCCACCAGTTCTGCCTTCACCGACCTCAAGGGAGCCTCCTCATCTCTCTCCAAATTCCCTGGGACCTGGTTTCCCTCGGAGGCCCTGCCCTTCTTGCAGGATCCAGATGCCAGAGGCCTCCCCTGTCGTTTGCTGTGGGTCCACCCTCAGTCTTGAGTCTCCCCGGGGCCCAGTGTCTAACGTGAGCCTGAGGAGACACGGCCTCCAGGAGCACAGGCGAGGACGGAGTTGTGACAGGAACCTAGCAGCCTTCAGGGTCCTCCTCCAGGGTGACCGCTATATCGCCTGAGGTCTTAACACTCAAAACATGCCCTCCAGAGTGACCTGGGAGAGGGATGAGCTGTGAGATCTCCAATGGTTCCTCTTGTTCTGACTTTCTGCAGCTCTGGGCATTTGGATTAAAATATTTCATCTAAGTTTCTTCCTCCTCAGCCTTCCGCCTCAGCCTTCCGCCTCAGCATTCCAAGTAGCTGGAACTACAGGCACGCACCACCTCGCCCAGCTAATTTTTCTTGATTTATTGTAGAGACGTTAAATTTGCCCAGGCTGGTCTCGAACCCGTGGGCTCAGGCAATCCTCTCACCTCGCCCTCCCAAAGTGCTGGGATGATAGGCGTGAGCCACTGCACCTGGCCTTTTTTTTTTTTTTGAGTTGGAGTCTCACTCTGTCGCCCAGACTGGAGTGCAGTGGCCGCTCCTGGCCACCGCAGCCTCGACCCACTGGGCTCCGGCGATCCTTCTGCCTCAGCCTTCCGAGTAGCCGGAATTACAGGCATGCGCTACCACGCCCAGCTGATTTTTTGATTTATTGTAGAGATGAGGTCTCGCCTGCCCAGGCGGGTCTCGAACCCGCGGGCTCAGGCAATCTACTCACCTCAGCCTCCCAAAGGCGTGGGATTACAGGCTGAGCCACCGAGCCCAGCTTTTTAAAAAATTTTTAAGACAGAGTCTTGCTCTGTTGCCCAGGCTGGAGTGCAGGGGTGCAATCATAGCTCACTACAGCCTCTAACTCCCAGCTCAAGTGATCTTCCCACCTCATCTCCTGTGTAGCTGGAACTACAGCCATGCTGTAAACACACTGGCTAGTTTATTTTATTTTTTTGTAAGACAGGGTCTTGCTGTGTTGCCCTGACTGGTCTTGAACTCCTGGCCTCAAGTGATCTCCCTATGGCTCTGAGCTGCCTGCTTTATGGGCTTTTCTCTTCCACTCCTCACAGCAGCCCAGGAGGAAGGCACTATGATGCCTCCGTTGCAAGGATGAGGCGACTGGGGACAAATGAGTGATGGCTTAAAAGACTGTGTGGTTGGAAGTCAGTTCTGTCGGGGTTTAAATCCCAGGCACCCCAGCTTTTTGTGAGCAGGACACAGGGGTAAGACTGGCATTATGATGAGGTGTACAGCACCTGCCATGGGGGGTATGGGCGCGGAAGGAGCAAGAGGGGCTTGGAGTCTCACTCTGTTGCCCAGGCTGGAGTGCAGTGGCATGCTCACGGCCACCGCAGCCTCGACCTGCTGGGCTCAGGCTATCCTTCTGCGTCAGCCTTCTACGTAGCCAAAACCACAGGTGCTCACCACCATGCCCGGCTAATTTTTTGATTTATTGTAGAAATGAGGTCTCACCATGTTGCCCAGGCTGGTCTTGAACCCCTGAGCTCAGGCAATCCTCTGGCTTCCGCCTCCCAAAGTGCTAGGATTACAGGCGTGAGTCACCACATTCAGCTAAGATGGGCTTCTAGGAGAATGGGAACCCTCGGGTACTTGACTCAAGGGGAAGGACTTGGCTTTACAAATGGCTGTCCAGGCCGGGCACAGTGGCTCACGCCTTTAATCCCAGAACTTTGGGAGGCTGAGATGAGAGGACTGCCTGGGCCCACGGATCTGAGACCAACCTGGGCAACTTGCTGAGACCTCGTCTCTACAATAAATCAAAAAATTGGGCCGAGCATGGTAGCTCACACCTATAATCCTTAGGAGGCCGAGGTGAGAGAATTGTCTGAGTCCACGGGTTTGAGATCAACCTGGGCAACTCGGTGAGACCTCATCTCTACAATAAATCAAGAAAAATTAGCTGGGCGTGGTGGCGTGTGCCTGTAGTTCCAGCTGCTTGGAAGGCTGAGGCAGAACGATTGCCTGAGTCCAGCAGGTCTAGGCTGTGGAGGCCGTGAGCATGCCACTGCACTCCAGCCTGGGCGACAAAGTGAGACTTCAACTAAAAAAAAAAAAAGACAAATGGCTGTCCAGGACAGAAGACGCAAGTCTCTGCCGGGGTCCTTGAGCCCTCTGCCTGGTTCCCTGTAGGAACCCAAGGAGCATCAGAGGCAGCTGAAGAAGAAACAGAAGAACCGTGTGGCCGCACAGCGTAGCCGACAGAAACACACAGACAAGGCGGACGCCCTGCACCAGGTGGGGCCACCTTCTTTTCCTGTCCCTGACCCCACTTATCTGACCTGGCCACCTCCTCTCCACTCACCTGTGAGCACATCTCTCCTAAACAGCTCTATTTTTCCAGGTCACCTGAGCTTGGAAGGGAGTAGGGCTCCTGGGGCTGAGACTGGAGATTTCTGGGTGTTGAGTTGGAAACCATGTGCCAGGTACCCAAAACGTGGAGAACCCAACAGCGGTCAACTGAGACACTTGTTAAAATGCTGATTCTAGGCCAGGCATAGTGACTCATGCCCATAATCCTGACTTTGGGAGGTCGAGGTGGGAGGATCACTTGAGCCCAGGAGTTCGAGACCAGCCTAGGCAACATAGTGAGACCCCCGTCTCTATAAAGAATAAAAAAATTAGCCAGGCATAGTTGCACACGCCTGTAGTTCCAGCTACTTGGGAAGGTGAGGCAGGAGGATCGCCTCCAGCAGGATGTAGAAGCTGCAGTGAGCTATGATGGTGCTACTGCACTCCAGCCTGGATGACAGAGTGAGACCCTGACTTAAAAAAAAAAAAGGAAGCAGATTCTTCCTTCCCAGCCAGGTCCAACCTCATGAAACCTGATGGGGTCCAAGAAACTGCATTGTGATTGATCCCTCTGGGGTCAGAGTTCAGGGTAACCATGACCACACTAAATAATCTGGTGCAGGATGGGCCGGATTTCCAGACCCATCTGCCAGAAACTAAGTGGCTTAAACTACAGGCATTTATTTCTCACAGCTCTGGGCCAGGCACGGTGGCTCATGCCTATAATCCCAGCACTTTGGGAGGCCGAGGCGGGAGAATTGCTTGAGTCCAGGAGTTTGAGACCAGCCTGGGCAACATAGCAAGATCTTACCTCTACAAAAAAAAAATTAGCTGGGCTCAGTGGCTCAGCCTGTAATTCCGCGCCTTTGGGAGGCTGAGGTGAGTGAATTGCCTGAGCCCGCAGGTTCGAGACCCGCCTGGGCAA
>NW_007259687.1:63856-68251 GCF_000164805.1 Carlito syrichta | reverse complement strand
GGTCGAGGCTGCGGTGGCTGGGAGCGGCCGCTGCACTCCAGTCTGGGCGACAGAGTAAGAGGCTGGGGTGGAAGGATTGCCTGAGTCCAGGAGGTCGAATCTTTGGTGAACTGTGATTGTGCCACTGCACTCTAGCCTGGGTGACAGAATGAGACTTCAACTCAAAAAAAAATTAAACTAATAAAATAAAATACCTCTCACAGTTCTGGAGGCTGGGAAGTCCACGATCAGGGTGCCAGCCAATTCGGTTTCAGATGAAGGCTCTCTTCCTGAACTTGTGGGTGGCTGCCTTCTTACTGTGTGCTCATGACATTTTCTCAATGTATGTGAGAGGAGTGATCTCTCTCCCTTCCTCTTTTTTTTTTTTTGAGTCAGAGTCTCACTCTGTCACCCAGGCTGGAGTGCAGTGGCATGCTCACAGTCACCGCAGCCTCGATCTGCTGGGATCAGGTGATCCTCCCACCTCAGCCTTCCAAGTAGCTGGAACCACAGGTGCACGCCACGATGCCCGGCTAATTTTTTGATTTACTGTAGTGACGAGGTCTTGCCAAGTTGCCCTGGCTGGTCTCGAACCTCTGGACTCAGGCAGTCCTCTCACCTCGGCCTCCCAAAGTGCTGAGATGACAAGCATGAGCCACCATGCCCAGCCCCTTCCGCTCCTTGTAAGGTCACCAATCTTATCAGATAGAACGAAACCCTCATGGCCTCATTTAATCTAACGTACCTCCAAAAAGTCTCAGGAGGATTACTTCCGCCCAGGAGGTCAAGGCTATATTGAGCTGTGATTGCGCCACTGCACTGAAGCCTGGGCAAAAGAGTGAGACCCTGACCCAAACAACCAACCAATCAACCAACCAATCAATCAATCAATCAATCAACAAAGTACCCAGAAAAAGGGGCCGGGGGGGAACTGAAGGAAGTTGTTTAAGTTATCCTGTCTTCTAAGTTGTGGCAATAAGATTATTTCTGCATTTTTACCCTTGCTGTAAATAATTATTTAGAACTGTACGTTGTTTATTGTCCCAGTGGGCTGTCAGAACCTGCTGTTCAACTGAACAGAGCATAATCAATGCTGACTCAGAGGTGCTCAATCCAACACTCCTGTGCTGTCAGCCTGAAAAACAGTCCTCGAGTCCTTCCTCGGGGCTCTGGTGGGCGAGTTCCGGGCACTGGAAAGGTCTGGCAGTGGCATGAAGCAGACTGAAGTGTCCAGGACAGAATGACGTCGAAGTTGCCACGTGAAGGCCATGTCAGGATTAGCACGGGGGGGGGCGGGGGGAGAGGAAGGGAGTCCAGGCAGAGGAAACAGGAACGTGGAGAGGAATTAGAGTTCATGCGAGGGACAGGAAGGGAGGGGGGCAAGGGAGGAGAAAGCTGGAGGTCTGAGCTGGGCCACCACACAAGGCCTCGAGTCTCACAGCAGGGAATTGGGACCCTGCGAGTTGTGGGAGCCTCTAAAGAGCTTTAGCCTGGCCCAGCATGGTGGCTCACACCTATAATCCCCACACTTTGGGAGGCCGAGGTGAGAGGATTGCCTGAGCCCACAGGTTCGAGACCAGCCTGGGCAACTTGGCCAGACCTCATCTCTGCAATAAATCAAAAAATTAGCCAAGTGTGGTGGTGCACACCTGTAGTCCCAGCTACTTGGAAGACTGAGGCAGAAGGATCGCCGAACCCCAGCAGGTCGAGGCTGCATTGGCCGGGAGCGTGCCCCTGCCCTCCAATCTGGGCGACAGAGTGAGACTCCGACTCAAAAAAATAAAAAGAATGGGGTGGCTTGGGCCCTTGGGCCCTTGGTTAGGAGGCCACTGGCAATCCCAGCTGAGAAATAGTGCTGCCCAGGGCACAGTGGTAGGATGGAGGGCAGGCGGATCTGAGCCCTGCCAGCAGGTGGAACAGGGGTGACCCTGTGAAAGGCTGGCCAGGGCGGCCTGGGGAGCACATCGAACATTTAGGTGATGGTGACATCTGTCTCTGGAAGCCGAAGACCCTGGAGGGAGCAGGGCTCACGCAGGGCCCCTAATGCTGGCTGACGGCCCCTCCCTCCCCATCTGCTTCTCTGCAGCAACACGAGTCCCTGGAGAAACGCAGCCAGGCCCTGCGGAAGGAGATTTGGGCCCTGCAGGCCGAGCTGGCATGGTGGAGGCGGGCCCTGCAAGTGCATGAGCGCCTGTGCCATGTGGACTGTGCCTCCAGCTCTCCTGGGTGCTGGGACCAGGCCCAGCAGCCCCCCGGCCCCGCCCTGCATGGACAACAAGCTGCCTCTCCCCCTGGCCACCTCCTGTCCCCTCTGACCTCGCTGTCCTTTGACCCCGCTGGGGTTACCGCATCTCCTGCCCAACCGCCCCCCAGCCCTGTCCTGTCTGCTTCACCCACTGGCTCCGGCCTGCTGGGGTCTTCCTCTCAGCCCAGCACCCTCCTGCCCAGCCCCAAAGCCCACCCCGACCCCCCACAGCCCCTTGGGCTGGAGTACATCAGTGGGGGGAACCTGGGGTCTTCTCCCCACCTCCCTTCCTCTGCCCCAGGGCCTGCATGTCTGCAGAGCAGGGAACACAAGCCTGCCCCTTCGGCAGTGGGTTGGCAAGGGCTGGGTGTGGACCCTGGCCCCCACGCCCTCCTGGTCTTCCCTCTGCTCTCCTCTGCTCAAATCCACTTCTAACGGGGTCTCTGGAGCTGGAATGGCTGGATCCTTGAGCTCAGAAAGCAACCTCCACATATGGTCATGTCCTCCATTGCTAGTGGGGCTGCCCCGTGTGACTGATCGGCTAGGTTGGGACTTCACAGCAGAAGGAAGCCATCACCGAGCGCCTACCACCATGGCAGACCCTGTCGCCGCCACTTCCACACTCCAACCTCACCACCCTGCAGAATCGAGGTGATCACTCCGCTCTTTCAGATAAGGATACGGAGGCCCAGAGAAGCCAAAGGATGTGTCCAAGGTCACACAGCCTTTCTTGGGACTAAACACCACCACGGTTCCTCCCTCTCCTGATGGGATCCTGGCCTGGGTGCCATAGGGAGTGAAGTCCTGGAAACCGAGGGCTGGTGTGAGGAGGCTGACTTGCTGGGACCAGAAAGGGGCGCTCCCTTCTGCCTTGTGATTCTCAGGGCCAGAGCTTGGGAGTCCCGGAAGCCCCACCCTAGCTGGAGCTGGTCCAAAGTCCAAACCCGGGTGGGTGGAGGCCAAGCTGAAGCCCAGAAGTGGACTTTTTCCTTGGAAGTGTTTCCAGTGCGAAGAAACTGAGCCTGTGGGTTGGAGTAGCGGGGAGGCCTGGAACAGCCTCCCGGATTTCTGCAGTCTGGGTATCCCTCACCATACCAAGGTATCTGGAGCTCTCTGCAGAGTCAGCCTTCCAGAACATTCCCTGATAGTTCCCTGCCTTCACCCTGAAGGCCGTGGCGGGACTGGCATTTACCTCCCACACAAAAGACCAGAGGAAGGGCCAGGTGCAGCCCCTAGGCCCCCATTACCCTGGACCCCTCCCAATAAGCTTCCTGGTTGCTCTGTGGCCTGGGCTGACGGCAGCTGGACCAGCAGGGCCCAGCACCAGGTGGGAGCTCAGTGGCGGGGTTTGCTCCTGAGAGAGGGATTCTCACTCAGACTCCAGGACAAGCACCATACAGGGGCTCGAGGCGAAAGGTCCCAGCTTTTCGCTCAGGTTTTCACACACACACATAAGTGAGACACTAGGTTAGTATCTAACACACTCCTGGGCGCTGAACACCAGTCTTGGCTCGTATGTGATGGCGAATAAATTGTTCTCCAGTCCTTTTGGGCTTCGGCTAGTTGTCGAGAGGTACGGTTGTAGTCTATACTGTTGCAACCAAAGGGTCTTCGAAAGAAGAGGGAATCCTCCAGAATTTCAGAGGTGGGCAATCCCTCGTGGGCCACCTAGTACCCTTCCATACTATGAATGAGTAAACTGAGGCACAGAGATGGGATGGATCTGCCCAAGTGTATTAGTTATCAGTGTTTTCCAGAGAAACAGAACCAATGGGATACGCATGTGTATGTGGAGAGAGAGAGAGATTTATTGTAGAAAAATGGCTCACGTGATTATGGAAGTTGGTCCATAATATTCAGGGTGAACTGGCAGGCTGGAGACCTAGGAAAGCACCGATGTCACAGGTCAAGTCCAAAGGCCATCAGCTGCAGAACTGACTTCGGTTTAGGGAAGTAGTCTCACTCTGTGGCCCAGGCTGGAGTGCAGTAGCACAATCACGGCTTACCCCAGCCTCTTCTTCCTGGGCTCAGGATATCCTTCTGCCTCAGCCTCCTGAGGAACTGGGACTACAGGCGTGTGCCACCACTCTAGGCTTAGTTTTAAATTTTCTCTAAGCTGGGCTCGGTGGCTCAGCCTGTAATCTCGCGCCTTTGGGAGGCTGAGGTGAGTG
>NW_007259687.1:61918-63836 GCF_000164805.1 Carlito syrichta | reverse complement strand
CAGGCAAATTGGTGAGACCTCACCTCTACAATAAATCAAAAATTAGCCGGGCGTGGTGGCACACGCCTGTGGTTCCAGCTCCTTGGAAGGCTGAGGTGGAAGGATCACCGGAGCCCAGCAGGTCGAGGCTGCGGTGGCCGGGAGCAGCCACTGCACTCCAGTCTGGGTGACAGAGTGAAACTCCAACTCAAAAAAAACCAAAATTTTCTCTAGAGATGAAGTCTTGCTATGTTGCTCAGGCTGCTCTCTAACTCCTGGGCTCAAGCTATCCTCCTGCCTTGGCCTCCCAAAGCGCTGAGATTATAGGTGTGAGCTACCACACCCAGCGCAGGTCAGTCTTTTTGTTCTAGTCAGGCCTTCAACTGATTGGATGAGGCCCACCTACATTATGGAGGGCAGTCTGCTTTACTCAAAGCCCATCAATGTACACGTTGACCGCACCCAAAAATATACTCACCAGAAATGTCCAGAATAACGTCTGACCACATATCTGGGCACCCAGGCAAGATGACACACAAAGTGAACACACAAAGTGAATGCCAGGATCATATAGCAAAGGTGGGTCGCAGGATCGTGGATGGCGAAAGAACTTGGTCACCAGCAAGTTCAAGGGGAGCAAACTGGCTGGAGGGAGGTAAAGATGCTGTGTTGGTTGGAGTGACCAGGAGTCTGGGACAGGAGTCACCATCAGTCCCTGAAGACCAGGACTCAGAGGGGGGTGACTCAGAGGGGGGTAAGGATACCATGATCTGGCTGTGTATATGTCCTCTAAACTGTGGTGGGCACTGTGCAGTGTTTTGCTTGGAGGAAATCAATGACGCCTCTCCTAACTGTGACGTAAGTATGCTTATCCTTCTCACTGTTCAGAAGGGGAAACTGAGGCCCAAAGGAGTTAAGTAATAAGCCCAAGGTCACAAAGTCAGGAAACCATTGACCTTCCCTGGATTCTTCTTACACACCCTGAGTGAAGGTTAGGACATTGTGATAGATGTGACCCAAGAGGGCAAAGCTCTACCTTATGCTCAAAATAAATGAGAAAGGGGAGTAATTTAATTAGTGTTGGTACCCTTCCTTACATGATGGACTACCATAGAGTTGCTAAGAGTAAAGAATCCTTTGGAGGCCAGCTGCAATGGCTCATGCCTATAATCCCAGCACTTTGGGAGGCCAAGGTGAGAGGATTGCCTGAGCCCAGGGGTTCGAGACCAGCCTGGACAACTTGGTGAGACCTCGTCTCTACAGTAAACCAAAAAATTAGCCCAGCGTGGTGGTGCGTGCCTGTAGTTCCAGCTACTTGTAAGGCTGAGGGGAAGGATCGTCTGAACCCAGCAGGTCGAGGCTGCGGTGGCCATGAGTGTGCCACTGCACCCCAGCCTGGGCAACAGAGTGAGAGTGGCTTGATGCTTGCCAATTATTAAGGAGAAAAAGCAGAACATGTAGCTGTCACTGTAGTTTGATATTATTTTGGCTTAAAAACAAACAATAGGCTGGGCACAGTGGCTCATCCCTATAATCCCAGCACTTTGGGAGGCCAAGGTGAGAGGATTGCCGGAACCTAGGGGTTCGAGATGACACTTTGGCTAGACCTCATCTCTACAATAAATTAAGAAAAATTAGTTGGACATGGGGGTGCATGCCTGTAGTTCTAGCTACTTGGAAGGCTGAGGCGGAAAGATCACCTGAGCCCAGCAGGTCTAGGCTGAAGTGGCTTGTGAGCATGCCATTGTACTCCAGCCTGGGTGACGAAGTAAGACAATGACTCAAAAAAAAAAGGAAGAAGAAGAAAATAAAAAAAAGAATGTTTACATCAGAACTATTCATAATGGTGAAAAACTGGAAACAAGCCGGGCTCAGTGGCTCAGCCTGTAATCTCAGCACTTTGGGAGGCTGAGGTGAGTGGATTGCCTGAGCCCGTGGG
>NW_007259687.1:55623-61082 GCF_000164805.1 Carlito syrichta | reverse complement strand
AGACTCCAACTCAAAAAAAAAAAAAAAAAATTCCTGGGCTGGGCACAGTGGCTCAAGCCTGTAATCCCAACACTTTGGAAGGCTGAAGCGAGAGGATTGCCTAAGCTCAGAGACTGGAGACCAGCTTGGACAACTTGGTGAGACCTCGTCTCTATAATAAATCAAAAAAATGAGTCAGGCATGGTAGTGCAGGCCTATAGTTCCAGCTACTTGGAAGGCTGAAGCGGAAGGATCGCCTGAGCTCAGCAGGTCGAGGCTGCAGTGGCTGTGAGCGTGCTACTGCACTCCAGCCTGGGCGACAGAATGAGACTCCAATTCTAAAAAAAGAAAAAGAAAATCCCTAGCTGGGCTAGGTAATCCCGTGCCTTGGGAGGCTGAGGTGAGTGGATTGCCTGAGCCCACGGGTTCGAGACCCGGCTGGGCAACTTGGCGAAACCTCATCTCTACAATAAATCAAAAAATCAGCCGGGCGTGGTAGCGCGTGCCTGTAGTTCCAGCTCCTTGGAAGGCTGAGATGGAAGGATCGCCGGAGCCCAGCAGGTCGAGGCTGCGGTGGCCGGGAGCAGCCACTGTACTCTTAGTCTGGGCGACAGAGTGAGACTCCAATCAAAAAAAAAAAAAAGAAAGAAAAAGGCCAATCTTCCCTTGAGCGATGCATTTGTGATCTGTGCTCTTTTCCGTTCTGTCTGTTCGACTTCAGCAAAAAAAGTCTGCGTGTAAGAAGTAGATGACAGTCCCTGGCACATAGTAAGTGTTCAATAAGTGCTAGCTATCGCAAGTGAATGGAAGAACCGATGACTTGCCTCCGAGTGAAATCCCTTAACAATCAGAACCACGGACAGATCAGAGCCTGTGCTTGGGGAAGGCCGGAGGGAAAGGAAGAGATCGCGGGTCTTATATAAGAGACAGGAGGCATGAAGGAATCTGAGAACTTTCCTCTTGGTTTAGTGGTTCGGTGCCTTCTGGCGGCATTCCCACCCTGTCGGAAAGAGGATTCCTCGGAGACTGCGAGTGTCTGTGTGTGTTCATGCAGAAATGCATTCCATTTTAAAAGGTCTATAGTCTCTTGTTTTTCTAAGCCAGTAAACGCTGAAATCTCCCCAGTGAGACCAGTCTTCCATCGACTGTGTCCGCCACCATGCCCAGGCCCTGTAAGCCTTCCGTTCTGTCTGTCTCCAGCTTGTGTTTATCTGGTGAGGCAGGAGACAGGGAAGAGACTCCTGGACCCCGTGTCTAGAACAGGTTCCGTGGAGGAATCCCTGGGCACACTTGAGTCTCTAGAGACTGTCTTTTGAGTTAGGTGGAAACACAAAATCTCTCCAAGGAGTGCTCCTCTGAGTGGGGCTCCCCAGGTAGGTACAGTGCTCCCAAGTCAGTGGTTCACCTCCTTCTTGGGGGTTTCACCTCTTTTTTTTTTTTTTTTTTTGAGTTGGAGTCTCAATCTGTCACCCAGACTGGAGTGCAGTGGCCACTCCCGGCCACTGCAGCCTCGACCTGCTGGGCTCCAACGATCCTTCCGCCTCAGCCTTCCAAGTAGCTGGAACTACAGGCGTGCGCTACCACGCCCGGTTAATTTTTGATTTATTGTCGACTTGAGGTCTCGCCAAGTTGCCCAGGCAGGTCTCGAACCCGCAGGCTCAGGCAATCCACTCACCTCAGCCTCAGGCGTGGGATGACAGGCTGAGCCACTGAGCCTGGCTTCACCTCTTTTTTTTTTTTTGCTTTCGAGTTGGAGTCTCACTCTGGCGCCCAGGCTGGAGTACAGTGGCACACTCACGGCCACTGCACTCTCAACCTGCTAGAGTCAGGTGATCCTTTCGCCTCAGCCTTCCAAGGAGCTGGAGCTACAGGCACGCGCCACCACGCCCAGCTAATTTTTTTGATTTATTGTAGAGATGAGGTCTCGTCAAGTTGCCCAGGCTGGTCTCGAACCCGTTTGGCTCAGGAGATCCTTTCACCTCGGCCTCCCAAAGCTCTAGGATTGCAGGCCTGAGCCACTACACTTGGCCGGGTTTCACCTCTTTCCTGGAGTTCTCTGTTTTGTCCTAGGACAGCCACTATCTGCAGGAATCAGTCCTGTGACTAAAACCTACCCCACCTCACCACCTCCCTAAGCTCACAAGGTTCACATTTGGATGGTCACCAGGTTTCACTGTGACCCAAACACCCTACACACAGGGAGCGAGTGATGAACTGACCAACGGAGTTACAGTCTTCACCTTGGGAGACCATCTGCCTTGTGCCCGCCCCCAGGGCTGCCTCTGTGACCCAGGTCAGTTCTATCCCCTGTGGCCGTACTAGGCCTGTCTCTGGCCTGCCAGCATCGCTGAGCTGATGATGGCTGTTGCCTGGCGGGTAATTGGTCTGGGAAGCCCAAAGGAACGGGCAGGGTGGGGGAAGGGAGAGCCCCAGGTGCTACAGGAAGTAAAGCTGTTGGTTAAGTGGCTCCTTCCCTCAGCCTTGGAGACTTAGGGAGCTGCACAGGCCCAGGGAGCAGCAGTGGCTCTTATTATTTTGAGTCAGAGTCTCACTGTCACCCAGGCTAGAGTGCAGTGGCACACTCACGGCCACCGCAGCTTTGACCTGCTGGGCTCCAGTGATCCTTCCGCCTCAGCTTTCCAAGTAGCTGGAACTACAAGCATGCACCACCACACCCAGCTGATTTTTTAATTTTACTGTAGAGCCGAGTTCTCGTCATGCTGCCCAGGCTGGTCTCGAACCCCCAGGCTCAGGCAATCCTCTTGCCTGCGCTTCCCAAAGTGTTGGGATGACAGGCGTGAGCCACCACGCCTGGCCAAGCAGCTCTTAAAGGAGACAAGACCTAGTTTTGACCCACTTAGGGAGATCAGGGTTCTGTAGGGCAGTGCCCCAAGGGCTGCAGTGGTTGAGGGATCCCTGCTCCCAACAATCCACTCTTCCTCCCTACGTGCTAGGCTTCTTAGTAGGACAGAATTTGTTCTGTCCTCTGGGGCTGCCAGGGAAGCCAGTACAGAACGTAGGTAACCAGGGTCCCTCTCAGAAGCCCTTCTGGGAGTCCCTGGGAGAATGGGACCAGGACTGAGCAATGTAATCTCCACTCCAGCTCACAGGGGACAGGGTTATTATTCAGGACCAAGAAAATCCCCTAAGGAATCAGGAATGACAGCCCCTGGACAGTCCCTAGTCCACGGCTTGGTTCTGAGAAGCACAGTCATGCGTTGGAAACCCTTCAATCAAAGGTTCTCAGAGTGCAGTTTCCACCACCACCACCACCAGCAGCAGCTGGGAACTTACTTATTATTCGACATGCAAATTCTCAGCACCCCCAGCCCCTCCCAGATATACTGAATCAGAATCTTGGGGCCTGGGTCCAGCAATCCACAAACCCTCTAGGAGACTCTGATGCAGGCTTACATTTGAGAACTAGTACTAGTATAACACTCCAGAGCTGGGTGGCCCAGTAAACCTAGTTCATTTGTAAACTCATTTAAATCCATCAAACACGGATCAGGGCCAGGCACGGTGGCTCAAGCCTGTCATCCCAGCACTTTGGGAGGCTGAGTTGCGGGGAGTGCCGGAGTCCATGGGTTCGAGAACAGCCTGGGGAACTTGGCAAGACCTTGTCGCTACAATAAATCAAAAAATAAGCCGGGCACGGTGGCGTATGCCTGTAGTTCCAGCTATTTGGAAGGCTGAGGTGGAAGAATTGCCTATTCCGGCAGGTCAAGGCTCTGGTGGCCGTGAGCATGCCACTGCACTCCAGCCTGGGGAACAGAGTGAAATTCCAACTCAAAAAAAAAAAAAAGAACCAACACACTGATCAGCAACTTCTATGGCCAGATCTCTTGTCAAGCCCCACAAGAATCCCGAAGCGGGGGCAAAGTAAAGCAAAAAAGCACCAGGAAGGAGCAATCTTTCTGGCTAGCGGGATTAGAGAGGGCTTCCCAGAGGAGGTGGCATTTGGGCTGGGCCTTGAAGGGTGAGTAAGAATCAACAGGCAGAAAATGAAGAGACCAGAGGAGAGTTCCAGGAATATTATTCTAAAACCAAAATCTAGCTTTTATTTTATTTTATTTTATTTTTGAGTTGGAGTCTCACTCGGTCGCCCAGACTGGAGCGCAGTGGCCGCTCCCGGCCACCGCAGCCTCGACCTGCTGGGCTCCGGCGATCCTTCCGCCTCAGCCTTTCGAGTAGCCGGAATTACAGGCATGCGCTACCACGCCCGGCTGATTTTTTGATTTATTGTAGAGATGAGGTCTCGCTGCCCAGGTGGGTCTCGAACCCGCAGGCTCAGGCAATCCACTCACCTCAGCCTCCCAAAGGTGCGGGATTACAGGATGAGCCACCGAGCCCGGCTAAAATCTAGCTTTTAAAAGTCTCTCATTGCTTTGGGGATAAATTCAAGTACCACGGCGCAAGCTTCTATATGATCTGGCTCCTGTCTCCCTCATCAGTCCCATTTCTGGCCACTCCACATCTTCTTTTTTCTTTTTTTTTTGAGTCAGAGTCTCACTGTTTCGCCTAGGCTGGAGTGCAGTGGCACGTTCTAGGTCACCGCAGCCTCAACCTGCAGGGCTCAGGCGATCTTCCCACCTCAGCCTTCTAAATAACTGACACCATGCCCGACTGATTTTTTAATTTATTGTAGAGACAAAGTCTCACCAAGTGGCCCAGGCTGGTCTTGAACCCTCAGGTTCAAGCAATCCTCTCGCTCCACCTCCAAAAGTGCTGGGATTATAGGTGTGAGCCACTGCGCCCGGCCCATACCCCCATTTCTTATATTTGAGTACTGCTGATCTTCTTGAAGATACACACACACGAACATGCACAAAGCACGCTATTTCTTGTTGCCAGGTCTATGCCGTGTGCTGGCTGACTTGACAGAGCTGGTATATGTGCTTTGAAATCCACTGTCCTCTGCTGAGCATTGCTGCTAAATGTCCCAATATGCCAGCCAAAGTCTGAATTCATAAAAGTCTCTTTAACACCGTAAGTCGTTTCCAAGTTGGGGTATAGGCTTTTTTTTTTTTTTTTTTGAGTTGGAGTCTCACTCTGTTGCCCAGGCTGGAGGGCAGTGGCACACTCACGGCCACCACAGCCTTGACCTGCTGGGCTCAGGTGATCCTTCCACCTCAGCCTTCCAAGGAGCTGGGACTACAGGCACGCACTACCATTCCTGGCTAATTTTTGATTTATTGTAGAGACGAGATCTTGCCAAGTTGCCTGGGCGAGTCTCGAACCTACAGACTCAGGCAATCCACTTGCCTCGGCCTCCCAAAATGCTGGAATTACAGGCTGATTGTTTTGTTTTTTAAGCTGAAGTCTCAATCTGTCGCCCAGGTTGGAGTGCAGTGGCACACTCATGGCTACCCCAGCGTCGACTTGCTGGGCTTAGGTGAGCCTTCTGCCTCAGTCTTCTAAGCAACTGGAACTACAGGCATGCACCACCACGCCTGGCTAATTTTTTTTTTTTTTTTTTT
>NW_007259687.1:54521-55562 GCF_000164805.1 Carlito syrichta | reverse complement strand
CCCAGCAGGTCGAGGCTGTGGTGGCCGTGAGTGTGCCACTGCACTCCAGCCTGGGCAACAAGACTCCAACTCAAAAAAAAAAGAAAGAGAATCAGGGTCTCAGTCTGTTGCCCAGGCTGAAATGCAATGGCACAATCACAGAGCATCGCAGCCTCGATCTCCTGAGTTCAGGCAATCCTTCTGCCTCAGTTTCCCAGGCAGCTGGGACTACAGGCATGCGCTACCACATCTGGCTAATTTTAAAATTTTTTAGTAGAGACGAGGTCTATGTTGCTGGTCTATGGTCTCGAACTCCTAGGCTCCGAAATTCTCCTGCCTTTGCCTCCCAACGTTCTGGGATTACAGGCATGCACTACCATGCCCAGATGCAAACTTTTTTTAACTGAAAATACCAAGTGTTGACAAGGACGCAGAGCAACTCTCATTTTCTACAAGTCGGAATGCAACGTGGTACAGTCACTCTGGAAAACATACACTTACCACATAACCCAGCAATCCTACTTCTTGGTGGCTATTCAAGAAATATGAAAACGTAAATTCATACAACAACCTGTTCACCAATGGTTACAAAAGCTCTATTCAAAATTTCCAAAAATTGGAAACATCCCAATGTACATCAGTAGACAAACAGGTACAGATTCCATGTAATAGAATATTACTCACCATAAAAAGGGATAAACTATAGACATATCCAACAGCATGGATGAATCTAAATGCATTACACTAAGAACTCTAATTCCAGAAGGTTACATACCGTATGACCCCATTTATATGGTATTCTGGAAAACACCAAACTCCGGAGGCACAGACCAAGTTGCCAGGAGCTGGAGTGGAAGGAAGTTTTGACTAAGAGGTTGTTTTTGTTTTGTTTTGTTTTTTTGAGTTGGGGTCTCACTCTGTCGCCCAGGTTGGAGTGCAGTGGCATGCTCATGGCCACTGCAGCCTCAACCTGCTGGGCTAAGGTGATCCTTCCGTCTCAGCCTTCCAAGGACTGGAACTACAGGTGTGTGCCACCATGCCCAGCTAATATATACACATATA
>NW_007259687.1:51100-54501 GCF_000164805.1 Carlito syrichta | reverse complement strand
TATTATTTTTTTTTTAGTTGGAGGTCTCACTCTGTCGCCCAGACTGGAGTGCAGTGGTTGCTCCCGGCCACCACAGCCTCGACCTGCTGGGCTCCGGCGATCCTTCTACCTCAGCCTTCCTAGTAGCCGGAATTACAGGCATGCGCTACCATGCCCCGCTGATTTTTTGATTTATTGTAGAGATGAGGTGTCGCTGCCTAGGCGGGTCTCGAACCTGGGGTCTCAGGCAATCCACTCACCTCAGCCGCCCAAAGGCGCGGGATTACAGGCTGAGCCACCAACCCCGACCCAGCTAATATTTTGACTTATTGTAGAGATGAGGTCTCATCAAGTTGCCCAGATCACTGTACCTGGTCTGTATTTTTTTTTTTTTTTCTGAATTGGAGTCTCACTCTGTTACCCAGGCTGGAGTGCAGTGGTATGACCACAGCTCACCACAGCCTCAAACTCCTGGGAAGATGGAATCAGCCCTCCTCAGCCTTCTGAGGTGGGATTACAGATGCCTGGTGGCAGAGTAAGACCACATGTCTAAAACTTTGCTACCTGTTTAAAATCATGGAATTACCAGGTGCGGTGACTCATGCGTATAATTCCAGCACTTTGGGAGATCGAGGTGAGAGGATTGCCTGAGTCCACAGGTTCGACTTGACGAGACCTCGTCTCTACAATAAATCAAGAAAAAAATTAGCTGGGCATGGTGGCACACATCTGTAGTTCCAGCTACTTGGAAGGCTGAGGCGGAAGGATCACCTGAGCCCAGCAGGTCGAGGCTGCGGTGGCCATGAGCATGCCACTGCCCTCTAGCCTGGGTGAAAGAGTGAGACTCCAATTCAAAAATAATAAAATAAAATTTAAAAATAATAGAATTATAAATTATATACCAAAACAGTGTATTTTACTGTATGCAAATTAAAAAAAAACTTAATACCAGTTTACAGAAAGAAGAACCCCAAGGGATAGGGCAGTCCCTGGGCCCAGTAGTGCCCCTGACCCTGTTTTCTGTTGTGACCAGTGGGACCACTTCTAGCTCTTAAGCAGAGTCAGCCAGCCCATCCACCTTTCCTGGGTGGCCCACAAAAACAAGTTTAAATCTGACTGCTGCTCCAGGTGATATCACAGGCCAGAACACACCCCCAAACAATCTTCCCACCTAGTTTGACATCAGTGTCACCTCCATGGTGGCACCCCCAAGGGCCTAGAACAGTGCTCAGAATATAACAGCTATCCAATAAGTATTTGTCCACTGAGCAAATATTGGTTATTTCTTTGTTTCACTGGTTCTAAACGCCTGAGGTGGCTCTCATAAACACCTCGGCCCCCTTCTCCAATACTATCACTGGCTCTATCTCCTTTCTGGAATTTTGGCACTTGATATTCCTGCACAGCGGCTGGCTCTGTCCCTCCTCTGGTCCAAGGATCTCCTGCTGTCTCAGGTGAGAATTCCTCCATCAAGCTGCATCCTGTTAGGACCCCTCAGACCAGTGGAAGCAGCCCTGGCATCACCGCAAAGGATGGTAACTCACCATGAGTTTAACGCCCTCGAGCAGGACAGAAATGGCAGTGGGCCACCCACCTGGACCAGGAAGCCACCCCAGCCTCACTGAATGCAGGTCCCATGTCTGGACTACATTTGTGTCTGCCAGTAGGCACTTTGGTTCAGTCTCACTCACTCAATGGGTTTGTGTGTTCCTTTTATTTCACTTGAAACCCCATACACGTGGACGACCGGAAGTATGCTGTTCGGTCACTGGGTTGGAGTAATGCCCCTTAGCTGGAATCCCCTGGCCTTGCCTATTTCCCTCCAGGCTGGTTGAAACTGAAGGCTAAGCTGGGCGCGGCAGCTCATACCTGTCATCTTTGGGAGGCTAAGGTGAGAGGATTGCTTGAGCCCGGAGGTTTGAGACAAGCCTGGGCAACATGGCAAGACCTCATCTCTACAATAAATCAAAAAATTAGCCGGGTGTGGTTGCCTGTGCCTGTAGTCCCAGCTACTTGGAAGGCTGAGGGAAAAAAAAAAAAAAAAAAAAATCACCTGAGCCCAGCAGGTCAAGGCTGCGGTGGCCATGAGCATGCCACTGCACTCCAGCCTGGGCGACAGAGTGAGACTTCAACTCAAACAAAAAAAAAAAAAAAGAAAGAAAGAAAGAGAAACTGAAGGCTATTTGTATCCCAGCAGTGGCCATTTCCTCTGTTCTTCACGCCTCGCCATGAACTCTCCTTCAAAGTCATTGTGACATCCCACCGGAGGGTCAGAGTCACCTAGGTGGCTCAAGGGCGGCTCCTGCCCACACGTGTTCATTTCATTCCATACTGTGCACTCACTTCTCGATCAGTTGCCAACATTTAAAAACGAACAGATTTCCCATGAAAATCCAGCTGCTCCTGAAAAATCAGCTCTGGCATTTCCCAAGTGGCATTTCCCACAGGCGTACCCCTTCAGTGGAAAACTGGAGAGCAGATGCCCTCTGTAGGTGGGGCAGATGTCCTCCTGAGCTTGTTTCCACTTCCTCCACCGCTCCCATTCTTTCTTCTCTTTTCCTGCCTTGTCTTCACAGGTCTTGGTGTGTCCACCCTCTATTAGGTGCTTAGTTGCCCTGACTATGAAAAGATGAATAAGACTCGTACTTTGCCGGGCTCGGTGGCTCAGTCTGTAATCCCAGCACTTTGGGAGGCTGAGGTGAGTGGACTGCCTGAGCCCGCGGGTTTGTGACCCACCTGGGCAACGTGGCGAGACCTCATCTCTACAATAAATCAAAAAAATTAGCCAGGCGTGGTAGTGCGTGCCTGTAGTTCCAGTTACTCGGAAGGCTGAGGCGGAAGGATCACCGGAGCCCAGCAGGTGGAGGCTGCGGTGGCCGGGAGCGGCCACTGCACTCCAGTCTGGGCGACAGAGTGAGACTCCAACTCAAAAAGAAAAAGAAAAAAAGACTCGTACTTCAACAAGTTTTCTGAGCATGTGGAGGAGGGTTTTAGAGAGGGCTTGGGAGTGGGGGAGGCAGGCATCCCTTGCAGAAGGAACCGCCTGAGCAGTGAAGATGTTGGCAGGAGGATGCAAAAGAACCACAGGGATAAGATGTGCCACCGCCATGGGCAGCTCCCGAGTGGTCCAGTCCAGTGTCACCAACACAGTTCACCCAGCTGATGTAGGGGCCCAAGCACCTGACTCACAACACGGCCAACAGAGCCGGGTACAATGGCTCATGCCTGTAATCCCAGCACTATGGGAGGCGGAGGCGAGAGGACTGCCTGAGCCCAGGGGTTCGAAACCAGTCTGGACCACTGGTGAGACCTCCTCTCTACAATAAATTTTAAAAGTTAGCTGGGTGTGGTGGCAAGCTCCTGTATCTTCAGCTACTTGGAAGGCTGAGGCGGAAGGATCACTGAGCCCAGCAGGCCAAGGC
>NW_007259687.1:48648-50098 GCF_000164805.1 Carlito syrichta | reverse complement strand
CTCCCTTCTGGCCAACTCCAGGGGCGACTCTTCACCTCCCCTGCTCCTTCATCCCTCCCTCCACCGCACCCCCAGCGCCCCTCATCCCACCCTTCTCAAAACCTTTCCCCAGGAGCCAGTGTTCCCGGTGCCCTGTACCCAACCCCTAACCCTGGCTGAGCAGGGAACCCTGCTCAAGACTTCTCCCGGGAAGGGTTCCTTGGCGCATGGAGTCTTGATGATCTGAGTGAGTTACAGGCTTGGGAACGCCTATTTCCACCTTGCAAGTCAATATTTGGGTCACTTGACTCCATGCGGTCCTCAGTGGAATCTGGCCTCTGGGAAAGTGGATGGAAAGGTCCCTGCAGGTGGCCTTTGCCGAGCATCCTTTAGTTTTCTGGATTTGAGTTCCTTTATGTGTGCCTCTACAGGCAGTGCATCTAGCAGTCTAGCTGGAATCTCTCATGGGCACCTCAAACTCGAGTACATCCGAGTACGGGCTGAACATTGTCCCCTCAAGACGTTCCTTCCCAAGGCTCTTTTTCAGGAAGCGGCACTTGTATCTCCTCAGTGGCTTGCCCAAGCAACTGGGAGTCATCCTCGACTGTCCTCTCCCCTTCACCCCATCGAGTCACCGGATCGTTCCTGGGCATCTACCAAGTCAGTCCACGTCTCGCCTCGCTTTTGTCACTGCAGGCCAGGCTGCTGTCACATCAGCTTCTGCCTGGAACCACAGGAGTCCCCTTTCATTTGCTCTTGTTCCGGGTTGTTTCCTACATTACAGCCAGAGGGATTTTTTTTTAAGTCACAGCCATCTGGTCATGTCATTTTTTTATTATACCCTTCAGTGCCTTCTGATTGCTCTTCGGATGGACGCCACAGCCCATAACCTGGCTTGTCAGGAAGGCCCTCATTCCTCCTCTGTAATTTCCCCCAGATGATCTCATCCCTTTCAATAGTTTCACGTGCCATCTAAACGCCGATGACTCAAGTGTGTATTTCCGTCCTGATTTCCATCCCGTGCAATTAGGAGACTGCCTCCTCAGTATATCCACTTGAGCGTCTCACAGGCCTCTCAGGCTTAACTGGAACAGGATGATCCCCCCTCCCCCCACCCCAAATCTCTTTTCCTAGAGTTCTTCCCCATCTCAGTGAAGGGAATGTCCCATGAGCCACCCAATTCCAAAGGCAAAGAACCTGGGAGCCATCCTCGATTTCCACATCTAATGCATTAGTTAGTCTGAAACACACCTGAAATCCAACTATTTACTAACTTCTGAAACCTCAAGCCCAAGTCAGCAGTATCTTCTTCCTGGACCACTACGGAAACTTCCTAACTGGTTTCTCTGTCTCTGCTCTGGCCCCCTTACGGTTCCTCTTTCTCTCAGCTACCAGGTGTTTAGCTGTTTCTTTTTTTCTTTTTTTTTTTTTTAGTTGAAGTCTCACTCTGTCACCCAGACTGGAGTGCAGC
>NW_007259687.1:38487-48505 GCF_000164805.1 Carlito syrichta | reverse complement strand
TTTTGATTTATTGTAGAGATGAGGTCTCACCAAGTTGCCCAGGCGGGTCTCGAACCCGTAGGCTCAGGCAATCCACTCACCTCAGCCTCCCAAAATGCAGGATTACAGACTGAGCCACCCAGCCCGGCCAGCTGTTTCTTATGCAGACATCAAGTCATTTGTCTCCCCTTTAGAAAATCTTCAGCACTCTGACCTCATCGCCCTCCTCTCTGTCTTCATCCTCAGCGTTCTGGTCACACTCACCTTTCTGTCCACTAAGCTGCTCAAAGGACGTCTCTGCTTGCTGTTCTTTCTGCTTGAAATGCTTTTCTCCTGATTTTTGCATGGGTGTTTCCCTTCCATGAAGGCTTCAACTCAGTTGTGATCTCTTTCAAAAGGCCTTCACTGGTCACACCCACTAAAGCAGCCTCCTGGTCACTCTCTACGTGGAACCCTATTTTATTTTCTTTGTGCCACGTACGGTACCTCAAATTACATTTATTTATTTAGATGTGTATTGTTCTCCCCACACCTCCTGAAATGTAAGCCCTTAAAGTCAAAGGAATCCTGTCTCTTGTTACCTCAGTATTGGTGCCCGGAACAATGCCTGATGCACAGAAGGGTCTCACTGTGTGTTGACTGACTCACTTACCTGTATAGTCTTGTCTGGTAGCGTTGTCTTTCTTGCCCCCTGTGTTCCAGTAAACTATACGTCTCTCTTTTGAAAGTGCCGTGCTTTTTCCCAACTGAGAACTCTTGCATCGGGTGTTTTCTGTGCCCACCCTAGACCCCACACCCACTGTCCATTTGTACCTCCCTAGCTCATACTCATCCTTCAGAAGTTAGTCACATAGACTCGCTAGAGTGGGCTTCCCTGATTCCAGTCTGGGTTAGGCTTCTCTGTAGCGTGTTCCCATATCACCCTATCTTTTTTCGTAGCAATCATCACACGTAATACTATTTGTAAGCTCTGTGCTCACAAGGACCCAGTTCCACCACTTAGTTTCTGGCACACAGCAGGATGCAACTTTGTGAACCAAACGAATGAATGTTGAATGAACTAATCGTATTGTTATTTCTTGAGTTGGAGTCTCACTCTTTCACCCAAGTTGGAGTGGCACGCTCACTGCTACCACAGCCTAGACCTGCTGGGCTCAGGTGATCCTTCCGCCTCAACTTTCCAAGTAGCAGGAACTGTAGGCACATGCGACCATGCCTGGCTAATATTTTGATTTTTGTAGAGATGAGGTCTTGCCAAGTTGCCCAGGCTGGTCTCAAACCTGGACAGTCCTCTCACCTCAGCTTCCCAAAGTGCTGGGATTATAGGTGTAAACCACCATACCCAGTCAAATGAATTAATCTTGATAAACACAAGAGTAAGAGGATTAAATCAGGTAAAAATTAGGAGAGTAGTTAGCATAAACTAGTTAGCATGAAGCTGGATCTGCTATGCCTACTTCAATAATAAATATGAGTTTTTTTCTTTCTTTCTTTTTTTTTTTTGCTAAGGCCTGTTCACCATTAGATTCCTGTGGTCTTGTGGCCTTTCAAAGTGCAAAACTTTGTTTCTTAGTAATAATTTGCCTGATTCTGTTATTTTAGAGCTGTGCTCAGGTGGTAAGAATATAAAGAACTGAGGCAAATATTAAGGCAAGGCTAGTTGGTTAAGACAGCCACATTCTTGACATCTTTCATTCAGCTGTACTAACTTGACTTTAACAGTACATCTGAGTTTTAGTTTTGCTCTTGATATGTGACCTTGGCCAAATCAAATTATCTCCTCATGAAAGGTATATTATTTTTTTATAAACCTAGTGAGTTCAGTTCTTATCTCCCCAAAATTTAGATTAAAGTTCGTAAAATATTTCAGAGTTCTTAAGGAAAATTTGCTCTTTATATAAAATGTCCTTTTTTTTTTTTTTTTTTTTAAATCAAAGTCTCTGTCACCCAGACTGGAGTGCAGTGGCATACTCACGGCCACCACAGCCTCAGCCTGCTGCTGGGCTCAAGTGATCCTTCTGTCTCAGCCTTCCAAGTAGCTGGAACTACAGGCATCACCACAGTGCCCAGGTAATTTTTCTTGATTTATTGCAGAGATGAGGTCTTGCCAAGTTGCCCAGGTTGGTCTTGGAGCCATGGGCTCAGGCGGTCCTCTCACCTCAGCCTCCCAAAGTGCTGAGATTATAGGCGTGAACCACTGTGCCCAGCCACAATGTCTTTTTTTATTAACTACATTTCTTCACAATCTGCCATTGTTTCATGCCAAGAACAAAGCTGTGTCTTTTGGAAGCTTTCTTTTCACACTTCTCTGTATCTTTCTTATGTTGCTGTGACTCTTGAGATATGTACATCAGAGACTCAGCGTTTATAGCTCAAGATTGTAAAAGATGCTTTCTTTCTAACTAAGGATATTCTCTCCAATTTGCCATTCTGAAACTACTGATGCTTCTTTTTTAAAATTTTTAAAATCTTCCTTACGTATATGGCTTCAGGGCAGTTCACCCAATGGTGTAACCAAAAAATAAAATGTCCCTCATTGCCTTTAGTTTTGCATCCAAATGCTTTTTGGATTCTTGGGGTTGATGGGATTTTTAGAGTGCTGCAGTGAATTCAGTGTGATGTGAATGCTAATAGACAGATTGATCTTCATTTAACAAGCCACAACAACTGGACAGAGTGGTGAGATGAGAAACTGTTGCGTTAGTCGGGCTCGATGGCTCAGCCTGTAATCCCGTGCCTTTGGGAGGCTGAGGTGAGTGGATTGCCTGAGCCCGCGGGTTCGAGACCTGCCTGGGCAACTTGGCGAGACCTCATCTCTACAATAAATCAAAAAATTAGCCGGGCGTGGTAGCGCGCGCCTGTAGTTCCAGCTACTCTGAAGGCTGAGGCGGAAGGATCGCTGGAGCCCAAGCAAGTCGAGGCTGCGGTGGCCGGGAGCGGCCACTGCACTCCAGTCTGGGCGACAGAGTGAGACTCCAACTCAAAAAAAAAAGAAAAGAAAAAGAAACCGTTGTGCTTCCAGACTAAGGAGCACAACCCTGGGCCTGTGGGCTAAAAGTAGTTTTTTATTAGCTTTTAGGATAGCTGAGGTGAAAGTGGGAGGAGCACTTTGGTGGAAAGAGTAACTTAAGAGTAATATAGGCCGGAAGCAGTGGCTCACATCTATAATCCCAGCACTTTGGGAGTCCGAGGTGAGAGGATTGCCTGAGCCCATGGGTTCGAGACCAGCCTGGCCAACTTGGCGAGACCTCGTCTCTACAATAAATCAAAACAATTAACTGGGTGTGGTGGCGCATGCCTGTGGTTCCAGCCACTTGGAAGGCTGAGGCAGAAGGATTGCCTGAGCTCAGCCGGTCAAGTCTGCTGTGGCTGTGAGCGTTCCACTGCACTCTAGCCTGGGCAACAGAGTGAGACTCCAACTCACAAAAATTAATTATTAATTAATTAAATTTAAAAGAGTAATTTAGGTGCAAAGAGCCACTAAGCTAACTTAAGAGGCTGACTTATCCTCCTTTCTGATGTATTGAGTTGTCCACTAAAACCTTTTAATTTCATTTCAGGGCATCTTCCTACTCTCTGTTAGGTTTAGTTATTTCTCCTGTCCCCAAACATAACAAAATCAATTTTGACACAGTTCTAAGGGCAAATCTACTCCTACACAAATGCAAATGGCATTTTAAAGGCTATGTCATATCAGAAAGAGCAGGAAGAAACCTGTGAAAAACTAGAATGACATCAATAAACATGGAAGGAGCCTAGGTGGTCTTAGGTCAGTCTCTTCCTGTCCCATATCTTAACACTCTGTTTTAAAACACAGAAAAAAGAAAGAGAAGTCTTTGTTAGGTAGCCTATGTGCTAGGCCCTACAGTAAGCAAGTATACATGCATTGTTTCCTTAATCATCCTAATCACCCTGCAAAGTAAGAACACTGAGAATAGGAAATAGAGCTTGAAGACAAATGTGAATGTGACCATTTACACCCAAGATTATCATTCTAAGAACTTTTCATCAAAAAAGCCTACATTTTGGTTTAATGTCTTTGTACCCAGAATGAGTTTGCCTGAATCACCCAGAGTTGTGAAAATGGAAAATGCATGGGCCAAAGAAATCACCAATCTCGAGGGGCTAATCCTAGTTCCATACTGGATTATGTGACTGTGTGGAAGTCATTTCCTTCTCTTGGAGTCTCACTCTTGTTGCCCAGGCTGAAGTGCAGTGGCATGCTCATGGCCCCCACAGCCTAGAACTGCTGGGCTCTCAGGTGATCCTTCCACCTCAGCCTTCTGAGTAGCTGGAACTACAGACACATGCCACCATGCCCGGCTAGTTTTTTGTGATTTATTATAGAGACAAGATCTCACCAAGTTGCCCAGGCTGGTCTTCAACCCCTGGGCTCAGGCAGTCCTCTCGCCTCGGCCTCCCAAAGTGCTGGGATTATAGGCTGAGCCACTGCGCTTGGCCAAAACCATTTGCTTTCTAACACCGGTCCCTATGTGTCATTTAAATCTAAATCTTGGGTATTTTTAAGGAAAGCTTCTTGGTTGGCATTTGTTAGATTTTTCACTGAGAGTAAAGCTAATCAGTTTTGCTCTGATGTTTTTCTAAGAATAAATTTCCTGGAAAGTCTTGCTGTCTGGAATTTTCTAGTGAAGCATTAAAAGAGAAACTCTTCAAATCTATCTTTTTTTTTTTTTTTTTTTTTTTGCGTTGGAGTCTCACTCTGTTGCCCAGACTGGAGTGCAGTGGCATGCTCCCGGCCACTTCAGTCTCGACCTGCTGGGCTCTGGTGATCCTTCCGCCTCAACCTTCCAGGTAGCCAGAACTACAGTGGTGCACTACCACGCCTGGCTAATTTTTTTGATTTATTGTAGAGATGAGGTCTCACCAAGTTGCCCAGGCGAATCTCGAACCCGTGGGCTCAGGCAATCCTCTCACCTCGGCCTCCCAAAGTGCTGGGATTACAGGTCGAGCCACTGAGCCCAGCCTTTTTTTTTTTTTTTCTTTTCTTTTGAGTTGGAGTGTCACTGTCGCTCAGGCTGGAGTGCAGGGGCATGCTCACTGCCACTGCAGCTTTGACCTGCTGCGCTCAGGTGATCCTTCTGCCTCAGCCTTCCAAGTGGCTGGAACCACAGGCGCATGCCTAGCTAACTTTTTAATTTATTGTAGAGATGAGGTCTCACCAAATTGCCCGGGATAATCTTGAACACCTGGGCTCAGGCAAGCCTCTCACCTCTGCTTCCCTAAGTGCTGGGATTGCAGGCGTGAGCCACCGTGCCTTGCTTCAAATCTATCATAATGACTAAGTTTGTATAATTCTGGAGTTTACAAATTGGCTGCTTACAGCATTATATCATTTAATACTCTTAACAATTCCAGGGGTAGGTAGAATTCCCATTTGTAGATGCAGAAACTAAGAAATGAAGAGGCTAAGTGACTGGCTCAGGGTCAAATGGCTAATAGAGGCAGACGTAGAACTCAGGCTTTGGTCCTCCAATTCCAAATCTTATGTCTTTTTTTTTTTTTGAGTTGGAGTCTCACTCTGTCATCCAGACTGGAGTGCAGTGGCTTACTCACAGCCACTGCAGCCTCAACCTGCTGGGCTCTGGCGATCCTTCTGCTTCAGTGTTCCAAGTAGCTGGAACTACAGGCACGCGCTACCCCACTCAGCTAATTTTTAAATTTATTTCAGACATGAGGGCTCACCAAGTTGCCCAGGCTGGTCTTGAACCACTGAGTTCAGGCAATGCTTTCGCCTCAGCCTCCCAAAGCGCGGGGTTACAGGCTGAGCCACCGAGCCTGGCTCAAATCTTATTTCTTTTGCACTTTCCCATACTGTTTATGACCTTTCTTCCTTTGGTTTAAACCCACGACTTGCTCTGTGGTCACCTAAAAATGAGTTGAGAGTCTGTCTGACCCTTCACATACTATAGTCCATCAACTTAATAATAGTTAAAACTGGTACATAGTGTCACCATGGCTGTAGTACTCAATGTCAGAAAATAACCCTGTGAAATCTTTGAACCACTACTACTGTGTGGTTGTTTTTGATTATGCTGCCTAATCTTTCTTTTCAAATGAGGTCCTTAGTGTGTGGTGTTTGTTTCTGAAGTGGACAGCCAGCAACTGACAGGAACAGGCCCTAGCTGGAAGAGAGTTGTTCTTTCAGACAGCCGGCTGTATTGCAGCACATCAAGTTTTCTCCTTGGGTTGTCACTTCCAGCAAGCGTCTTTCATTTCCTTGCGCGGATGCCCCCAGCCCTCTGAAGGGGGGTAGGTGGGAGGTGGGCGGGGCAGGTTGCTGCATCTTACAAGAATCCTCTGTGTAATTGAAAGTTAAATTTATGTCGCACCAACCTGAGTCTCACCGGTGGGCTCCCTGCCTACTTAGAAAAGTCATCTGGCACCAGAACATCAAAGCTAGCCTGCGTTCTTGCTGTGCCTCGAGCATGGGGCATCAGTACATTTTTCTCAGGATATGAACACTATTTCCCCTCTAGGGACTTTGCAGTTGGCACAAACTATTTCTTTTCGTCTCTGACTGCAGTTCTAGTCTAAATAGTCTCATGGGCTCTGGCTCCAACCTCCTGTCATTCTAATCCCAAGCATGAAAGATCAGACACTGGGGTATCTCTTTACTGGCAGCCCCAGACTTGAACTTTGGAAATTGTGGGAAATTCCATTCTTTGGGTACATAGATCTGTTGACTACAAGAGTTTTCCCTGCTAAGCAGAAATAGCATCAGGATAACATGGAGAAAAGAATAATGAAAATAGTCCTTATGTGGGTATGATATTTTACTGCTTACAAAATAGTTCTATGAGATCAGGTACAGTGGCTCATGCCTGTAATCCCAGCACTTTGGGAGGTGGAGGCAAGAAGATTGCCTGGACCTAGGGGTGTGAGACCAGTCTGGGCAACTTGGTGAGACCTCGTCTCTACAATAAATCAAAAAATTAGCCTGGTGTGGTGGTGCATGCCTGTAGTTCCAGCTACTTGGAAGGCTGAGGCGAAAGGATCACCTGAATCCAGCAGGTTGAGGCTGCAAAGACTGTGAGCGTGCCACTGCACTCAAGCCTGGGTGACAGAGTGAGACCCCTAAAAAAAATGATTTTATGTTTATTATCTTATTTCTTCCTTCTTGTAACCCCAGAAAGCAGCCTGACAGAGTAGTTAAGAATGTCAAGTCTGGCAGGGTGCAGTGGTTCAGCCTGTAATCCCAGCACTTTGGGAGGCAGAGGCAAGAGGATTGACAGAGCCCAGGGATTTGTGACTAGCCTGGGCAACTTGGCGAGACCTCATCTCTACAATAAATCACAAAAACAGCTGGGTGTAATGGCATGCATCTGTACTTCCAACTTCTTGGAAGGCTGAGGCAGAAGGATCGCCTGAACCCAGCAGGCTGAGGCTGCGGTGGCTGTGAGTGTGCCGCTGCACTCCAGCCTGGGCGACAAGAGTGAGATTCCAACTCGAAAAACAAAACAAAAGAACACCAAGTCTGAATCTACACTGCCTCACTTTGAATTCAGACTCCAACACTGATAGCTATGGGCAGTTGACTTCATCCCTCAGTACCTCAGTTTCCTCATTTATCAAATTTAAACTGCTTGACTCAGGCTTGTTGTGAGGATTAAGTGAGATAATATATATATATATAAAGCACTTAGACTAGGACGTGACAAAATGTGTTGATAATTGTTATTGCGTAAATAAGAAAACAAAGCTCAAAGAAGGTAAGGACATTAGACTGAGATTCAAACTCAGATTCTCCTTCCTTTGTACCTACTCTGTATACCCATCTCAGCTGCCTCTGAAATCAATACCTTGTGTAGGTAGTCTTGATCCTTAGGAACTCTAGACCTCTTCCTTAAATATTACTTATTTAAAGCTCCATATGACAGAAAGTACAGGGTTTATTATCTCTACTTTACAAAGAAAGAGAGGTGCAAGAAGGCCCCAGTGACAGAGAATCACAGTGTGCTCGGTTCTTACATCTGAGTACATGCCAGATGCCCTCTTGGAGGAGAATAAACGTGCCATACTTCTTTTTCCATCTCTCTTTTTTCCTTGGTTCCCCACAGAAAGGACCTTAAGTAGGCAGAGATTCTAGACTAGGAAAAATAAAACTAGTAAGCACTGGGTTGTAGTAGACCCTCTTGGGGCACAGGACAGCCTCAAAGGAGTAGAGAAAAAGAGTAATTGAGAGGTGGGGAAAATAAGGCACTCCTTGGCACCCCTGAGAAGCACTAGTGTACATCTTTATTTGTTATATTGACTGTGGCAGGAAACTGTAGTGATCCCTTAATTCCTTTTTTTGTTTTTTTTTTGAGTTGGAGTCTCACTCTGTCGCCCAGACTGGAGTGCAGTGGCCGCTCCCGGCCACCGCAGCCTCGACCTGCTGGGCACCGGCAATCCTTCTGCTCAGACTTCTGAGTAACTGGAACTACAGGCGCGCGCTACCACACCCGGCTCATTTTTGAGTTATTGTAGAGATGAGGTCTCACCAAGTTGCCCAGGCGAGTCTCGAACCCACGGGCTTAGGCAATCCACTCACCTCAGCCTCCCAAGGTGCGGGATTACAGGCTGAGCCACCAAGCCTGACTGTGATCCCTTAATTTCATCTGAAATTGATAACAGAAGTCCTAATTGGCCTCCTATTGGTATATCCTTTGGATTGTTTTATTATTTAACTTGAGCTCTCTTCATGTCCACCAAGGCTCCAGGGAAGGGGAAAGGGGAGAAGAAAAGATTCAAGAGATACTTAGGAGAAACATTTCATTCTAACCCAAGCCCTATGAGCCATCAAGGCAGATATTAGTACCATGAGTCTTATGGAATAAAAGTGATTTGCACAAGGTCATAATTGACGAAATTTGAATTCTGGTCTTTTGATTTCGTAGAGACCATTCCAACATACAATGTTTCTTCCCCATGCTGGTAGGAGAATGGTTGGGGTGATTAATAGCAGAATTGCGTCTGGGATAGAGACAGTAGTGCTGAGTGCTGGACATTTTACTTATGAAGGGATGCTACAGATTGGGCAGGCTCCCTTTCCTGTATGTAGGGGAACAGTCCTCAGCTTTTTAGTAATTCTCTGAAATTTCTACTTTATTTAGGTTATCATTTGGAAGCAATGAGTTTAAAACCCTTTACCTACCCGTTTCCAGAGACCAGGTTTCTTCATGTGGGACCCAATGTGTATAAATTCAAAATCAGATATGGCAACAGCATCAGGTAATTTTAAAGGTAGGAGGGTAGCTTATGCAAGCGCTGGTCAGTGCATTTCCACAACTCATCCCTTCTCTGCCTTCATCCAGTACAGTAGACTGATAAATTAGCATCTTGTGGGGCCCTCTTTCCCAAGTATTTTATATTCAGTACATGCATTATTTCATATGAGTTTCTAAAGGAGGGACAACATTTTTTTTTAAGGGAGTCTTGTTCTGTAACCCAGGCTGCAGTACAATGGTGTGATCACAGCTCACTGAAAACTTGGAATTCCTAGACTCAAGCAATGCCCTGCCTGAGCCTCCTAAGTAGCTGGGACTACAGGTGCATACCACCATGCTGGGCTAATTGTATTTTTTGTAGACCAGGGTCTCACTGTGTTACCCAGGTTGGTCTCAAACTTCTGGCCTCAAGTGATCCTCCAGCCTCACTCTCACAAAGCACAAGCATGAGCCACAGCAACCAGTCCAGTACAACATACCTTTGAGGCAGTGTTCCTCAAAATTTTTCATCTCAGGAATCCTTTGCACTCTTAACATTATTAAAGACTCCAAAGAGCTTTGGGTTATGTAGGTTATACTTTTTTATATTTATCATATGCAACTTAAAAATCAAAAACAATGTGCTAATTAATTTAAGAATTAGCCGAGCTCGGTGGCTCAGCCTGTAATCCCGCAGTTTTGGGAGGCTGAGGTGAGTGGATTGCCTGAGCCTGTGGGTTCAAGACCCACCTGGGCAACTCAGTGAGACCTCGTCTCTACAATAAATAAAAAAAAAATTAGCCGGGCGTGGTAGCGTGTGCCTGTAGTTCCAG
>NW_007259687.1:35925-38066 GCF_000164805.1 Carlito syrichta | reverse complement strand
CGGAGCCCAGCAGGTGGAGGCTGCGGTGGCCGGTAGTGGCCACTGCACTCCAGTCTGGGCGACAGAATGAGACTCCAACTCAAAAACAAAAAAACAAAACAAAACAAAAAGTTTTATTTAAGGCCAGGCATGGTGGCTCAAGCCTATAATCCCAGCACTTTGGGAGGTCAAGGTAAGAGGATTGCCTGAGCCCATGGGTTCGAGACCAGCTTGGGTAACTTGGCGAGACCTCATCTCTACAATAAATTTTTAAAAAAGCTGGGCATAGTAGCATACGCCTGTAGTTCCAACTACTTGGAAGGCTGAGGCGGAAGGATCGCCTGAGCCCAGCAGGCCGAAGCTGTGGTGGCACAAGAGGCTGTGGTGGCTGAGAGCGTGCCACTGTACTTTAGCCTGGGTGGCAGAGTGAGACTCCAACTCAATAAAAAAATTTTGTTTTATTTAAGGCCAGGCGCAGTGGCTCCCACCTATACTCCCAGAACTTTGGGAGGTCGAGGTGAGAGGATTGCCTAAGCTCACAGGTTCAAGACCAGTCTGGGCAACTTGGCGAGACTCCATCTCTACAATAAATTTTTTTAAAAAATTAGCTGGGCATGGTGGCACGCACCTCTGTTTCCAGCTACTTGGAAAGCTGAGGCAGAAGGATCACCTGAGCCCAGCAGGTCGAGGCTGCAATGGCCATGAGCGTGCCACCACACTTCAGCCTGGGCAACAGAGTGCGACTCCGACCAATCCCCCCCCCCAAAAAAAGAAAGCCATAGACACAAGGGTTTGTAAGAAAGAAAAAAATAGAAAAAATTTAAAAATTAGATTTAGAAAGTTAATGAGATGATTGGCTTTGTTTACATTCCTGGGATTTTGCCTAAGACTGCAAGGGTGGTTTAACATATTAAAAACCAATCAACATAATATACCTCATTAATAGAATGGAGGGGAAAAACCCACATGATCATCTTGATGCAGCAAAAGCACTTGACCAAACCCCCAACACCCCACATTTTGATGATAAAAACACTTTTAAAAAATCCACAAAACACTAATCAGGAATAGAAGGAAACTTTCTTAACATGATAAAGAGCATATATGAAAAACCCACAGCTAACGTTGTACTCAGTGGTGAAAGACTTAAAGCTTTCCCCCTAGATCAGGAATAAGACAAGGATGCCCAGTTTTACTGCTTCTGTTCAACATAATTCTGGAGTTCTAGTGAGAGCACTTGGGCCAAAAAAAGGATCATTATTGGTAAGGAAGAAATGAAATTATATTTGTAGATGGCATGATCTTACAGTTAGTAAGCCCTAAAGAACCTACACCAGGGGTCCTCAATCCCCAGGTCATGGACTATATCAGTCTGTGGCCTGTTAGGACCCAGACCGTACAGCAAGAGGTGAGGGGCAGGCCAGCAACGGAAGCTTCATCTGTATTTGCAGTGGCTCCCCATCGCTTGCATTACTGCCTGAGCTCTGTCAGATCAGCAGCGGCTTTAGATCCTCGTGGGAGCTTGAACCTAATTGTGAACTGCTCATGCAAAGGAGCTAGTTTGCGTGCTCCTTATGAGAATCTGATGCCTGATGATGAGGTGGAGCTGAGGCAATACTGGTAACACTGGGGAGTGACTGCAAATACACATTAGCATTAGCAATGAGGTTTGTCTGCATGGAGACCGTAATAAACCAATTGCTTGCAGACTCCTATCAAAACCCTATCAATGAGTAGCAAGTGAGTTGATATACTTTAATTAATTGTACACCTGCATCTGGTGGCAGGCTTTATAAGTCAGAATCCAATGCTTACTTTACTCTGTGCGTGGCCTGCTCATTATTTTATTTAGCACTTCCATCTGTGCTTTTTTCTAATGGTGAGTTGTATCCGGGCTTGGTGGCTCAGCCTGTAATCCCGCGCCTTTGGGAGGCTGAGGTGAGTGGATTGCCTGAGCCCGCAGGTTCGAGACCCGCCTGGGCAGGCGAGATCTCATCTCTACAATAAATCAAAAATTAGCTGGGCGTGGTAGCGCGCGCCTGTAGTTCCAGCTACTTGGAAGGCTGAGGCGGAAGGATCGCCGGAGCCCAGCAGGTCGAGGCTGCGGTGGCCGGGAGCAGACACTGCACTCCAGTCTGGGCGACAGTGAGACTCCAACTTAA
>NW_007259687.1:34088-35622 GCF_000164805.1 Carlito syrichta | reverse complement strand
ACAGGCATGCTCTACCATGCCCGGCTAATTTTTTTGATTTTTTTATTGTAGAGATGAGGTCTCGCCTGCCCAGGAGGGTCTTGAACCTGCAGGCTCAGGCAATCCACTCACCTTAGCCTCCCAAAGGCACGGGATTACAGGCTGAGCCACTGAGCCCGGCTTATTTCATTACATATTAAATTATCATCATAATAGAAATAATAGAAATAAAGTGCACAATAAATGTTATGCACTTGAATCATCCTGAAGCCATTCCCCCACCCCAGTCCATGGAAAAAGTGTCTTCCACAAAACCGGTCTCTGATGCCAAAAAGGTTAAGGACTGCTGATCTACACCAAAAAACTGTTAAAGCTCATCAATAAATTCCTCAAAGTTGCAAGATACAAATCACACACAAATCTGTTGTATTTCTATACACTAGTAACAATCTGAAAAGAAAATTAGGAAAACAATTCCATTTATAACAGCATCAAAAAGAATAACATACTTAAAGGTAAATTTAACTAAGAAAGTATAAGACTTGCACATTTAAGAACTATGAAATATTGCCAAAAGGAAAATCTAAACAAATAGACACCCTGTGTTCATGGATTGGAAGACTTACTATCGTTAAGATGACAGTATTGGCCAGGTGTGGTGGCTCACACCTATAATCCCAACACTTCAGGAAATCAAAGTAGGAGAATCATTTGAGGCCAGGAGTGTGTGACCAGCCTAAGTAACATAAGATATCCCATCTTTACAAAAATGTTTAAAAGTTAGCCAGGTGTAGTGGTGTGCGTCTGTAGCTCCAAGTACTCAGGAGGCTAAGGCAGGAGAATTGCTTGAGCCTGGCAGTTTGAGACTGCAGTGAGCTTTGATCATGCCACTGCAGTCCAGCCTGGGCAACAGAGTGAGACATAGTCTCTAAAAAAAAAAAATACTATCCAAAGTGATCTGTAGATTCAATGTAATCCATGGCTGGGCGCAGAGGCTCATGCCTGCAATCCCAGCACTCAGGGATACCAAAACCAGAGGATTACTTGAACCCAGGAGTTTGAGATTAACCTGGACAACATAGCAAGACCTTGTCTTTACAAAAAATTAAAAAATCAGCTGGGCATGGTGATATATGCTTCTAGTCCCAACTCCCTGGGAGGCTGAGGCAGATGGATCTCCTGAACCCAGGAGATCGAGGCTGTGGTAAGCCGTGATTGTGCCACTGTACTCCAGACTGGGCAACATAGTGAGAACAACAACAACAAAAAGGCATTTTTTTTGCAAAAATGGAAAAAATCTTTCTGAAATTCTATAGAATTTCAAGGACCTCCAAGTAGCCAAAACAATCATGAAAAAGAACAAAGTTGGAAACATGCTCCTAATTTTAAAGGTTACTGCAAAACGGCAGTAATCAAAATAGTGTGGCAGCCAGGCTCAGTGACTCAGCCTGTAATCCTGCCATTTTGGGAGGCTAAGATGAGTGGATTGCCTGAGTCCGCGGGTTCGAGACCTGCCTGGGCAACTTGGTGAGACCTCATCTCTACAATAAATCAA
>NW_007259687.1:13300-33751 GCF_000164805.1 Carlito syrichta | reverse complement strand
GGTCGAGGCTGCAGTGGCCGGGAGTGGCCACCGCACTCCAGTCTGGGCAACAGAGTGAGACTCCAACTCAAAAAAAAAAACAAAACACAGTGTGGCACTGGCATAAGGACAGTCATATGTCAATGTGGTAGAATTGAAAGCCCAAAAATAAACTCTCACATCAATGGTCAATTGATTTTCAACTAGAGTACCAGACCATTCAGTGGGGAAATAGTCTTTTCCATGAACGGTTTTGGAAGAACTAGATATCCATATGTAGAAGAATGAATTTGGATCCTTACCTTACACATTATACAAAAGTTAACTAAAAATGGATCAAAGACCTAAACTTAAGAGCTGTAACAATAAAACTCTTAGAAGAAAACATAGGGGCAAATCTTCATGACTTTGAATTTGGTACTGGTTTCTTACATATGACATCAAAGAAAGAGGCAACAAGAGAAAAACAGATCAATTGGACTTCATTAAAACTAAAAAAATTTGTATGTCAGGGGATATTCAAAAGAGTGAAAAGACAACCCACAGAATGGGAGAAAATATTTGCAAATCATATATCTGACAAGGATTTGATATCCAGAATATATAAAGAACTACAACTCGACAACAAAAAGATAACCCAATTATAAACTGAAAAAAGGACCTAAATTATCATTTCTCCAAAAAACACATACAAATGGCCAGCAAACATGGAAAGATGCTCAATATCAGTTAGTAACTAAAGAAATGCAAATCAAAACCGCAGTGAGATACCACTTGATACCTACTAGGACGGTTATAATAATTTTAAAAAGAAAATAATAGTTTTTGGCAAAGTAGTGAAGCAATTGGAGCCCCCATACATTTTTGGTGGGAATATAAAATGGTGTGGCCGCTGTGGAAAAACAGTTTGGCATTTCCTTAAAAAGTTAAACAGAATTACCATGTGAGACTGGGCACAGTGGCTTATGCCTATAATCCCAGCACTTTGGGAGGCCGAGGTGAGAGGATTGCCTGAGCCCATGGGTTCAAGACTAGCCCGGGCAACTTGGCGAGACCTCGTCTCTACAATAAATCAAAAAATTAGCTGGGTGTGGTGGCACGCACCTGTAGTTCCAGCTATTTGGTAGGCTGAGGTGGAAGGATTGCCTGAGCCAAGCAAGTCAAAGCTGTGGTGGCTATGAGTGTGAGCATGCCACTGCCCTCCAGCCTGGGTGACAGAGTGAGACTCCAACTAAAAAAAAAAAAAAAAAAAAAGGGGGACCATATGATCCAGCAATTCCACTCCAAGGTATATTTTCAAAAGAATTGAAAACAGGGACTCATACAGATAACTTGTACAATAATGTTCATAGAAGCTTTTCTTTTTCTTTTCTTTTTTTCCTTGTGGGAAAGTAGGATTTAGTAGGAGGACAGAAAAGCTCCCACAGCAGGAGGGGACCTGAAAGAGGTTACCCCCTTTTTTCTTTTTAGTCAGAGTCTCACTCTGTGGCTCAGGCTGGAGTGGCACGATCACAGCTACCACATCCTTGAGCTTCTGGACTTAGATCATCTGCCTTAGCCTTCTGAGGAGCTCGGGTTACAGCCACATGGCACCATATTTGGCTAATTTTCTGATTTATTATAGGAATGAGGTCTTGCCAAGTTGCCCAGGTTGGTCTCGAACTCCTGACTCAGGCAATCCTCTTGCCTTGACCTCCCAAAGCACTGGAATTACAGGTGTGAGCCACCATGCCCAGCTCATAGAAGCATTATTCACAGTAGCCAGAAGGTGGAAACAACCCAAGTATCCATCAGCATATGACTAGATAAACAAAATATGGGTATAACTAACCCTGAATTGTACCCCACATCTTTAAAATAAAAAAAAGTTAATAAATAAATTTTAAAAATTAAAAATGTGGAGCCGGGCTCGGTGGCTCAGCCTGTAATCCCGCACCTTTGGGAGGCTAAGGTGAGTGGATTGCCTGAGCCCGCAGGTTCGAGACCCGCCTGGGCAGCAAAACCTCATCTCTACAATAAAATTAAAAAAGAAAAAAACCAGCTGGGCGTGGTAGCACGCGCCTGTAGTTCCAGCTACTCCGAAGGCTGAGGCGGAAGGATCGCCGGAGCCCAGCAGGTCGAGGCTGCGGTTGCCGGGAGCGGCCACTGCACTCCAGTCTGGGCGACAGAGTGAGACTCCAACTCAAAAAAAAAAAAAATGTGGTATATATACACAATGGACTATTATTTGACCACAAAAAGAAATTGCAAAAGGAATGAAGTTCTGGTGCATGTGCAAACATATGAACCTTGAAAGCTTTATGTCAAGTGAAATAAACCAAAAGGACAAATATTGTACTAGTTCATTTATATGAAATATATAGAATAGGAAAATTCATAGAGACAGAAAGTAAATTAGAGCCCACCAAGGGCTAGGAGAAGTGAAGAATGGAGCGTTAATGCTTAATGCGTACAGTATTCCTGCTTGGAGTCATAAAAAAAATTTTGGAAATAGTGGCGATGATTGTACAACATTGTGAATGTAATATCATTGAATTATACACTTAAAATGGTTAAAATGACAAATTTAATGTTACAGATTTCTTACCACTATTTAAAAATGTATTAATTTCAAAATAATACACTCATTAAATGTTGACATGTTTTTATTGAAACTATTTTTTCCAAAGCAAACAAAAATTAATGAGAAGATTGGCATTGTTTTGCATTTCTGCACATCTCATTAATGTCTAGTTTAATAGAAGACTGCTAAGTAGGGACACCTCATCTCTGCAAAAAATGTTTTAAAATTAGCTGGGCATGGTGGTACATGCCTGTAGTCCCCAGCTACTCTGGAGGCTGAGGGGTAGAAGGATTACCTGAGCCCAGGAGTTGGAGACTGTGGTGAGCTGTGATTATGTCACTGCACTCCAGCCAGGGTGACAGAGTGAAACCCCGACTCAAAAAAAAAAAAAAAATTACTGCTAGATTATCTGCTTCTGCATTGAATCTGTTGTGAGATTTTGTTGTTGCTGAATTATATCTAGCCTACATAGATATGTAGTTGAGAAAGGTAGAAATGTATAAATAGTCCTCTCAGATCATTGTGCATATTCTTTTTTGACAACAAAACTTAACAAGTGATAGTTTTAGGTTTTTTTTTTCCAAGTGGTGTTTTTTTAAGGTTAGTTGCAATGTGGAATCTGAAATTATATCAGTGAACTTTTTGAACTGTTACATTAAAATTCATTGGTCGGCCAGGTGTGGTGGCTCATGCTTGTAATCCCACCACTTTGGGAGGCTGAGGTGAGAGAATTGCCTGAGAACAGGGGTTCGAGACCCACCCAGGCAACTTGGCAAGACCTTGTCTCTACAATAAATCAAAAATTTATCTGGGCATGGTGGCACGTGCCTGTGGTTCCAGCTACTTGGAAGGCTGAGGCAGAAGGATCGCCTGAGTCTAGCAGGTCGAAGCTATGGTGGCCATGACTGTGCCGCTGTACTCTGACCTGGGCGTCAGTGAAACTCTGACTCAAAAATAAATAATAATTATAAAATCCATTGGTCTGTCTTGTTCTTTGAATGAATGTTTTACCTAGGATGATTTTGTAACATGATGTGTTTTGTTGGTCATTTGGAAAATTTTGGTTCACTGACTTGTGTAGATCCTCCAAATATTGACACATTTCATTATATAATATCAAAAATATTTGTTAATATCACTACCAGTCTATCAGAAACGTGTTTAAGTACATAAAATCTGTCAAACAATGGTGGATAGAAGTTTTTCAGAATTCAGATTTTCACTTGAAAGCCCCAAATTTATCTTTGACAACAAATACTGTCAGTTGTTTTTCTTGAATTGACATGCTCACTTTATTACTTTTTGAGAAAGTGTCTCTCAAACTCCCAAGTCTGAATAACATAGTCTGTCAGCTAATCACTCAAGTAAAATACCATTTCATGAAAAACGCAACTAGCTCAGTTTGCAGCTTAAACAGTCACACAAGTGGGTTTCCTTAAGATAACCATCATATTTTGGTATACAGCAGAAGTGTCTCATGCACACTTCCTGTTTTATCACAGAACTTTAAAAAAGGTATGTAGCTGCAGGGCGCTGTGGCTTACATGCCTGTAATCCCAGCTACTTGGAAGGCCGAGGCCGAAGGCCTGAGCCCAGTGGGCCAAGGCTACAGTGGCGGTGAGTGAGCTAATGCACTCTAGCCTGGGCAACAGAGTGAGACACCTACTCAAAAAAAAAAGGGCATGTAGTCAAGTGTTGAGATTTTATAAAACTATTAATCTTTTACTGTTTCCTCAAGGATATTAAATGAAACTGGATTCTTTTTCCTGTGCAGCAGTAAAAATCACTATGACTGCTGATGCAGCTCAGTGTTACCTGGCTAGATTTGTGCTAAGGCACTAGCGATTTTGACCACCATTGCTTTTGCGGTTAGGGGTACAAATGTTAACGATGAAAGAAAAGGGCAAATAATATCTTAATAATATTACTGTGAAAATAGTTTTGTCCTTGGAGACCATTTGAAAGGATCTTGAGGATACCTAAAAGTCCCCAAACCACAATCGATCTAAAAAAAAAAAGTATTAATTTTCACAGTGAGAATTTTGAGTCTTGACTGGTTAGTGGAGAAGACATTTTGGTACAGCCCATACCAATGTTTAGATGACACCACCTAGGTGATCACTTCTTTTTTTTTTTTGAGTCGAAGTCTCACTCTGTTGCCTGGACTGGAGTGCAGTGGTATGCTCATGGCCACCGCAGCCTTGATCCGCTGGGCTCAGGTGATCCTTCCACCTCAGCCTTCCAAGTAGCTGGAACTACAGGCACATGCCACCATGCCTGGCTAATTTTTAAAAAAAATGTAGAGATGAGGTCTCGCCAACTTGCCCAGGCTGGCCTCAAATCCGCGGGCTCAGGCAATCCTCTCACCTTGGCCTCCCAAAGTGCTGGGATTATAGGTGTGAGCCACAGCGCCCGGCCAGGTGATCACTTCTTTCCCATGAGCTGTGGGTCAGCACACAAAATTGTTATTTATATTATGTTTCTTTAGCTCGGTGGAAGTGTCGTTTTTGCTCTAATAGAATCTACTCTCTCCAGAACTTTCCTTCTTGTCTTACTTATGCTTTGTGTGTTTACCTTCTAGAGGAGAAGAGACAGAAAATAAAGAAGTCATCATCCAGCAACTGGAGGTAGGGAAAAGAAGCAGGCAACTTCTGGAAAGGTTATTCTTTAAGCCAAGGATCCAGGTTTTAATTATTTCCTACAAACTGAGGCACAACCTTCACTTGATAACTTGGCCTCTCCCTGCCACATTTCCTCTGCAAAGAAACTTTACTGTTTTTCCAGGGAATTGTAAAGCCTGTGTCCTTTCTCCGTTTTCCCAGCTGAAGTGTCAGCACCTTTGAGGCTATCAGTTATTTTGTTTTCACCAGAGTTCCCAGCCTTGGGTAGCTCTCTCTTGTGGCAGCTGGCATAGAGAAAGCTTCCGGAGGACTGCCGCCTTCAAGGGCTCTGGGAAACCTCACTGCCTGGTACTTGACGTTCAGGAAACTCGACTGTAAATACACAGACAAGGTTGCTGTGTCTTCATTTTAATTGGAAACATTTGCAATTGCTTTATTCCTACTTCATTTTCATTCCTTTCTACCCAGCAACTCAAGCTTTAGTTTCTCCCCTTGAAAGAGGACTGAACAGGTGGACAACTTCACAAATTGGTGAAAGCATTGGACAAGGAGTTAGAATTCCGGGAGTTGGCCCCGGATTCCAGTCCTGATGCAACCGCAAATTCGTTGTTTGACCCTTGGCAAATCATATATCGGTCTGGACTTTGCCTCATTTGTAAAATGAGAAGTTTAAACTAACGTATTTTCTTCTAACTTCCCAACTCAGTGATTTATGATTATTATGATTTCTTAAGACTTATGCTTCCACATTTCAAAGCAATTCAGTAAACAGAAAACTCTATGAAACCAAACGTTAAGTTATAACCTTAAGAAGGCACTTCTTTGGCTAAGCATTAAAAGATACTTAGGATCTTGCAGGGCCCTCAAGGACATCATTGTAAATAACAATTACTTTAATATGGGACTGTAACTTTCCACTTATTTGAATTATGACCAAAGCAGCTTTATTTCACGTTGTTTTAGTTAATCTAGGGAGAGAACCACTCAAGGCAACATTGTAGAGAGGAGGGAGCACAGACTTGAGAGTCCATCAAACCTAGATTTGAATTCTAGTTCTGTCACTCACATCGTGACTTTGGGCAAGTACCTGCCCTCTATGGGCTTGTTTCCTTCACTGTCAAATTAGGCTAATAAGGAATGCCTGTTTTCAAGATTCAGGTGAGGATTAGCGAGAGATTGGTGCAATGCTTGCCACACAGTAGCTCAATAAATGATAGCTAGAGAGCATTTGCATACATTATATATCACATTGTTTCCAAAATGCATTTTGTTTTTCTATGTTCTTACTCTTATGCTCATGAGGTTTGGGGCAGATGTTAGTCATTCTCTTTCATTCATTTAGGAAACATTTGCGAGGATAGTCTAGCATAGTGGTTAAATGTGTGAGCTCTGGAACTGCACTGCCTGGATTCAGAGTTTGGCTCTGCCATTTCTAGCTATGTATCCTTGAATATGTTTTTTCACCTCTCCTGGTCTGTTTCCACATCTGTAAAATGGGGATATTAGAGGTACCTATCTCTTTAGGTTTTTGTCAGCACTAAAGTAATATGTATAAAAACAATAACACTTTCCATAGTAATTAATAAATATTAGATATTATAATTATAAGCTAGACACTATGCAGTATGGAAAATACAAAAATAAACAGGATACAATTTCTGTCTTTTGTGAACCCAAACACGAGGAGAATGAAGCTTAGAGAGGTGAAATGACAAAGCTGGGACTGAAATTCAGATTTTTTTTTTTTTTTTTGAGTTGGAGTCTCTCTCTGTCGCCTAGGCTGGAGTGCACACTCACGGCCACCCCAGTGTCAATCTGCTGGGTTCTGACGATCCTTCCACCTCAGCCTTCCTAGTAGCCGGAACTACAGGCATGCGCTACCACACCCGGCTAATTTTTGATGTATTGCAGAGAGAAGGTCTCACCAAGTTGCCTGGGCTGATCTCGAACCTGCGGGCTCAGGCAATCCACTCGCCTTGGCCTCCCAAAGTCTTGGGATTACAGGCTGAGCCACCAAGTCTGGCCTAGATTTTTTTCTCATAGAAATCCAGTAGTCAACCGGGTGCAGTGGCTCATGCCTGTAAACCCAGCACTTTGGGAGGCCAAGGCAGGAAGATGGCCTGAGCTCAGGAGTTTGAAACCAACCTAGGCAACATAGCTAGACCCTGTCTCTACAAAATATTTTTTAAAAATTAGCTGGGGGCCAAGCGCAGTGGCTCTTGCCTATAATCCTAGCACTTTGGGAACCTGAGGTGAGAGGATTGCCTGAACTCACAGGTTCGAACCTAGCCTGGGCAACTTGGCCAGATCTCATCTCTACAATAAATTAAAAAATTAGCTGGGTGTGGTGGTGCACGCCTGTAGTTCCAGCTACTTGGAAGACTGAGGCGGATCACCTGAGCCCAGCAGGTCAGGGCTGCGGTGACTGTGAGCAATGTGCCACTGCAGTCCTGCCTGGGTTACAGAGTAAGACTCTGACTCAAAACAAAAAAATTATCTGGGCATGGTAGCATGCATCTGTAGTCCCAGCTACTCGGGAGGCTGAGGTGGAAGTATCGTGCCATTGCACTCCAGCCTGGGTGACAGAATGAGACCCAGATCATAAAAAAAAAAGAAGAAAGAAAAAGAGAAAAGAAATCCAGTTGTCTTTTTTTTTGTAAGTCAGGGTCTCACTCTATGGATTATTGGGACTATAGGTGCACACTACCAAGCCCAACTAATTTTTTCATTATTTTGTAGAGATAAGGTCTTGCTGTGTTGTCTAGGCTGGTGTCGAGCTCCTGGGCTCAAGCAGTCCTCTCACCTTGGCCTCCCTAAGTGCTGAGATTACAGGCATCTGGAAGGCTGAGGTGGAAGGATTGCCTGAACCCAGCCAATTTAGGCTGCAGTGGCCAAGAGTATGCCATTGCCCTCCAGCCTGGGCGACAGAGTGAGACCCCAACACAAAAAAAAAAAAAAAAAAAGATAAACCAGGTGTATATTCTACTTAAAGCAGATCTCCCAGTGAGAAATATAAAACATAGGTATGTGGAATGTAGTAAAGGCCCCAGGCCCCAGGCTAACTACTGTGAAGTTCTAACAGTCAGTTACAACTTGGTAAATCAGAGAAAGCTCTCTGGAGATGTCTTTTGAACTGTACCTTTAAGGAAGTCGGTTTTGGACATGTGCTGATGAGTGGAAAGGATATTTCAGGCAGAGGGAACAGACTATGCAAAAGTATAGAAATGGAGACTCAAAAGCCATGTTCAGGGAACAGCAAATAGTTCTGTTTAGAAGAATATAGAGTTTGTGAAGAGCAGGGACATATATAAGCAGATCAGCTAAGACCCGACAGGATTCAAGTCATTTCAAGTATGTTTTTCAGGATTCCATCCGTGCGGTCTTGGGAAACTTGGACAATCTGCAGCCGTTTGCTACAGAACACTTCATTGTGTTTCCCTGTATCCTTTCTTTTCTAGCTGGGAATGAACTACAATTCACATGTAGACTCAAATGGAGGCAGTAAAACCATGGGGAGTCTGAAGGGCAGGTCAGGGAAGGAAAGGGAGTCCATCCCTACGGTAGTGCTGCCTACTGGCATCTCGCCCCCCTCCTTAACACCCTTTCCCAGATAAAAGCAAGTGGGAGAGAGTTTCCCACCTGAAATTCAAACATGGAGACGTTGTCTTGGTCCCCTACCCGTTTGTTTTCACTCTCTATGTAGAAATGAAATGGTTTCATGAAAACTTGTCGCCCGGTAAGTAGAAAGATGTGAGTGTGGGTGGTTGAGAGAAAAATGGGCTGGCAGTGCCAGCTGAGTATGGCAAAATGGTCCTTACTGGGCTCCAGCCACACAGTGCACATGACAGGAGCATGTGCTCCAAGCCAGACTGCCTGATTCAACTACTTAGTGGCCATGTGAACTCAGATAAATTATTTAATCTTTTTTTTTTTTTTTTTTGAGTAGGAGCTCACTCTGTTGCCCAGGCTGGAGTGCAGTGGCACGCTCATGGCCACCGCACCCTCGACCTGCTAGACTCAGGCGATCCTTCTGCCTCAGCCTTCCAAATATCTGGAACTACAGGCATATGCCACCATGCCTGGCTAATTTTTTGGTTTATTATAAAGACGAGGTCTTGCCAAGTTGGCCAGGCTGGTCTTGAACCCCCGGGCTCAGGCAGTCCTCTTACCTTGGCTTTCCAAAGTGCTGGGATTACAGGCTGAGCAACCATGCCCAGCCAATCTTTTTTTTTTTTTTTTTTGAGTCAGAGTCTCACTCTGTTGCCCAGACTGGAGGGCAGTGGCATGTTCATGGCCACTGCAGCCTCAACCTGCTAGGCTCAGACAATCCTTCCGCCTCAGCCTTCCAAATAACTGGAACTACAGGTGCACGCCACCATGCCCAGCTAATTTTTTGGTTTATTGGTCTCACCCAGTTGCCCAAGCTGGTCTCGAACCCCTGAACTCAGGCAATCCTCTTGCCTCAGCCTCCCAAAGTGCTGGGATTACAGGTGTGAGCCACCACACCTGACTCAAAATACTTAATCTTTATGTGCCCCTTTTGTGAAATGGTGAAGAATAATACTCGTACTGAGTTGTTAAAAGGATTAAATACATAAATACTGGTAGATGGAAAATACAAAGTCTGACAGAGTAACCACTCAGTAAAAGTTAACTATATATAAATCTTTTCATTTTACAAGTATTCTGTTCACCTTAGAGATGTCTTAGAGGTATCTTTCAATTTTTCATCTGTGATGGCCATAGCTATTTTTACTGATGGAAAGATAAGTAAACACCTGCCCATTCTATTTGAAAAACGGTGCAAAGGCCTTGCCTCAAAATATCTCTCCAATTCATTTGTCACTGATGCCTGAAGTTCTACTTGTTTTTCTTTTGTAGTAAGGATCATTCCCTTGTAGGTGGCATATCATTAGTGTAGTGTGAATCAGACCCTTTCCCGCTTGTGATGATAATCATTCTGCAAATAGAAATAGAGTTTAAAGACCCTGTTTCTAGGGAAAGCAGTGCCAAGTAGCAGGGATAAAGGCATACATGGTAGCTTTGTCTAGGGCCGGTACCAATAAATAAATAGTATCTAGAAATCCAGGTAAAACAAATCCTTAATCCAGATTTTCTTTTATAGGGAAACCAATAAATGGCAGTCCTCTGGGGTTGGTAAGTTTGCCTTTCTGCACAAAATGAACATTGCCTTTATTGCCACCTGTTGTCCTGCTCGTTTCTCTTCCTCTTACTTTGCCCCCCAGTTGCTGCCCAGGTCCAATCAGAACTGTAAACATAAGACCATCTTTTCTCCTTTGGCAAGACTTCTGAGATCATGTCTCTAACAGAATGTCTATCCTTACTTGCGAAGTTGGTGTTAAAAGTTGCCTTTGGCAGTTTAAAGATAGGGCGTTCTCTTTACTCTGCCTCCATGAACTGTGAGCAACTTTGGAAAAGGAGGAGTCACAGGAGTCTGTTTCCTCTCTGAAGGTCCTAACTGAGGAGAAAGCGTCAGGAGCCCTGATGAGGAAACGAAAATGCATGGAAGAATCCAGTTCCCCCATCAGGCCAGGCCTGGACAGGTCAGTGGAATGGGGGAGAGACCAACTCCTGCATCCTAGCTAGGCTTTGCCAGCTGTCGCTGCTGGTTGGTCTTGTCCTTGGGAGGGTCATTTTTCTTTTTAGGGCTTTGCCAGTACCTGCCTATCCAAGTGGGTGGACTAAGGAAAGGGAGTGAGTTGTTATTTGCAGTATAATTTCAACACAGTCCCTTTCTCAGCAAAGTAAGATTACTCTGTTCATCAGGATGAAGGCAGAGAAGAGACAGTCAGATCGCAGCAGTTGAATTCGACACATTCAATGAGTGCTTACTGTGGTAGTATCGTCAGAAGGTGCAAGATTTACAAATCTCAGAATAAAATACAAAGACGTAGAGAAACTCTTGAACGATTATGAACAAATGAAATATAACTTTAGTCCGGGCTTGGTGGCTCATCCTGTAATCTCAGCACTTTGGGAGGCCGAGGCGAGTGCATTGCCTGAGCCCACAGGTTCAAGACCAGCCTGAGCAACTTGGCAAGACCTCGTCTTTACAATAAATCAAAAATTAGCCAGGTGTGGTAGTGCGCGCCTGTAGTTCCAGCTCCTTGGAAAGCTGAGGCAGAAGGATCGCCTGAGTCTAGCAGGTTGACACTGAGGTGGCCGTGAGCATACCACTGCACCTTAGCCTGGGCGATGGAGTGAGACTCCAACTCAAAAATAATGATAATAATAATTTTGTCTTACCCAGTGAGCAATAAGCTTTTGGAAGCTTCAGCGGCAGTTCAGGTTAAAATATAAATGTTTGTAAGAGAGTATGTATCAGCCGGGCTCGGTGGCTCAGCCTGTAATCCCGTGCCTTTGGGAGGCTGAGGTGAGTGGATTGCCTGAGCCCACGGGTTCGAGACCTGCCTGAGCAGGCGAGACCTCATCTCTACAATAAATCAAAAAATTAGCCGGGCGTGGTAGCGCACGCCTGTAATTCCAGCTACTCGGAAGGCTGAGGTAGAAGGATAGCCGGAGCCCAGCAGGTCGAGACTGCGGTGGCTGGGAGCAGCCACTGCACTCCAGTCTGGCGACAGAGTGAGACTCCAACTCAAAAAAATAAAAAATAAAAAAAAGAGGGTATGTAGCAATTACTGGGTGAGGTGCTGTGATATTTGGGGAATGCTGAACACGTGACTGACATTTTGGAGCTCTTATGGTGGAGATTACTGTTCTTCCTTTGGTCTCTGTCATGGGCAAAATGAATCAGTAAGACAATTCAGTCATTCTTGCTAGCATCGCAGAGAGAGCTGCTGGAGCAATCCAAGGTGCAGTCACCTCCCTAGCCCAAGATACGTTCACCCCAGAATCAGAGAACAGCCACTCTTTTCCTGGTCCATGAGGGCCCCTAGACATATAGTAGCAGTGGTGGTAGACCGCCAAGGAGCTGACTCTATGCCCTCCAGATGCACGTGCAGGTGGAGAGTTGGAGAGCTCCTTTCCAAGCCAGGTGGAACTGTGAGGGTACTTGGAGGTGTAGAGCTCTGCTCTGTTCCACTTGACTGCATTTTCCTTTTTTTTTTTGAGTTGAAGTCTCATTCTGTCTCCCAGGCTGGAGTGCAGTGGCACGCTGCACTCGACCTGCTGGGCTCAGGTTATCCTTCCACCTCTGCCTTCCAAATAGCTGGAACTACAGGCACACACCACTATGCCCAGCTAATTTTTAAATTTATGGTAGAGATAAGGTCTCGCCAGGTTGCCCAGGCTGGTCTCAAACCCGTGGGCTCAGGCAATCCTCTTACCTCGGCCTCCCAAAGTGCTGGGATTATAGACGTGAGCCACCATACCCGGCCTTGACTGCATTTTCCATGGAAATGAGGCCTCACACCTTCCCTTTCTCTGGGTTTTGATACACAATCAAATACTTCAAAATCAGATACCTGCTGTCAGTCACTCCCTTTCTCAAATCCCAGATCCCTCAATGTTTGAAGTTGGGATTTGGCTGTGAATTAAAGCAGCACCCAAAGAAAATTTGGCCACACAATTTATCCTGCCGGCCAGGAGTGGTATAAAAATAGCCAACCTGCTGAAATATTCATTTGGGCCACATTTGCTTGAATGTAGTGATATTGCCTCTGCCGGTAACATTTCCTGGGTTTCTCCCCCCACTTCAGAGCTGAGATGGGGACTTCCAGCCAAAGCCCCAACAGAAAGAAGCCCGCTATGGAAACCAGGAGGGTAAGCGCCAAAATGGAGGCTTGAATGCTGTCGGCTGTTCTGTTCTGTTACAAGTCAGGATTCTTGCTACCAGCACATCTTGGTCCTTCAAGCAGATTGAATTGACTGGACTTGTTCTCAGGTTTCACTGTCTGCAGCATCCATTGTTCCACCCTGGTCACAGCCCATCCCAAAAGTGGCTGCATAACACCTACATCAGGGAATCCTTTTGTTAGAAGGTCCTTTCTTCTCAGCTGCAAAAGCTGCTGCTTGTACTCAACAGTTGAAACAGGAAATAGGTCTGTATTGAATTGAGGTGGGATCCAGTATAGAATTTTCTCTTGGTTCGTGACCCGCCTGGGCAACTTGGCAAGACCTCATCTCTACAATAAATCAAAAATTAACTGGGTGTGGTAGTGCGCGCCTGTAGTTCCAGCTACTTGGAAGGCTAAGGCGGAAGATTGCCGGATCCCAGCATGTTGAGGCTGAGGTGGCCGGGAGCGGCCACTGCACTCCTGTCTGGGCGACAGAGTGAAACTCCAACTAAAAAAAATGAAAACTTTTTGCCTTCATCTACACTGGGGTCTGTATCTAGGAACATCACGTTTTTACAGATGAGCTAGACATGAATCAGCACTGGTATCTGGTAAGAGAAAACTAGAGCAATGATGGACTGACCCCTGATAGTGTTGGATTTCACTTATCAGATCTGTTCCCCATTTAGATATTCATATATCTCCATTTCAGGACTTCTTATCCATAACAGCTCTAAAATAGTGCCCCCCCCCCCGTTTTTTTTTGAGTCAGAGTCTCACTTTGTCGCCCAGGCTGGAGTGCAGTGGCATGCTCATGGCCACTGCAGCGACAACCTGCTGGGCTCTGGCGATTCTTCTGTCTCAGCCTTCAAGTAGCTGGAACTACAGGCATGCACCACCACACTCAGCTAATTTTTGATTTATTGTAGAGACGAGATCTTGATATTTTGCCCAGGCTGGTCTTGAACCTGTGAGCTCAGGCAGTCCTCTCACCTCTGCCTCCCAAAGTGCTAGGATTATAGGCATGAGCTATTGCACCCTACCATAGCGCTCTTTTTCTTTTTCTTCCCTCTTTAAATATTTGTTAACTGCTACACATGCCTTACAGATGCTTCTTTTTTTCTTAGTTCTCTATATCTCCAAAGGTGCTCTGATTCTAAGTACTCAAACACTAACAAATCACCTCCTTCACCTTCTCAGGACCCATCCGTAACATGATCAGTTATTGAAAAAACACTTACATATGCTTTCATTTAACAAATTTATTTCTTTTTTAAATTAAAAAAAAACAAAACAACTTTTTTTGAATCAGAATTTCACTCTGTCGTCCAGGTTGGAGTGCAGTGGCACACTCACAGCCACCACAGCCGTGACCTTTTGGGCTCAGGTGATCCTTCTGCCTCAGCCTTCCAAGTTGCTGGAACTACAGGCACACACCACCACGCCCGGCTAATTTTTTAATTTATTGTAGAAGTGAGATCTCACCAAGTTGCCAGGGCTGGTTTCAAACCCACAAGCTCAGGCAATCCACTTGCCTTGGCCTCCCAACGTGCTGGGATTACAGGCAGAGCCACCAAACCCGGCCCCAATTTTTTTTTTAAAAGATGGGGTCTTGTTCAGTTGCCCGGCCTCAAGTGATACTCCCACCTCAGTTTCCCAAAGTGCTGAGATTATAGTTGTGAGAGCCACCATACTGGTCTCATTCAACAAATTTTCACTGGGTATTTACTAGGTGCCAAGTACCATACCATACCATACTTTAGCCTAAAAACACCAACAGTATAAGGGTAGGCAGACAATTACTGACAGATGTGCTATGTGCAGGGATAGAAGGAAACACAGAGTACGAAGGGAACACAAACTGGCCATGAGGGAAGCCTTCCTGGAGTAGCTCAGAGTTGTTCAACGAGCTCAGGCCAAGGGAGCTAAGTATGCTGCCTTTGGTACCTGCAGTCAGGTGTGCCTGCAGCTTATAGTACAGTGCTGAGATATGGAGAGGTCAGCCTGGGCTGGATCATGAAAGGCCTTGAGGCCACCTTCAAGATCATAGGAATTCCCCTAAGACATTTTTAAGTAGAAGAATGATTTTTTTTTTCTTTTATCTGAGTTGGAGTCTCACTCTGTCACCCAGGTTGGAGTGCAGTGGCACATTCCCAGCCACCGCAGCCTCAGGTCATCCTTCCGCCTCAGCCTTCCAAGTAGCTGGAACCACAGGCATGTGCTACCATGCTCGGCTACTTTTTTTTATTTATTGTAGAGACAAGGTCTTGCCAAGTTGCCCAGGTTGGTCTCGAACCCCTGGACTCAGGCAATCCTGTCATCTAGGCCTCCCAAAGTGCTAGGATTACAGGCTTGGGCCACCATGACTGGCGTTCTTCTTCTTCTTCTTCTTTTTTAGAGAGATAGAGACAGGGTCTCTCTCTCTCTCATCCATCCAGGCTGAGTGCAGTGGCATGACTGTGTCTCAGCACAGCCTTGCCCTCCGGGGCTTAGGCAATCCTTCTGCCTCAGCCTTCTTAGTAGCTGGGACTACAGGCATGAGCTACCATGCCTGGCTAATTTTTTTTTTTTCCTGAAAAGATGGGGTCCCGTTATGTTGCCCACATTGGTATTTTCTAAACAATTATTCTGTCTCCTGCTTTCAAGGTGGGAATGCTGGGACACATGCAAACATGTATAAAATTGAGTTTCTTTTTTCCAGGAGCTTATAATTTAGTTGGGGGAGGAGTGTGCACTTAGGGATTTGGACCTCTGCCTCCGTGGATAGGGGCCAAGTACAGGGCCCCAGTTGTGTCATGGTCAGCTGGCCTACTGAGTGATTTTAGGCAGATAGTCACCTGCCTTCTATCGCCCCATCCTTCAGAGAGGTAAGAAGGAATGAGAAAGTACATGAGGAGTACACGAAGCTCCAAAGAATAAAGACGCTTTATACAACCAAGATAATCACTATTAAAGGAACGTTTCCCTCACCCTTTACCGTTCGTAGCTTCCTATTCTTAGTCTGACACATCATCTCCCTCAAGAACAGTACCCACAGCGTCTTACTCAACATAATTACCTTTTCAACCTATTCTGGGTTTAGAAAAAAACTCTTGAGTAAAAGGAACATGTTTATTGATTTTGACTCAAAGCCTAAAGACATCCTCCCTCGTAGACCCTGTTCCCAGGGAGAGGATTTCTCCCAAATTACAGTGATCACAGTGACTCTCAGTGTAAGTCACTTGAGCTGGAAAAATTGCATTTGCTCCTATGGTCCAATGCTTAATATTTTCTCCCCCGCCTTTGGGGGGAGTTAGGGTGTAGGATCACCATCAGTGTGCAGGATGCACGACTGAACACATTGAGAGTCTGTGAGGAAAGCTTAGAGGAATACAAAACAGACCTCTGTTTCATAAGAGGTGTTCTGGGGAGAATGAGAAGGAAGGGCAGAACCCTTCCTTTTGTTACTTCGGATCCTGGACCTGGGGATCCAGACGGAATCTGGGACGGAAAATGGGAGGGAGAAGATAAATGGAGATAAATGGCTCAGAAGTGAAACAGACTGCATGTAGGTTTTTGGGTTTTTTGCCACCTCTGCTTGAACTGCACTTCTAAACAGATCTGGTACTGAACATGCAGAGGGAAAATCTTGCATCAGGTTTTCAGGGTATTCTGTTCTGAAGGACATCCCAGATGTTACCCTGAGTCTTAATTCCAGCTATAATATTTTTCTACTCTTACGAATTTTGCCTGAGAAGACTGCCGTCAAGGTTTTAGGAGAGCATACAAGCTGTACCATCTTGTGGAGGAATCTCCCCTGGTTCAGAGGCAGGCTGTGCCTCTGCCCTAGGGTTTTTGCCCTCTGGTCCCTGCTACCACCCTCTGTAGATGCTTTTATTACGGCCATTCGCTGAAGCAGGATTCAAGCCCCAAACCGTAGTTGTACTACATTTGTAAGAAACATTCCCTCAAGCCAGAAACCAGAGCTGGGCCCTCTGGATTTCACCTTCACTCTGTCTCAAAAAGATAAAAATGGTCTCCCTCCTTCCCAGAGTTTCCTTTGGCTTTTACAGGAATTTGACTTAGGTGGCTGTCGATGTGGTCTGGATATGATTTGAGAGGTTTGTGAAGAAGCTCATCTCAAAAATACCTGCCATTCTAACCTGAAGTTTGTTCTTAGGGTGGGGATTAGTCTTAACTTTTCCAGAGGTCTGCTATGCCTCTGTCTTCGAGAACCCATCTTGATAGTCTATAACCCCTTGCTATAGAATTCTTCACCAGCAAAACAGCTCGAGAAACTCAGCACTGCCGAGTACTCAGGCTTTTAAGTTCTGACTGGGTGAGGGGAGTGGCAGTTGGTAGAAATTCCCAAAGAAAAGATATGAACCATGTTTCTGACTATCAGGGTATTTTCTGGGAAATGTGTGCCTGGAACAAGGTTGTAAAAGGTTCCCTTCAAAGTATAAAGGAATTTCTATAAAGCAGTAGCACATGGAAAAATAATAAGATTGTGTTGTATTGTGCTGCTGCTAATGTCATGATCATGTTTCTACCACGCCTGACTCTAGCCATGCTGATTGTATTTGTTCTTTAATGAGCATTATGCCCTGTGTATCATGTCCTTGTCTGGACACTGCCCTCGGTGACTGTCTCCTCACCCCCTTTATGAAAAATCTCACTCATTCAACTGAGGCCCCCTTCAGACATCACTTCCCCTGTGACGCCTTCCTTGAGTAACTGTCACCCGCTCCATTAATGTTCTCCTCAGCAGCCATAGCCCTCTATATGGACCCCTGAGGTAGCCTTATCACATTGTATTATCATACTTAGTTTATATGTCAGTTTTTATCCAGAGAGTATACATTTCTCCAAGGTAAATTTAAGGTCTTCCTGATTTCCGAAACCTCAGTGTTCTGTCCTTGGCAACAGTAGGCACTCAGTAACATGGAACGATAAGTTAAACCCAGCCTGGTCTGTTCTTAGCTCCTAAATCTCATGGTTTTAGAGGGACAGTGATGAGGATGCTGAAACGAAAAAAGGGCAGTGCTATAGAAAGAAATATAGAACCTGTCTGGGCAGTCAGAAGCCAGGCCCCAGTGCTGATGTGAAATCAATTCACCGGCAAATAGCATTCAGATTGCCAAACTGTGTAGGAGTAAAGTTAAGACTTTTCTTGGTCCTCTTTTCATCAGAACAGTCAAGGAAAAACCCAGCAGGAATGGCAGGAGACCCTAGCCCCTGAAATCGCTGATGTCCAGACACCGGGTAGGTTCTGAGAAATTCATATTTCTTCTCCTTTAACAATCATCCTCCTCCTTTTAGTCCTCTGATGAGCAGAGTGTCACAGAGCTGAGTCAGCATGCTCAGCAGGCCATGTGTCTTGCACCCATGGAAGTGCCTGTTGGCCATCCTCTGGTCTGGGCCTATCCTAGGGTCATAGAAACCTCCCCAACTCCCAAAAGGAATGAAGGGAGGCGATGCGTGCCTTTCCTCTGCTTCTGATGGTGAAACCGATGATCCCATAGTTTCAAAACATCTCCAAGTAGGGTGATAAATTTCATAGAAAACTTGAAAGCCAGGCATGATGGCTCACACCTGTAATCCCAGCACTTTGAGAAGTGAAGGTGAGAGGATTGTCTGAGTCCAGGGGTTCCAGAGCAGTTTGGGCAACCTGGTGAGACCTCGTCTCTACAATAAATTTTAAAACTTAGCTGGGTGGGGTGGTGCGCACCTGTAGTTTTGGCTACTTGGAAGGCTGAGGCAGAAGGATCGCCAGAGCCCAGCAGGTCGAGGCTGTGGTGGCCGTGAGCGTGCCACTGCACTCCAGCCTAGGCGACAGGGTGAGATCCCAACTCAAAAAGAAGCTTGGGAGGGATGTGTTTCCCTTTCCTGTACTGTTGGAGAATGATCTCTAGGAAGCTTGTTCCTCTTCCTTTCGGAGCACTAGTGTTAATATGGGAGGTGCAGATGGATGTCTGCAAGAGTGGGGATGCTTGTCAAGCCATCGCCCTCCTGAATTGCTGGTCTTTCACCCAGCATGAAGATCCGACGTGAACTTCAGCTATCACAAAAACAGAGTAAGCAAGTGAGTTCATCAACAACTTGTCACTCCAAATGAAGACATACCAACCATGGTGGGTGGCTGGGACTTGAGTTATGTAAATATCTTTGAAACCTGACTGAAAACACCCAGAGGTCAGAATAGCACCTTACTGAACTGAGATGAAACTAGGATGGTCAGAACATTCACCTGGCTTTAAAGAAATCTTGGACCGGGTGTGGTGGCTCATGCTTGCGATCCCAGGCCAAGGCGGGAGGATTGCTTGAGCCCAGGAGTTCAAGACTAGCCTAAGCAACACAACAAGACCTCATTTCTACAAAAAATCAAAAACTTAGCCAGGCGTGATGGTGCATGCCTGTAGTCCCAGCTACTCGGGGGACTGAGGCAGAAGGATCGCTGAGCCCAGGGGGTCAAGGTTGCAGTGAGCCATGATAATACTACTGCATTCCAGTGTGGGTAAGAGTGAGACACCAATTCAAAAAAAACTGTGGCGTGAGTGGTCCTTGGCTCATGCTGGGTGTCTTGTCTTCTCTTACTCATGTGAAAGCCACCTAAGGACTGACATCCTTTTCCTACCCGAGTGTTTTTCTTGCAGATTCTAAGTTGGGGGACAGCCTGACAGTGCTAGCCGTTCCATCACTGCAGCAAAACAATACACCTCTATTGAAAGAGCCGGGAACCAGTGGCTTCTTTGGGTTTCTAAGGTAAGACCAGCTTCTCTCCTGCCATCAGACTGAGATCCAGTTCCAGAGCATGCCTCCCTGAGTCTTGCAGGGCAACTGGAATAGCGAAGTGAGCAGATTGCTTGCAGAGGTTTCTCAGTTATGTCTAGGCTAGATGATGGAAATGAGATTGAGAACAAAAGTCCCAGTTGTGAATTCCATAAAGACTGTGTCTTAGCCAGGCTCAGTGGCTCAGCCTGTAATCCCATGCTTTGGGAGGCTGAAGTGAGTGGATTGCCCGAGCCCGCGGGTTCAAGACCCACCTGGGCAACTTGGCAAGACCTCGTCTCTACAATAAATCAAAAACTAAGCCAGGCTCGGTGGCTTAGCCTGTAATCTCGTGCCTTTGGGAGACTGAGGTGAGTGGATTGCCAGAGCCCGCGGGTTCGAGACCCGCCTAGGCAACTTGGCGAGACCTCATCTCTACAATAAATCAAAAAATTAGCCGGGTGTGGTAGTGCGCACCTGTAGTTCCAGTTACTTGGAAGGCTGAGGCTGAAGGATCGCCGGAGCCCAGCAGGTCGAGTCTGCGGTGGCCAGGAGTGGCCACTGCACTCCAGTCTGGGCAACAGAGTAAGACTTCAACTCAAAACAAAACAAAACAAAAAAAACTAGCCAGGTGTGGTAGCGCGCACCTGTAGTTCCAGCTACTTGGAAGGCTGAGGCTGAAGGATCACCAGAGCCCAGCAGGTTGAGGCTGCGATGGCCGGGAGCGGCCACTGCACTCCAGTCTGGGCGACAGAGTAAGACTTCAACTCAAAACAAAACA
>NW_007259687.1:3352-13032 GCF_000164805.1 Carlito syrichta | reverse complement strand
CTGTAGTTCCAGCTACTTGGAAGGCTGAGGCGGAAGGATCACCAGAGCCCAGCAGGTCAAGGCTGCAGTGGTCGGGAGCAGCCACTGCACTTCAGTCTGGGCGACAGAGTGAGACTCCAACTCAAAAAAAAAAAAAAAGACTGTGTCTTATTTTTACACAACGCACCTCCACCCAAATGTGCCCAGCATAGGGCCTGGTTCTGTAAACACAGCTTGAATAGTGATTTTTTATTTTACTTGGGTCACTCAGATGATGTGGTTTCCAAAATGGTTCCATTCTCACCTCTGAATCTAGGTTGCCTCTTCAGAGTTCTTTTTGTAGAGGACAATTAGCAAAACCTTCTATCTGTCTAGAGCTCAGCCATCCTGTTGCAATTTTTTTTCTTTATTTCCCCCTCCTGAGTACAATCTAATTTGGGGACCTTTTCAGATGCTGCTCCAGACTTGAATTGCTGTCCAGTGGTTCCCCAGAGTGAAAATGCCCCAGCTAATGAAGGACTCATGGGAGCAGGAGAGAAGGGAGGGCCCGGTGGATCTCAGCCTACTCTGCTCTCATTCCCGCAGGTCTCTCTTCCCATTTCGATACTTCTTCAGGAAGAACAGCCTCTAGTGAACCTTCCAAATGCAGCGCTGGAAGAAGGACTGGCTCTTGCAGTGACTGCTTCTGTGCCACCCTTCCTCCACCTCTATCCTTTTCTTGTGATGCTTCCGTTCTGGGGAATTAGTGGCCCAAACTGAGTCCTCTGTGGGTTTACCCTGTCCTTTGACCCTTTACAAGTGAATTTCGTTTCCAACTTAAAACATTAAGAATAGAATTTTCTAAAATGTTCTGGCCCTGAGGGCCAGTACTTAGGATCCTAATGACAATAAAGTATTTATTTATGAAGAGTTATTGATTGAATTTAGTGACGTAGGGAAAGAGAGAACAAACTCTTCCTTCCAGACAACAGAGAAACAATGCCTGAAACTTCCCCTGAGTCTAGCTGGTTACTGTGTGCAGGATTGCTTTGGGTGAGCGAGTCTGGACCTCACCTCAAGTCTTAAACTTTGCTGCCGGGGTTGGGGATGGGGCCTTGCAAGACTCTCTCCTGAATCCTGCTCTCCCAGAAGATCTCTTCCTCAGGCCGCCCAGTTTGGCACCATCTATCCCTCTGGCTCTTTGACAGGTTAGGTTATCACATTAACTGGAAGGCAGTCCAGGTTGGCGCCTAGAGAAGGCCTTGGCACCTGAGCTCTGTGTTCAACTAAACAGCCGATCTGGAACAGTTTAGCCTTGTGTGGCTGCAGAGGACCGAAATAATCCATGGAAATGTAGGGAAACTCATTTTACCTCAAACAGAAGACTCACTTTTTAGCTATTAGAGATGTCTGTGTTAGAATGGTCTACACCCTGTAAGGTAATGAGCCCTGTCACCTGAGTGTTTTAAACAGTTGATTATCTGTCACACACCAGAGGGTTCCCCAGAAGAGGTAGACTACAGCGGAGGGGCCCAGCAAGTGCGGACCCAGGGCCTAAGAGGAAGGAGGGCGGAGCTGAAGGGGAACTGTGGTGTGGGGACTTGAGGATAAGTGATGTCGGTAACACCCAGTCCTTTGTGATCGAGTTTGCAGCCTTCACTCCACTGTCCCAAATATGGCATGCCTTACCAGCTGCCGAGAGGCGCACCTCCAGGTCCGGAGATCCGAATGCCCACCTGACTGATCATCGTACAGTGAAGCCTCGGGAAAGTCGCCCTCCTTCCCTGCCATTCTTTCATCTGGAAGAGGAGTGAGTAGGAGTCCCTGAGCTGTCAAGTGCCATCTGGCTCTGGCAGTCTGACTGGCCCTGCTGCCAGCCTGAGCAGGCCATGAGGCGATGGTCCCGACGGGAGCTGGCCCGAATCACCACTGGCTGCCTTCTGATCTACCCCGCCCCAACCCTTCCAGTCACTGCTGACTAGGGGTATTTTTCTAACTTGCCATATTCTTGCTTCAAGTGAAATTTAGCACCGTGGGTGGAAGCAGGAAGCAGGAGGTTCTAAGTCAGCCCCGACATTCACTAGCTCGGTGACTTCCCGTAAGTGACTTTCCTTCTGAGCCTCAGGTGGCCCACCTGTAAAACCAGCACTGGACTAAATGATCAGGCTCTTTCAGAAGTCAGGTCCCTGTTGTTCCAGGGACTAGGGGCACATTCCAGCTCAGAGCCTCACTCTATAGCTGACCCACAGGATGAGAACCATCCGCCTGACACTGGACATGAAGCTCTGAAACAGACTTAGCAACCCCCAGCCTCCAGCTCTGCCGCCAAGTGCATCTCAGGAGACCCTACTGGTGGGATTTCCCTTGTCTTTAAGAATTTCACACCTGTAATCCCAGAACTTTGGGAGGCTGAGGGGGAAGGATGGCTTTAGCACAGGAGTTCAAGACCAACCTGGGCAACAGAGCGAGACTTTGTTTCTGATAAAAAAATAAAAATATAAACATTAAAAAAAATCTCTTTCCCCAATGTCTTTCCTATACAGTCAGTAACAAGGACAGGAAGAGCTGGATTTAGTGGATATAAGGTTTGGGGTGTGGACACCCTGAACAGAGAAGTGTCCTGCCCAAGGTCATGTAGCAAAGAAGAGAAGCCAAGTGACCACAGCTCAGCCAAGAGTCTTGACCCCTCTGTCCCCAACTGCACACATGCTCCACACTCCACCAGCTCCTGGGCTTTTCTCCGCATCCCATTTCCCCAACCCTGGACTGCAGGCAGGTTTTTGGACAGAAGGAAGAAGAAAGCCACAGAAGCTGCTCTCTGAGGACCACACCTCAGAGAGCGGGATCTCCCAGGTGGGACTGCTCTGTGGGTTCAGGCTGGGAGGCCAGCCCGAAAGCCGATCTCCAGGAGGGCGTGGCTCCAAGTGCTGGCAAATAAAAGCCTGGAGAGCCAGCACCACTCCGGAGACCGGCTGAAGGCAAGGGGAGACTGCAAGCCACTCTGTTCCCAGGTCTCGGAAGTGGTGAGGAGGCAGGAGCGGCTCTGGGGAGGGCCTGGGAACGTGGATGAGGGCCCTGCAGGCCGAGATGGGGCAGGTGGAGGAAGATGTTTGTGCTCCAGATGGTGAGGGAAATTCCAGAGAGGGAAGAGTCACCGCACAGAGGGCTGACATGCAAGTCCCATCTAGACACAGCTGCCTGCACTCACACCCATCCAGAGTGACACAGGCAGGTTCCCGCACACGCACGCACACACACGCAGATAGGAGGAAAAAGCCCCCCTCAGGCTCGCCTCACCTGTCAGAAAGACCAGCCAGCCCTGGCTCACTCACCTGGAGGAATGCAGTATTTAAAGAATTTCCCCTCTCACCTATGCACCCACATAGTCAGCCATCCACTGTTTCAGATGCCCATGGCGTCCCCCAAGACCCTATTCCTCTGCCTGCTGGTCCTGGCAGTCACTGAAGGCCGGGTTCAGGAGGCAGCCACCCCAGGCTGCCACTTGCACCGTGAGTAACTCTGGGATCAGGAGGCAGGGAGGAGTGGAAGTTCTGGGTGGGTGCAAGGAGCCGGTGGCGGGTGGGTGGCAGCCTACATGGAACCCTCTGTCCTTTGCACAGACTAGAGGGGCTGGACGGGCCTTCACAGAGGCACTGACTATTGCTTGTCTGTCTCTTTCTAGCTTTCAATGTGACCGTGCGAAGTGACCGCCAAGGCACCTGCCAGGGCTCTCACATGGCACAGGCCTGCGTGGGCCACTGCGAGTCCAGCGCCTTCCCTTCCCGGTACTCTGTGCTGGTGGCCAGTGGCTATCGACACAACATCACCTCAGTCTCTCAGTGCTGCACCATCAGCGGCTTGAAGAAGGTAAGGAGGACCCGAGTCCGGTGGGGGGACAATGGAGGTGGGGAGAGGACATAAGAGAGGGGGATCTGAGACGGCCCTGCAACAGGGGACAGGAATGTGGCCTCCCCTCTCCCATAGGTGAAGGTGCAGCTGCAGTGCGTGGGGGACCGGAGGGAGGAGCTTGAGATCTTCACGGCCAGGGCCTGCCAGTGCGACATGTGTCGCCTCTCTCGCTTCTAGGCCATCCTCTGCCCGCCTTCCTCCCCCCACCCCCAATCCCAGGGCTTAATGTTCTGTTGGGAAAAAGCTGGGTTTGGGATTCAAAACCCAAAGGGGTTCCAATTCTGCCAGCTACTCCCTAGGGGATTTTCTTTTTTCTTTTTTTTTTTGAGTTGGAGTCTCATTCTGTCGCCCAGGCTGGAGTGCAGTGACACGCTCACAGCCACCGCAGCCTGGACCTGCTGGGCTCAGGTGATCCTTCTGCCTCAGCCTTCCAAGTAGCTGGAATTATAGGCATGCGCCACCACACCCAGCTAATTTTTTGATTTATTGTAGAGATGAGGTCTTGCCAAATTGCAGGCTGGTCTCAAACCTGTGGGCTCAGGCAATCCTCTTGCCTTGGCCTCCCAAAGTGCTGGGATTCTAGGCGTGAGCCACCGCGCCCGGCGATAGGGGATTTTCCTAAAGGAAAGGGTTGTTCCAGCAATGACCCTCTTACCATTTTGTGACTGTCGCCTCTTGAAAAGAGGGGAGCTCCTGCCCCTGCTCTGCCTCTGCCTGGCCCATCTAACCAACCTTTCATTCCCCTGCCCTCTTTGTACCCTATCCCTAAATAAAGCAAGCAGCTCTTGAGTTTCTCTCTTTATTAAGTCTACCCCCCAGCCAGGGGAAGAGGGATAGACCATGATTACTGTGACCCCCCCCCTTACCCCAGGACACTGTGAATCTTCTTGCCTGTGCCCTCACCCCTCCCCCTGCCCAATAAATAAAAAGGGGATGAGAAAGTACAGGGCGAGGGGCTGGGGGGGGGGAGACGGAGAATGCCCCAGGCCCAGGACAGTGTCTGTGTTGGGGGTGAGCTGGGCGAGAATAAATAGACCGTGGACCCCATGGTGGGATGAGAAGAACCTCGTGCTGGCCCTAGGCAGGGGCAGGCCAAGCGCTGAGTGCCCTTGCCCAAGGCCAGGAGCAGAGGGTGGGGCCTGCCTGCAGCCTGGAGCCCAGCTTTGTGGGGCGGGGGAAGATCCCTGATGGCAGCTTCCTGGTCAAGCCTGCCCTTGTCGAGTCCTGCCACGAGGGGCTGAGAGTTCCGTTGCCAAGACCACCATCTCCTCTCCTCTCGGCTCCCCCCAGTGAAAGCTGGGCCAGGCAGGAAGTCCTCAGAACCTGCTCTGGCGAGGCCAGGGGGAGGTGAGTGTCTCGCTGGGCCCCTGGGCAGGAGAAGGGGTGGAGGGGCCGACAGCTCTGGGTTTAGCTCCTCCCCTTCCAGGACCTCCTAGCTCTGACCCCCATTGGTGGCCACCTGGGGGGGAAGCCGCTGGAGGGGGGCCTCCTTGGCCCCCTGGGTCCCCTGTAGCCGGCGTAGCCGCAGGTCTTCCAAGCCTTGCCATAGCTCCTGGCGCTCCTGGGCCTTCTGCTGCTCCCTGGGGAGAGAGAGAGGGGCAGTTCCCCTCCCCAGTCTCCCCCACACCCAGCCTCCCTCACTGCCACCCCCCTGCAAATGGACAGACAGCATGGAAGCATTTTCTGTTCTGTGACTCCCTAGAAACCTTCTGCATGGGGAAGAGCTGAGGGGAGACTGATCCCAGCCTGTGTTCCCAGAGAAGGTGAACGGGCCTGGCTCTGAGTGACCCTGGTTGCAGGGTAGGGAGCTATCGGGAGTCAGAACAGGTCAGTGCCTGGATAAACCACTTGGGGAATGACGGGAGCACAGGCATAGGATGGGCCAGCACTTGTGGGGGGCAGGGGAGAGGCTTTCAGCATCTGATCAGTGGGGCGTGGTAGCTCACACCTGTCATCCTAGCACTTTGGGAAGCAGAGGAGAGAGGATTGCCTGAGCCCACCGGTTCAAGACCAGCCTGGGTAACTTGGTGAGACCTCATCTCTACAAAAATAAAAAAATTAGCCAGGCATGGGGGCGCACACCTGTAGTCCCAGCTACTTGGGAGGCTGAGGCAGAAGGATCACCTGAGCCCAGCAGTAACTGTTAACTTGCTATTGCACTCCAGCCTGGGTGGCTAAGTGAGACACTGATTCCAAAACAAAACAAAACCATCTGATCAGACAGGGTCTGGGGTGGTCCTCTGGGGCCCCCTCCAGCCATGAGGGTCTGATTCCTCCCTGTTCTTCTCCCTCTCGCCACGCCCAGCCACTGACACTCACTGCTGTTTTTCCAGCTTGTAGGAGGCTGTGAGCTCATCAAACAGCTTTCCATTCATCTCCATGAAGGTCTTGAGCACGTTGTAGATCAGAGACACGATGGTTCTTGGCAGGGTCGAGGGAGGGGTTGGGGAGATGAGAGCAGCCTCAACTCAGCCCCACCTTGCTCCCTGGCGGCCTGCCCATCCCTGTGGCTCAAACACAGCAGGCAGGCCTGACCAGCACAAGCCCTGCCCACTTCCCCGTCCTCCTCACCCCCCTCGGCCATCCTCTGGTGCCTGCTCTGGTCCTCTGCAGCTCTGAGTGACCCCAGGGTCTGGACTGGCTGGCCCTGGTCCCCGTTTCTGGGAGGTCAAGGCCTGGGCACTCACTGATTCCAGTGCTCCTTGGAGACTTGGTAGAGGGTCCCGAACACAGCAGGCAACACAGTGTGGCAGTTGTCCTCAATGAGGCTCAGGATATACTCGTTATTCCAGAAATACAGAGCCCGCTCTGCAACCTGGTCCAGACAAGACAGCAGAGTGAGCGCTGGCAGCGGCTTCTCTGTGTATGCAAGGCCCAGTGTGCACCAAGCTCAGGCCCACCCTCAGGGCTCCTCTGACCCCCGGGGAGGAGCAAGGTGGTGAAGAGAAAGCAGCACTGGATTAGGAGTCCCATGTGAAGGGCAAATCCTAACTCTACTACAAACCGTACAACCCTTGGGCAAGGCATTTAACCTCTCAGCCTGGGCTTTCTCATCTGTGAAATGGGGCTCACAGCACCAACCTCCACAGGACTGTTGTAAGAACCAAATGAGATACTGGACTTTAAGGTGTTTAATAAGGCCAGGCGCAGTGGCTCATGCCTGTAATCCCAACGCTTTGGGATTACAACACTGTGCGGAAGGATTGACTCCCACTAAGTCATGGCTCACAAGAATGGGAGAAAGCCTGTACACATGTGCAGGAGATCATGAGTTACTGGCTGGGATGATGTGGAAAAGGCTGGCTGGGACCTAGGGTGGGTCTAATGAGATCCAAGGCCACCAAGAAAAGGGGACAGTGACGATAACCCTCCAGCCCATTCTGGAGCACACTTTGGTCTACCAAACACGTCACACTCACGATCTCTTCAGGCCTCATCACCACCCTAGGAAGAGATTGTCACTGGCCCATTTTACAGATGAGGAAGCTTAATCAGAATCAGAGTGGTGATGTGACTTGCCCAAGGCCCCTCAGCCCGTGGAAGGTGGGCCTGAGGTTTGACCCTGGGTCTCCTGACCCTAAGACCAATGTCTCCCCCTTCCTTATCTGGCCCAGGACCAGAGAAGAAACTGAGGGCGGAGGGAGCTGTGGTGTCAGGTCCACTCCCCAACCTTTCCAGGCCACCACATCCCTGCTCCCAGCCCCACCCATCCCACTCCTACCTGGAAGTGGGGGCTGGAAACACAACGGGCCACCTGCTTGAAGAGGGGCTCCTGGATCTTCACGAACTGGGAGGGCTCGATGACATCGAGAATCTCTTCCATCTCCCCCAGAAACATCACCTGGGGTGGCGGGGAGGAGGAGGGACAGGGGTGGCAGGTCGCGTCTGCTGCAACACGCACACCCCTGGCTGCCTTCTGCAGCCGAGCCCTCCCGACCTCCCTCTGGTGGGCTTCAAAGCCCTTCTTCTACCTCCTTCTGGGTGCAGGTTTTCGGCCAGTACTTGAGCAGCCCTCGGATCACCTGAGAGGGTTGAGGCAGGAAGGAGTCAGACCCGCAGAGGTGACGGGCCCACCCCCCCCAGAGGTACCCACGTGCTCTGTCAAGGTGGCATCCTTCTCCAGGAACTGCACCACACAGTATGCCAGCTGCAAGGGGTGAGGAGTGGAGAGAACGGAGACAGGGGTCAGCAGGGGACTGGCAGCCCAGGACAGGATGCCGGACATTTGCTCACTTACTGCCTCTCACTCTCTCTCTTTTTTTTTGAGTCTGAGTCTCAGTCTGTCACTCAGACTGGAGTGCAGTGGCACAATCATGGCTTACTGCAGCCTCAAACTCCTGGGCTCAAGCTATCCTCCCACCTCAGCCTCCCAAGTAACGAGGACTACAGGTACACACCACCACACCCAGATAATTTTCTTTTAAATTTTTGTAGAGATAAGATCTTGCTATGTTGCCCACTTTTTACTCTCTTATCCGCCAAGCACTGACTGCCTGCCTAGAATATACCAGGCATAATGCTCAGTGTACTGGAATACAGCACAGTACATGGGGGAAACCGCAAATGAATCCTTATAAATTTGCAGAAGGTTCCACAAAAGAATTCTGTGTCAAAATCTTTGGAAACATAGAAAGAGAAGAGTTTAATTCTGCCCTAGAGCAGGTGGAGAGGGAAGGCCTCACGGAGCTGCTGTCTGAAGTCAGCCATAATCAGCCAGTAGGAACCCTCTAAGCCAGATGGAACAGAGCCATAAAGACAAAAGAAGGCGAGACAGGATCTCACAAGTGTCAGGCTGAGTGTCAGGCTGACCTCCAGGCCCTGCTAGCTGCCCTGGCTGTCAGGGCGTCCCAAGGCAGCTGGGCCGGACCTGGGTCTCACCTGGGCGTGAAAGACAGACAGCGACTTGACAGAGTGCAAGGGAATCAGGACACGGACCAGGAACTGCTTGTGCTCGGTCTTCAGCGGCAGCGCAAAGCCATTGATGATGCTGAGGATGGGGCGGAAGAAAGGAGTGCTCAGACCACCGGGCCCCAGCCCCTCCTTTCCAGAATCCCCAGCTCCAGCTGAGGCCCAGGGAGAATCACCTTCCTAAGATCTCCAACAGCTCCGCCACGCCATTGAAGTGCTCGAATTCATAGATGAACCTACGAGAGGGAGAAAAACGCAGGAAGGCTCAGAGCAATCGAGGTCGGCCCAGCCCTGTACAGGCATCCCGCCTGTGCGCCCACCCTCACCTGCCCCGCACACTCATCCAGCTCTCTCCCAACCAAGAAGCTATGCTCCCTTCTCAGCAGCCCACACCAGGCCCCACTGGGAGCCACACCTCACTCTCAAACGCCCTTCTCAGCCCAGCCACCTCAGCCACTGAATCCCAGCTTGACTCTCTCCTCTGTGGAACGTTCCAGCTCATCTCTTCCAAGACGCTATCCTCATTTCCTGATACCCATCCAGTCAGCAGGCACCTAGCCGACATCCTTCTTCACGCCAGTCCACCCAGAGAATGACAAACACTCAGCATCTATTCTGCACCATGTAATTTTCAAAATTATCTGGGAAGCAGGGTTTCTTAAATCCATCATGCCTGAGCCCGCAGGTTCGAGACCCGCCTGGGCAGCGAGACTTCATCTCTACAATAAATAAAAAAATCAGCCGGGCATGGTAGCGCATGCCTGTAATTTCAGCTACTCAGAAGGCTGAGGCGGAAGGATCGCCGGAGCCCAGTGGATCGAGGCTGCGGTGGCCGGGAGCGGCCACTGCACTCCAGTCTGGGCGACAGAGTGAGACTCCAACTCAAAAAGAAAAAAAAAAAAATC
>NW_007259687.1:2261-3332 GCF_000164805.1 Carlito syrichta | reverse complement strand
AAAAAAAAAAAAAAAAAAAAATCCATCATACAAATAATGAAATCGAGACTCAGCAGTTAAACGAAACTTGCCCCAAAGTTACTAAGTGGAGAATCTAATGGACTCCAAGGTCCTGGAGGACAAGGATTATGTTTACCTGTTTTGTAGCTAATAACAATGAGAGCTAATATTTCAGAGTCCCGGCCCCAGTCCAGGAGCTGTACTGAGTGCTTTCTAGGCCACGCCTCATTTCACCTTGGTGATGGTTAGTGCAAGTGTCATCCCCATTTTGAAGATGACGGAGGCCGGGTACGGTAGCTCATGCCTATAATCCCAGCACTTTGGGAGGCTATGATGAGAGGATTGCCTGAGCCCACGGGCTCAAGACCTGCCTGGGCAACTTGGTGAGACCTCATCTCTACAATAAATCAAAAAATTAGCCGGTCATGGTGGCGTGCACCTGTAGTTCCAGGTACTTGGAATGCTGAGGCGGAAGGATTGCTTGAGCCCAGCAGGTCAAGGCTGCAGTGGCCGTGAGCATGTCACTGTACTCCAGCCTGGGAGCGCCAGAGTGAGACTCCAACTCAAAAAAAACCCCAAAACAGCAACAACAACAACAACAACAACACACACACACACACGCACACACACACAAAGATGAAGGGCCATTGCTTTACATGACTCTGGTGTGGTCATGTGCACACTTTGAGCTATGGCCAGCCCATGTTTTCCTAAGCCTTGGCCCCCACCCCTACCTTGGGGAGGTGAATCTCTCTCTCTCTCATTTATTTTGTAAATAAACTATATTTTCCAATCTAAAAAAAAAAAAAAAAGAGCCTGTAATCCCATGCCTTTGGGAGGCTGAGGTGAGTGGATTGCCTGAGCCCGCGGGTTTGAGACCCGCCCAGGCAACTTGGCGAGACCTCATCTCTACAATAAATCAAAATGAGCTGGGCATGGTAGCGCGCTTGTAGTTCCAGCTACTCGGAAGGCTGAGGCGGAAGGATCACTGGAGCCCAGCAGGTCGAGGCTGCGGTGTCTGGGAGCGGCCACTGTACTCCAGTCTGGGCGACAGTGAGACTCCAACTCAAA
>NW_007259687.1:0-2241 GCF_000164805.1 Carlito syrichta | reverse complement strand
AAAAAAAAAAAAAAAAAAAGATGAAGGAGGCCGGACACGGTGGCTCTTGGCTGTAATCCCAGCACTTTGGGAAGCCGGGGTGGGAACACTGCTTGAGCCTAGCAGTTCGAGACCAGCCCAGGCAACCTAGTGAGACTTGTCTCTACAAAAAAATTTAAAAATTAGCCAGTTGTGGTGACATCCGTCTAGCTACTTGGGGATCGCCAAGCCCAGGATAGCCCCCCCGACTCAGAAAAATAAATAAATAAAGGTGAGAAAACTAGGTGAAAGCCAAAGTAATTTGCCCAAGTTCACCCAAATACTGAAACCAAACTCCAGGGCTATAGTCTCAATTACATGGCCACATGAGCTCTGATGCCCAGTGGGTGCTGGTGCTGCATACTCATGTATGCAAAGAATTTCCCTTTGAGACCTTATGGCCTAGCACAATAAGGGTCAAAAGATGGCCGGGCGCAGTGGCTCACTCCTATAATTCTAGCACTTTGGAAGGCAGAGGCAAGAGGATTGCCTGAGCTCAGGGGTTCGAGACCAGCCTGAACAACATGGTAAGACCTCATCTCTACAATAAAAATATAAAAAAATTAGTTGGGTGTGGTGGCGCATGCCTGTGTTTCCAGCTACTTGGAAGGCTGAGGCAGGAGTATAGCCTGAGCCTAGCAGGTCAAGATTGCAGTGACTGTGAGCATACCACTGCACTCCAGCCTGGCAGAGAGAGTGAGACTCCAACTCAAAAAAAAAAAAAAAAGCGTCAGGCTGGGCTCAGTGGCTCAGCCTGTAATCTCCAGCACTTTGGGAGGCTGAGGTGGGTGGATTGCCTGAGCCCGCGGGTTCAAAACCAGGCCCGGCAACTTGGTGAGACCTCGTCTCTACAATAAATCAAAAAATTAGCCGGGTATGGTAGTGCGCGCCTATAACTCCGGCTACTTGGAAGGCTGAGACGGAAGGATTGCCGGAGCCCAGCAGGTCGACGCTGGGATGGCCGTGAGCGTGCCACTGCACTCCAGCCTGGGCGAAGGAGTGAGACTCCAATTAAAAAAAAAAAAGGGTCAAAATATTTAGATCCTAGGTCCCTTGGACTGTCCCTAGTCCCTGCAAACCATTTCATCTCTCTCAGCTTCTACTTTTTCATCTGTAAAATGGAAATGAATACCCATTCTCTGCTGACTTCACAGTATTTGTCTAATCAGTATAATACATTACCAAGAAAGAACTTGGCCAACCAGAGTTCTATAAGGGGCCCTGTGGCCCAGAATCCTTTGCCTCGGTTTCTTCCCTGACAGCCTTCCCTCCCTCCCCAGATCTCTGCCGAGCAGGCAGCAGCCACTCACCGGAGGAAGATGTGGTTGCACTGTTTGCGGATATAGGCCCGGAGACCCAGGAACTTGCCGTAGACCCGGTGCAGGATGGTCTTGAGGTACTCACGCTCCCTGGGGTCCTCGCTGTCAAATAGCTCCAGTAGCTGTGGAAGCCGGTGTCAGGGGCCAGGTGAGAGGTCAACCCCAGCTCACTTCCATCCTATCCCCAGCCCTACAGAGAGCCTAGCCCTGCCCCATGGTACCACCCCATCTGGGCTCCCCACTTCACCATCAGGACAAACTTTTGATCCACATATCTCTTGGCCACGGAGGGCTGGAAGTCTGGGCTCTCCAAGAAACGCAGGAAAAACTCATATACCAGCTAGGAGGAGGACAGACAAAAAGCCGAGCTCACTAACAGCCTCACCCACTCACCCCACCCTGTGGCCCTCATCCAGCAGTCTCCGGACAAAGGAGACCCTCTCCCCTCTCCTCAGTCTCTTCCCGAACTTGAATCCCTGCCTTCCCCAGCCCTTCAGACCTGTAGATGCGGCCACGAAGGCTCAAGGTTGGGCTCATCCTCTTCAGGGTCAAATTCAGGGTTCTCACTGGGCGGCAGGGTCCGGAAGATATTCACTGAGATCTGAGGAGCAGTGTTGTGGGTTCTTTAGCATTGCAGTTCTTTAAGTTCTAAGAGCCCTTAGCTGGGTGTAGTGGCGCACACCTGTAATCCCAGCACTTTGGGAGGCGGAGGCGAGAGGACGGCCTGTGCCTAGGGGTTCAAAACCAGCCTGGGCAACTGGACGAGACCTTGTCTCTACAATAAATCAAAAAATTAGGTGTGGTGGTGTGTGCCTGTAGTTCCAGCTACTTGGAAGGCTGAAGTAGAAGGATTGCCTGAGCCCAGCAGGTCAAGGCTGCGGTGGCCATGAGCATGCCACTGCAC
>NW_007259686.1:212661-214964 GCF_000164805.1 Carlito syrichta | reverse complement strand
CCATCCACAGCCAAAGCTTTGTTGGCTATTACATACCTCCTCATTATAACTAGCTTCATTATTATTAAGTGTCTTTTATAAAAATTCACCCCTTACAGCACTATGTTCATCAGCCTAACCCTCCTTCCTCTATTAATTTTAACCCACCTCAATGGTAAAACAACTCCACCCGTCCCACCATTTCACTGCAGATTCTTTGTAGAGGAGTCCTGGACTTCTAAAGGCCACTCACATACCCAATATCTGGCCACAGCGGACTGCCAGCCATATGGCTGCCAGTCTTGAGTTTCTATCCCCCTCTCTCTCTCTTCCATACACTCACTTTCTTTAACATTACACAAAGTACCTCAATTCTGCTTTCTTTTTGACCAAACCCGAGATTACTGTAAACAAAACCCTAAAGTTTATGGGGGATGTCCAAAACTCTCTTGCATGGTCCACTCCATAAACATACAAAGGTTTGACAATGATAGAGACATTTTTCTTTTCACTTTACAAGACGGAGACCACTTCTACTTAAACGTCAAACATCCCTGGGATGACATGTGGGCAAAAGGGGTGATAGGCAAAGTATACAACGGAATCCTTGACTCCACTCCAGCAGGAACCATCAAAATTTACCACACCTATGTCCAAATTCAGCCAAATATCCCAAACCTAGCCCCTAAAATAACAAAACAAGAGGTCTCAAATCAAAACCTCAACCTCCTATTACTCAATAGTTATCAACCTGTCCCAGTACAGGAGTCAACACCTCATCCCTAAATATCATGTACCTTTTCCTTTAGATATGTTCTCTTCCAGGTTCTCTATTTACCTCCACAGTCTACTCCAAGACAGCTGTTACTACTGCCCTCATGCCCACTGGAGGATTGGCCAGAACAAGTCACCTTTCTACATTTACAAAGAACTTTCCTAAAACTCTCACCTTCAGAAATCTTCCCCTTCAGTGCCTGTCTCTGGACTCTGTTCTGGCTGGTTCTGTACCCTTCCACCACCATTCCCCACAATGCCCCCCGGCCAGCAGGAAGCAGCCAGAAAGAATAATGACGCCCCTCCCCCAAAGAAACAGAAAAGGTGGGAATGAAGGGTACAGGAAACAGCCAGAGGGGTGGCTCCCAAAATGGCACCAAACATGGTAAAGCCACACTAGACAACAAAGGCCCTAGGTTTCTCTCTCTCTCTCTCTCTCTCTCTCTCTCTCTCTCCCTCTCTCTCTCTCCCTCCCCTACCCCATGGCTACAGACCCTTTTCCTTTTTTCCCTGTAGCCGCCGCTTTAATAAATCTCTTGGTCCTTAAAGGGTGTGGAGTTGTCACTGGCGCCTAAGTTCTTTCAATGAGGACACTTGGTCGTTCTGTGCTCTGACGGACCATAAAGCAGAATCTTGCTTGCTTGGATCATCGCTGTTCTGTATTTTACAGTAACTCCCCCCCAGTAAAGAAGACTGCATAGACCCCTTTGATGGCAACTGGGCTGCATTAACCATGGTCTAAGTGGGACTACTCCCATTTCACTGTGGTCTCAGACGGCTTGGCAAGCTGCACTGAGAGGCCCCTTGGCGGTTCTTCTGGCTACACTAAGACTGTGCCGCCAGGCGTATGTGAAGGACAGGCAAAGATACTGCCTCAAGTCTTACTGCTGGGCCAGCAGGTCCTGGTCAGCCTAGCCGAGAAGGCGACACGAGGCTCCAACAGCTGGAAGAGTGCAGGCACCCGGGGCAGGCTTGGCCTGGCGCCTTGGACAGGAGGGAGAAGGTCACACGGGACTGGGGCTGGAGAGGTGGGAGGCGGGCGGCTCCTGCAGACGAGGGGGCAGCAGGGCCTGCGGGGCGGCCGAGGAGATGCAGGAGCGGCCCCAGAGCAGAGCTTGGAGCCTGGCCGCCTGAATCCCGGCTCTCGGCCTGTCTGCCGCCACCCACGCTCCCGGCCCCCCACGTCCGAGAGCCCTGGCTGCGGGCTGCAACCCCCTTCCCGCGGCCTGGGTCCTGCTCCTCCCTTCTGATCAGTCACTGTGCTCCAAACGCGTCCCTCCCCGGGTCTCTGCTGAGAGTTGGCTCACCCTCCCCCGGACCCCAGGAACGCTGCTTCTCCACTTCACGCCTGCTTCCCCGCCCGCGGACGCCGGGTGCAAAGTCCCGCCTCCTCTGGAGGACTGGGCACCCCCGAAACGGGAGCGGGGTGTGAGGGCGGGCGGCCTGGCGTCCCCCGGCTGCGGCCCAGCCCCTCGGCCTGCCCGGAGTGTCCCCAGCCTGCCCTCCTCCCGGAGCCCCAGCCGCGAGGCCCCTGCGAGGGGCCGGCCGCC
>NW_007259686.1:200468-211834 GCF_000164805.1 Carlito syrichta | reverse complement strand
AGAGGAGGGCGCGCCATCCGACGCCCGGACCGCTGCGGGGAGGTGAGAAGCAAGATGGCTGCGCCGGCGGAGGGGCGGCCGAGGGGAGAGGAGGGTGACACGGCGTGGTCACCAGAAAGCGGCCCCAAAGACATCCACGCCCTTATTCCCGGAGCCTGTGATTAGGGCGTCGTATGAGGCAAAAGGGCCTCTGCGGATGGGCCCCAACGTCGCCACAAAGCCCCGGTGAGGGAGAGAGGGAGGCGGGAGCGTCAGCGCCGGAGAAGGAGCTGCCATACCAGGCGCAGAGGTCGCCCGAATGCGCTTGGCAGAGGGAGGGAGAGTCCGTGAGCCAAGGGACGCGGTGGCGTGGAAGCTGGAGAGGGTGGGGAAGGGCGTCTCCCCTAGAGCCACCGGGGAGCCAGCCCTGCCGACACCCTCGTTTTAGACTTTTAACCTCCAGAACCCAGAGAATAGACGCCTGTGGTCTGAGCCACTCCGTTTACGGGGATTTGTTGCTGCAGCCCCAGCACATTCACACAGTGGGTCTTCACTGCCCTCGTGTCTCCCCGGGGCCGCCCGCCACCCCGAGTCCTCTTGCCCTTCCCCACCGAGGGCCTACCACCCAGCCTGTTGGAGGCCAGCGGGAGGCCTGATCCTCTAGGCAGTGGTCCCTGTCCACGGCAGGCCTCAGCAATTCACACGGATGAACCTGTGGGTGCCAGCATCCTGCTGGGCCACTCTGGGAGAGATGGGAGAGACCCCAGGGTCCTTCGGACCGCTGGGGGTCTCGGAGTAGGCAGAGGAAGGTCCGGGACGAATGTATCCCGTGCAGAGTGGACTGCCACTTGCACTGCTGTAGAGACAGGAAATCCTGTGTGCATGAGTCCGGTGGAGCCGGGGCCATGGTGGGGAACTCCACCTCGGCTGAAAGAGCAGGTCTAAGACGGGCCCAGGAGGATGAGCACAGCTAAGAGAGAGGCAGACAGGCAAGGCCAGAACAAGAACGCCAACACTTGTCTGGCATCTGCTGAAGTCAGGCCCAGTGCTACATTTTCTAGAGAACCTTAAGAAGCAGAGGCTGTCAGCACCCAGGGCACAGGTGAAGGCACTTAGCTAAAGTCGCAGCACATCAAATGGCAGAGTAAAGCCTGGAACCAGGTCTGTCCTGGCCCATACCATGAGCGCCAAGTCACCCTGCAATCAGTCTCATATCTCCTCAGAGCTCTCGTGAGAGGCTCCATGCAGGGTCAGGGGTATTTCAGGGGAGGGCAGAGGGTCTTGAGGTAGCAGGCAACACAGGAGGAGGTGAGTCCAGATGGAGTCTCACAGCAGGCAGAAGTGACTGGAAGTGACTGCAGAGGTGTCCAGCTCATTGGTGTCCTCCCCTGGAGATAGGCCTGGTTCCTACTAGAGGAGGGCGAGGTCACAGAGGGGACACGAAGGGAGGGCCAACAGGCAGCAGAGGATGCTGGCCCTGAGGCTCATGGGCACAGCCTTTGCAAGAGGAAGCAGGTGGAGCACAGGGCTGGACAGGAGCTGCACGGGGGACGCGGTGGCCAAGCCCACCAGGCCTCGGCGCTCGGCAGCCTCCTTGCTCCACCTGTGGGTGCAGCTGACTGAGAAGATGGGGTGGGCCAGATAGACAGGAAGGTAGAATGACTGAGCATGTGGATGGGGAGCCAAGAAACCTGGGGCGCCTCCCACCAGGAGGGCAGCCGCTCACTGTACAGGAATGAAAACAGGGCTGTCAAGGAGAGCGCAGGCGCGGGGCAGGAGAGATCTGGTTCTGGCTTCCAGTCTGTCATTCGGCAGCACCCCGAACTTAGCTAAATGTATTTCTTTCGGAGGGCTTGTTATAACACTTTGCCATGAACTTGGAAACTCAGAAAACACAGAAATGTGTTCTCACACAGCTCTGGAGGCTGGAAGTTCGAGATCAAGGTGCTGATAGGGTCACACTTGCCTCCGAATGCTCTAGGGGAGGACCCTTCCTTGCCTCTTCTGCTGACCCAGGAATGCCTTGGCTCACAGCCACATCACGCCACTCTTGGTCTTCATCTTCTCTGTGGGCATCTCCATGGCTTTTCCTTTTCTTACAAGAACACCAGTCACTGAATCTAGTGTCTACCCTAAGTCAAGGATGGATTCCTCTTGAGATTCTTAATTATATCTGTAAAGATCCTATTTCCAAACAAGGTCACAGATGAGATTCCAAGTGGACATGAATTTGGGGGGACACCATTCAATCTGCTACAACATCCTTTCAACAACTTCATGAAGGAGGCTCAGAATCCCCACACAGAGGGTGAGAGCCCGGGCTCCGAAGGAGAAAAGGCCACCCAAGGTCACAAGGCAGACACACCTGGCGGAGCAACATCTCTGATCCCAGTGTGTCCTAACACCTTCCTCTCCACTGTAAGGAGATATCTCAGCAAAAGCTCAGCCCACAGATGCCAGCACAGGAGGCTGGATCCGGCGGGAGAAGGCAGGGTTGGCCTTGGAGTCACAACAGCTGGGCCCAGATGGTGCCGCCTCACTTTAGGCTAGTCACTTTCCCTCTCAGGGCCTGTTTCCCCACCTACCAAGTGAGACATCACAATCCATTTGTCTAATGGTGAACTTACATCCAGACTATATAAAGAGCTCCTAGAAGAAGAAGACAGCCCAACAGAAGAATGAAAAGGGGGGGGGAAATTTGGAGGGGGACTTCACGAAAGATATCCAATGACAATAAACATAAGAAAAAATATTTAGCGAGCAATCAAGAAACACAAATTTAAAGCCACAAGCCACTACACACTCACCATGAGTGGCCAAAATGAGAAAAGATGGACAGGGCCAAGTGTGGGTGAAGACAGAAACTCTCCTCCACGACTGGAGGGAGGGCTGCTGGCCAGCCTCTGCCAAAGCTGAACACACACTCATTCCTTTCCACCCAGCAGTTTTTCTCAAGGACTTCTATATAACAGAATATGACAGAGATGGTGTTCATCTGTGCTGCTCGTAATACCTCCAGCTTGGAAATGACTCAAAGAATTGATAACGGAACTCAACTAACACAACAGCACACCACAGAACAACAACACTGAACACACTGTAATGACGTGCAACAGTGTGGAAGAATCTTACAAAGACAATGCTAGGACACAAAAGAGCACCAACTGAAAATTCCACTTACAGAAAACGCAGGATCCAATCTGAAGTGTTAAAACGAAGATGGTGGTTAGCGACAAGAAGCGGGCACGCCGGGGCTTCTGGGGTGCTGGCAGCACGTTGTGTCAGCATGGAAAAGTTCTTCAAACTACATGTACTCTGACATATGTATGCCACACTTCACTTAATAGTTTAAAAGAAGCAGCAAAAATAAATGCTGTTTGAGGGTCCTTCCAGCAGATGCTCACGCCTGGGTGGGCTGGGGAAAGGGCTCATCTGGGGGAAACTTCCAGGGCATGGAGTTCAGGAAAGTTATGCAGAGGCAAACCCAGGACATGCAGGGGCTCCTACGTAGACAGCAGAGGTATCACAGCCCCCGGCCCCCTGGGGAAACCGAGGCCAAGGGAGCAGGCAAAGGAAGAGCACAAATGGCCTTACTCACATGGCAGATGGACTTTCCTGTCAAGAAGTCCCCCGCACACAGCATCTCCTCATGCACAGAATAGGTCTTGCCTGTGCGAGTTCTTTGTTCATACAAGATATTACAGAATGCGTTCTCAATGAGGTCCACTTTACCCTCCTGGAGGGAGAAGGGTGGTGACAGGTGTGCTGCAAAGATAAGGGGGGAGTCAGTGGCAGGCCCTGTCGTCCTCTTGGCCAAGGAAGCTCAGGCTACTCTGAACCCCCACGTGGCCTAACTGCTCGCCACTGCCCCGGACACAAGCTTTCCTCAAAACAGCTGAGCTGTAAACACTGCTCCAGTCTTCTACCCACCCTCGATAAGCTCCTCTCCCTTTTCTCAGACCTTTCCACATACTCACCCTGTTCCCTCCACCTGTCATAGCAACAGATTACACCTCTCCTATTTCACAGACAGGCAAGTACCACCCACACACGGCCCACTCACTGAGCTTAGCACCCATTCGCTGACCCCCCCTACTCTTTTGTTGACGGTCCAACCCAGTCTCCATCCAGCTACCGCCGGCCTTTCTCTGCTGCTCACTCATCCACACCCTCATCTGCCGAACTTCCTGCGCATCCTGTCCGTCCACTCGCCCGTCCGTCCATCTGCCCACCCAGCCGCCCTCGCCTCCACTCTCCATCTGGCCCTCCATAGCGTCTGTCGGCACACCCGTCCACGGCTCCGTCCACCCGTCCACTCTCCCCTCCCTCGATCCTCACGTGCGGCCACACGTCCACCCACTCCCACATCCTCTGTCCATCCAGGCTCCTTCCCGTCCGGCCGCTCGTCCTTCCTCCCCACCAGCCGCCCATACGCCACTGACCCAATCACTCACATCGGCATCAAACCTTAGGCTGGGTATCTCTCGGATGCTAATACACAGAGAGATGCTTTCAGTTGGCAGAGACAGAATAAACGAAATACAATTATTTTAGATTAAACGGCATAAAGGAAATAAGCAGGGGTATGGGATGGCAGGGGATGCCTATTTTAGCTCACATAATTAAGTCGAACTCCTCAGAGGGGAGCTGAATTGTAAATCTAAGGAAGAAACAATCATCCCGAGATGGGAGGGAGAGCAAGCCAGGCGGGAAACGCAGCAAAGTGACAGACGTTTGGAGGGGAAATGCCTGAGCATATCAGGAGCAGCAAAGAGGCCCAAGTGTTTGGGGCGCGGGCGGGGGCGGGGGAGGAAGGCAGGAAGGGACAGGGCAGGAGGGGGGCCACAGGGGATGGGGGGGCGGCAAGGAGGTCCAAGCGACCGGGAGGGGAAAGGAGGAAGGCAGGAGGGGACAGGGAAGGAGAGGAAGCCCGGAGGGGTGGGAAGGGGGACGTGGAAGTGACTTGGTAGTCCAGGGACACTCTGGCGGTTGTGTGGCTGCAAGGGGAGGTTCCCGAGGTGGAGGCTGGAGAACAGTTCAGGGGTGGCGGCACCAAGGAGGGTTCCCCACCCTGGGCCCCATGGTGCAGTGCGCCCTCGCCCGTCAGCCGTGCCCCGAGGGAGCCAGCAGTGCCGTCAGCACTGGAAGAGTCCTGGGCACATGCGACCCCCTGTCCAGGAAACTCCACAACTTCCTGACTGTGTCTGTTACGTGGACAGTGCCTACGAATGTTTGGCTCAGCACAGCATTCTGTCCACCACGGCCACCCATCCCAGGGCCCACATGCCAAACCCACACAGATTCTGAAGGAAAAGTCACCTGACTAGTGTGGAGATACCCCAGAAGCCAACTGTGGGTGAAAAAACAGAAGCCATCTATATTCATGGGGCCTTTGGCCCTAGAGAACGAACCAACAGGTTTAGAGCAACACAGTGACAGAATTAGCAGGGCCAGGGCACACACAAGAGACCTCAGCCTGTGTCCAACCCTCAATACACATACAGTCCCCAGTACACACACCCCCTAATGCTTGAATATTCCTGCTTCGTACAAACATCTGCTCATATATGCCGAACACACACGCACACACACGCCTGCACATAAACACAAGCACACACACTGCCAGAGGCATGCTGCTAAATGCTTAATAAAATGCTCTCAGGGATGCAGAAAAGTCTAGATCTGTGGTGTTTATCTCGTGCAAATATTCCAGCATGACTAATTTCAAGCTACCAACCTGACGCCACTCTAACATACACACACAACTTTCACACACCCATAGGCACACATACAAATGCCAATCCCTGATTATATACATCTCCTCAAACACCATATGATAGCCTGTATCTTCAGGATACAACCTCTCCACTCATGCCCCAAGTATTCTCAAATACATGTAGAAATGCCCTTGTATTCTCCAGTAAAATATGCTTTCCTCCTAAAAATCCTGTATTCTATAAATAAGCTAGTACAATTCACCTACTTGCTGTTGGATATTCACGCAAAGCAGTACACATGCCAAGCACACAGAAATATTTCTAGCAAACCTTTTATAAATATGCATAACTACTTCTATATCCCAAAGTATCAAAGTCTAGTATGAACCAGCTACCACATCCCCAAATACTAACAAAGCCATATCACATACCTCTAATACATAAAAATACTGTTCTCTCTCTCACCTGTGTAAAGAACTCTATTCTTCTATCAGATACACAGTCACTCAATTCCCAGAATATATACCCCTAGTAACTACCTACTGAAAACTACAAACATATGACCCCAAAATATTAATCCAAGCTGCCATGCTCCTTGGAACACACACACACACACACACACACACACACACACACACACACACACCGAATACACATCTCCATCTGCCTTAAAAGACCCACCATTAGCCGGGCTCAGTGGCTCAGCCTGTCATCCCGCGCCTTTGGGAGGCTGAGGTGAGTGGATTGCCTGAGCCCGTGAGTTCGAGACCCGCCTGGGCAGCGAGACCTCATCTCTACAATAAATCAAAAAATCAGCCGGGCGTGGTAGCGCATGCCTGTCATTCTGGCTACTTGGAAGGCTGAGGCGAAAGGATCGCCGGAGCCCAGCAGGTCGAGGCTGCAGTGGCCGGGAGCAGCCTCTGCACTCCAGTCTGGGTGACAGAGTGAGACTCCAACTCAAAAAAAAAAAGACCCACCATTACCTAGTACACTACAAATATGCAAACATATCACACCCCAGCCTGAAATACACATACAGTACCACACTATGGGCACAAACATAACTACACACTCACAAGTACTCACACAGAAGTAATTCCTCCACTGTCCAGAATACAGACTCACACAAATCCGACCTCACAACTGCACATACTCATCCCGTAAGAGTCACAGATGTGCTCTCACACCAAAATACTCATACATAACTCCTGAAAAGCATGAAAAGAAACACACGTAACGACACATGCCCTGAATACAAAATTGGCCCCTGACATTCCCCAAAACTAAACAGACTACACAAACCCCAAAATACACTATCCTAACTGCACAAGTAGATGATGCCCCTATAACATTCATGTGGAAAAAAACACATGTAAAATTTTCTTCCAAACCCAACTCTTTGCGTATACACACTGTGATGGAGCAGACACGTTCAGTCATTCTAGTCATACCCCATAAAATCAAGACTGACAGGTCAGCGGAGAAAACACTCAGGGCACATAACAGCTCCAAAAATATTCCCTGCAAGCCTGGCTGCGAAGGTTGCCTTTGTAGCCCGAAGCCGGTTATTAAAGAAAGGATAGGTGATATGAGGAGTACCAGCAGGAAAAGGGTGCCGGGCCAACAGCAGGCAGGTGTTCGTCGTTATGTCTGTCCACAAAGGGTTTGCTGGAGATATTTCTGTGTGCCTGGCATGTGTACTGGTCCGGTGTCAAGGCAGCGAGTTTAGATTTTACTCTAAGGGCAAACGAGAAGGCACGGGAGATACTGAGCATGGACTAACACTCCGATAGTTGTGTGGCGATTCCCCTCTCACCCCACCCTAGTCGCCAGTGGAGGCTCACAAGATGGAGGCTGGAAGACCAGTTCAGAAGCCACAGGCAGGCATGACGGTTCCCAGGCCCGGGCAGCCACCATGCTGGGGCACCGACTGTGATATTAATACACATGCTGCAAGAGTTCTGTCCTCAAGGAATAACCAGTCCATAAGTGTGAGAACGCTAGGGCCGGCTGGCAGATGATCAGGGAGAGTGCTCATGACCTTGCAAGCAAAGGCCGGGAATGCTCACCGAGCCGCGCTCAGTGAAGACATGTTCTATCCAAAACACCTGCAGCCTCTGTGATCAGAAACATTATACTAAGTTATGAGCCTACAAGCAATTGCAAGTATGTGTTCTTCTTTTCTTCTCTTAGCATCATTCCACGAGCATTTCCCAAACCATAAACACTTTTTTTTCCAACAAAGACTTGTGCATAAGCCTTTGCTGCATTTCTCTTCCATCAACCTAAACAACAACAAAAAATACAGACTTTCTCCTCTCTCTCTCCTGTTATTCAGTTTACCTGACAAGACTATGAAGTAGACGGCTGAACCAGGTTAGGATAAGAGCAAAGTGAGGTTCAGAGACTCCTGAGTGATAATTGTTCTAATCTGACCATGCAGCCTCAGAGATCAGAAGCTACAGTGTGTTTTCTTTGCACTTTCCCAAGCACCTTCTACAGCAAGGGAAGATCGGGCGTGTGGCGGTGACCCAGAGCAGGCCAGCCCCAAAGCCTGGTTTTCGAGTGGAATTCAGTCATCTCAATCCGCGGCTGGCTGAAAACCTGGGAATCAAGAACCATGAAGTCTCCAAGAGCCCAGCTGGGTGATTCTCAAAGTCGCGATCCCCAGACTTTTGGAGCCTGGGACTCAAGGAGCTCTGAAGCTGTGGAATCACAGGCTTGCAAAACCAGAAAGGCCCCAGCACAGCCGGTCCTCACCTCGCAGGCCAGGGGAGTGAGGCGCGGAGGGCCAGGTCCGGCGGCTCCGGAAACCAGCTTGGGCCACGCCGCCTAGCTCGGACCCCCTTCCCTTCTTCCCCGCTCTCCTCCCTCTCCTTCCGAACTCACCCCTGCACCGCCCCACCTCCCCCGCAGCCCCCTCACTGTCCTCGGTGAGCATGCCCCAGCCGGTCATCCAGCAGGATGCGTTCCGGGGCAGCTGCATGTCTGGGGACGGGAGGCAGACAGGGACGACGTAAGATGTCAGGGTCGCAGGCTGGCGCAGCTGCAACATGGCAATGTCGCTCCCGAAGGCGTGGAACTTCTCAAAGTCTGGGTGGGGGATGATCCGGCTCAGGGACATCTTCTGAGTGTGCCGGGTTTGCTGATACAGCTGGGTGTCTCCCAACAGAACCTGGTAGTCCTCCGGAGCCTGGGACTTGCTGGAGGAGGAAGCGCCCGTGGTCACCGCCTGTGGACGCAGGGCGGCACTCTCTCCGTGCCCCGCCCCCCACGGCACCACGATTCCCGGCGGCATTGACTCCCCTTTCTAATCGCCAAGAGCCTCTTTGAGGCTGAGGGATAGTCTGCTCCCAACCCCGGAACATACGGTGAACCACGGCAAGATGGGGTCGTCCGATCCAGTCCTTCTACAGTACACAAAAGGAGCTCTGGCTCAACAGGTGCCAGCCTGGCTCCTCTGGAGGCGGCCCAGGGCCTGCCTCCTGGCCTAGCCAGCCTTCCTGCTCTCCCCAAGGGCGGCTTCGCACTGGGCTGTCAGCACTCGCGAAGGATGTGCTAAACGCCCAGACAAGAGCAGGAAGCTGAAGCACTGATGTTCCTGAGCGCGACTGAGCAAAGTTCTCACCTTCCTGGCTTTGCTCGCACCGGTCACCTGGAAGGCCCTCCACACAGTCCTCGTGCCGAGTCGGGAAGGCCCCTGCCGTTCCTCAGCCCCTCCCCAGACTGCAGCACCTCTCTGGGTGCCCCCTTCGGGTCTGCCCCTCTCGCCACTTCGGGCTCTCTCTCCTGCATCATGTTTATTAGAGACTGTGCCTCACCATCCTGAGAAAACGAAGACACCCACCGCCCCCGGGGCCTGGCCACCCCCTGTGCCACAGACACTCTCCAGGTGAGTGAAGCTCAGAGTAGATGCTCACAGAACCCACTGGGGTCTCAAGGCCCATGAGCAGCCAAGCTGAGATCCCCAGACCTGAATTGTGATGCTCTCTGCTCCTGGGGGTCCCTCCACCACCGCTCAGAAGCGGGGCACCGAGGCAGGCCCAGGAGGGCCGGAGGCGCGAGACTTCTGACAGGCCGCGTCATTCTCCAAGGTCAGGGGCCCCACCCCTCCCACCCACCGCGCCCAGCACAGCTCCTCCAGGCACAGTCGTGCAGGAAAAAGGATCATCTAGCCCCTGGTCTCGGCCCCTGCCTAGGGTCTGACTCGCAAGAGGGTGAGGGACAGCAAGGAGAAGTCCTGGTCTGCAGGTGGCCAAGACACAGAACACGGCCAGTGCTCTCGGGGGTGGAGGGGAAAGACATGGGGGCAGAGGCTCCCTGCCAGAACCCAGGATGGAGGAGGAGGATCTGGACCGATGAAGGGCAGAGAGTTGGGAGGACAGACCAGGCAGAGGGGACTTCGGGCAACGTGGTCCAAGGCAGGCACCACGCCGGCTTGGTGGTAGCAGACTGTCCAGAGCAATGCCCGGAGGGGAAAGGCATGGGACCTCTGACCCTTGTCCCTTTCACCCGCCCCAGCCCCTGCCAGCCCTTCTGCTGGGGCCCTAGGGAAGGAGGACTCACTTGAGAAAGCAGTGGGCTGTGGACGCCAGCCAGTGGGAGTCGACGAGGACGGCTCCACAGAGGTGCGAGCCCCTGTAGAGCAGGCTGGCCTGCCACGGCCACTGGCCGGCTGCTGCCTCCTGGCCCCCGTAGATCCTCCCCATCACCTTGGGCTTCCCGCACACTGTGGAAACATCCCCCCTCCACGTGGTAGACACACCGGCGTTGCCCCGGAATGCCACCTCAGCGAGGCCTCTCCTCTTCTTCTCGGATGGAAAAAACTAAGGCCAAAAGATGGGTGACCTGGCCAGAAGGGCTGAGGGCTGCTCTGGCCTCTGCCTTCTGTGGCACCACCCAGGACCAGGTGACCGAGCACAACTGAGCAAGCCTGGGGCACGAGGGCCCAAGGGTGTGGGGAGGGGCAAGGTCGACTCCGGGGGCCACAGCAGCTTATCCTTAGCTGAGCCTGCTGTGGGTGGTGGACAGGGAGCCAGGCCCCGTGGCCTCCCTGCCCCCTTGGTCACCAGAACAGCTCTGGGCCTACTTTGTTGAGCAAAGAAGCGAAGGTCTCAGAGGCGACTGATGCCGCCCGCACAAGTCCCAGGGGCAGTGCCCCCTCCCCCACGCCCAGCCTCCCCGGAGAGAGATCCCCAGGCAGGGGCCTGCAGGTGCCCTGTGACTGGGGAAGTTCACAGCCTCTCTCTGATTCCGACCCTGCATTTCTAAAAGGAGAGGGGGTGGAGCGAAGGCAGCCGCCTCGGTTCCCAGGCTCGCACCTGAGAGGGGAGCTGCGCTGCACCCCTGGGCGGCAGGGCCTGCTCCCTGGCCTGCGTGGGGTCCTCAGGAGAGGACGAGGACCTGGGCCCATCCCACTCTGGCCTCCGGCAGCAGTCCTGGCCCCTTTCCTTCCGCCCACCCCAGGGTCAGGCCGTGGCCAGCTGTCTGGCCCCACGGCCCCCACACCGGGTCCTGGGACCACGCGTGGGGAGCGCGCCCACCTCGGCGCGTGTATGTCCGCTCTGAGGCCGCCTGGCTGCGAGGGCAGGGCAGAGAGGAGACAGGCCCTAGTGGCCTGGGAGAGCCCTGCGCCCGCCCTGGCCGCAGTTTCCCTCCCTGTCCCCACTG
>NW_007259686.1:155459-199597 GCF_000164805.1 Carlito syrichta | reverse complement strand
CCTGGATTTGGGTGAAGGTGAGGCCGGCTCGCGTGCCCTGCGCGTGTCTTTGCCGGGACCGCGGGACTGTAAACGCCAGGCCGCAGCCCCCTGCCAGGCGCCGGCGACTCGAGCGCGCGAGCACCCCGGGGGCCCCGCAACACCGGGTGGCGCCTCCTGTGGTTACCAGTGAAGGAGACCAAGAGTCCCGCAGCCTCGCTGGTTGAGGGCTGACGTTTTGGGCAGCCCCTCCGGGCCCCCTCCCGCCGTGGGAGTTTTCTGTCCTCTCAGTCCAGCTCGCCCCCAAAACGAGAGAACTTGCATGTTAATAACTTGTGAAAACAGTAGTTAGGGCTGCGGAGCTGTGTTAGTGCTAGGAAGAGCTTAAATATCGAGAATGGAAGAAGCATTCATAAATGTTATAGAAGAGAATATAAGATTGAAAGTGATGGTGTGGTGAAGGTAATTAGAACCCATGACGGAATGTCTGTTTTGATTTCCCCAATAGGCAGCTAGAAATATCCACTTAGAGTTTGGGAAGTAGACTTGGGTTGGAAATACACGTTACAGTAGTTCCAGGATTTAGGCGATTGTTGAAGCCACAGCTGGTAAAATCATCAAAAGAACGCATGAAGAGCAAAATTAGAGGCTGGAAGGTAACAAAAAGAAGCCAATAGGAGATTGAGGTCTGCATGAGATAAATTTAAACTATAGAAAGATTACATTAAGTAACTGTAGTATATAAGATTTCTTATTAACGTTTTTAACAGCTTTATTGAGGTATAATTTATATGCCATACAATTCACTCTTTACAAGGAGACAATTTAATTTTGGGAAAATTTATGGAATTGTACAACAATCATTAAATTTAGTTAATCTTCACTCCCATTCCTACTCTTAGGTAACCACGCATCTTTTTGTCTCTCTGAATTTGTTTTCTGGACATTCATGTAAGTAGAACCACACACTATGTAGTCTTCCACGTCTGACTTTTTTCACTTGGCATGTGATTGTGCTCATCCACATTGTTGCACGTATCAGTATTTTGTTCCTTGTCGTTCCATTGTATGGTTGTACCACATTTTGCCAGTTGGCAGACATTTGGATTGTTTTGTAGTTTGGCGCTCTTATGAACGGTGCTGCTGTGAATATTCTTGTGCAAGTCTTTGTGTGAAAATACACTTTTGTTTTTCTTGGGCAGATGCCTAGGAATGAAGTTGCTGGGCCAAAATGGTTAGTTAAACATTTTATAAACTGCCAAACTGCTTTCCAAAGAATCTGTATCATTTTACATTCCCACTGCAGCGTATGAAGGTTCCGCTTTTTCCACAAGCTTGTCAACATTTGGTGTGTCTTTCGTGTGATAGTCATTCTGTTGGGAATGGAATGGTATCTTATTGTGGCTTTAATTTGCATTTCCCCAATAACTAATGATGTTGAACATATTTTCATGCTCTTAATAATTCATGTCTATTCTTTAGTGAAAATTTTTTGCCCATTTAAAAAAATGTGTTTTGTCTTTTTATCAAGTTGGAAAAGTCCTTTGTGTGTTCTGGACACAAATTATTTACCAGATATATGATTTTCAGATATTTTCTGCAAGTCTGTCACTTGTCTCTTCATTCTTTCAACAGTGGGTTTTAAAGAGTAAAATATTTTCATGAAGCCCAATTTATCCATTTTTATTTGTATGGATCATACATTTGATATCATATCTAGGAGGTTGTGAAGATTTTCTTCTATGTTGTTGAGACTGGCACAATTTCCTCATGTAACTGATTTTTTAAAAAACCACTGAAATTGATCCTCTTGATCTTAAAACTTGACACATGCTTTTTAAAAATTTTTTTTTTTATTTTTTAAAAGATGTGGAACTGGGCTCAGGGGCTCAGCCTGTAATCCCAGCATTTTGGGAGACTGAAGCGAGTGGATTGCCTGAGCCCACGGGTTCAGGACCAGCCTGGGCAACTTTGCGAGACCTCATCTCTCCAATAATAATAATAATAAAAATTAGCCAGGTGTGGTAGTGAGCGCCTATAGTTCCGGCTACTTGGAAGACTGAGGTGGAGGGACTGCCGGAGCCCAGCAGCTTGACACTAGTGTGGCGGTGAGTGTGTCACTGCACTCCAACCTGGGCGACAGAGTGAGACTCCAACTCAAAAACAAAAAAGGTGGGGTACGATTCAGGGTTAAGTAAACAAAGATTCGTTATGCAGGTGCCCTTGTTGATGAGGTGTGCCCCCTGCCCCCAGCAGAATCCCACTACTGCCAATCCCACCCTCCGTCCCCTGGCAGTTTCCCGCTACTGACAATCCTTTTCTCATAGCCTTACGATAATTGTTCAAGCTCCACTTATGAGTGAGAACGTGTGATACTCAGCTCTTTGTTTCTGTGAGAGATCACTCAGTATTGCAGACTCTAAGTCCATCCAGGTTGCTGTGAAGTTCATTTTGTCCTTCTTTATGGCTGCGTAACAGGCCATTGTGTATGCACACCACATCTTTTGTTATCCAGCCCCCTTTTGATGGCAGTGCTGTTCGTTCCACGTTTTTGCTATTGTGATCAGTGCTGCAATAAGCATACGTAGCGCAGGGATCTTTTTTTTTGAGTTGGAGTCTCCCTCCATCGCCCAGACTGGAGTGCAGTGGCTGCTCCCGGCCCCCACAGCCTTGACCCGCTGGGCTCCGCCGAGCCTTCTGCCTCAGCCTTCCAAGTAGCCGGAATTACAGGCGTGTGCTGCCACGCCCTGCTGATTTTTGATTTATTGTAGAGATGAGGTCTTGCCAAGTTGCCCGGGCGGGCAGTCCACTCACCTCAGCCTCCCAAAGGCACGGAATGTGCAGGGATCTTTTTCACGGAGTGATTTGAGCTTCTCCGGGTATGTTTCCAGTAGGGTGATTGTGGGGTTTTATGGATGGTTAACTTTGAGATCTTTTAGGAGTAGCCACACAGTTTTCCATGGAGGTTGTACCAGTTTATACTCCCATCAACAGTGTAGAAGTGTTCTCTTTCCTCATATCCTCTTCAGCATCTGTTGTTTTTTTTGTTATTGTTGATGGCCAACCTGACTGGAGTTAGGTGGTATCTCAGTGTGGTTTTGATTTGCATTTCATTGATGACTAGTGAGGCTGAGCATTTTTTCATGTATCTATTGGATGCTCCTACGTCTTCTTTTGAGAAGTGCCTATTCATATCTTTTGCCCACTTTGTAATGGGGCTGTTTGGTTTTTCTTTTTGGCACATTTGAGTTCCTTGTAGATCCTAGATGTTAGGCCTTTATCAGATATACAGTTGGCAAGTATTTTTTCCCAGTCCATAGGCTGTCTTCCTGCTCTCTTGATGGTTTCTTTGGCTTTGAAGAAGCTTGTCGGTTTGATGAGGTCCCACTTGTCTATCTTATCTCTTATGGCATGGGCACTTGGGGTTTTGATCAGGAATTGGTTGCCAGTTTCAATTTCCACAAGAGTGTCTCTTGCATTTTCTAAGGTTCTTATAGTTTGAGGTTTTGCATTTAGGTCTTTGATCCATTTAGAGTTGACTTTGGTGTATGATGATAGGTAGGGGTCTTGTTTTAATCTTCTGTATGTGGTCAACCAGTTTTTCCAGCACCATTTATTGAATAGGTTCTCCTCTCCCCAGTGGTTGGTGGTGGAGGCTTTGTCAAAGATGAGTTGGTTGAGAAATTGAAGTTTTGCTTCCAGAATCTCTATCCTGCTCCATTGGTCTATATGCCTGTTCTTGTACCAATATCAGGCTATTTTGAATATTGTAGCTTTATAGTAAAGTTTAAAGTCTGGGAGTGTGATACCTCCTGCCTTGTTTTGTTTTGTTTTGTTTTGTTTTTTGGAATCTTTTGTTGTTTAGGGTTGTTTTGTTTTTTTTGGTTTTTTTTTTTTTGCCGAGGGTTGTTTTGGCTATTCGTGGTCATCTATGTTTCCATATGAATTCCTGTATTGTCATTTCCAGGTCTGAGACAATGCTGCTGATTATGTAATGGGTATTGCGTTAAATCTATGGATTGCCTTTATAATGTTGAGTCTTCCTATCCATGAGCATGGAATATTTTTCCATTTGTTTGTGTCATCTTTGATTTCTCTTTGAGCAGTGTTTTGTAGTTTTCATTGTGAAGTTTTTTCACATCTCTGGTTAAGAACTTGCCAAGGTATTTGATTTTTTGTGGCTGTTGTGAATGGGATTGTGCTTTTTATTTGGGTTTCTGTTTGTTTATTATTGGAGTATAGAAATGTGACTGTCTTTTGAACATTTATTTTATTACCTGAGACTTTGCCAAAGTCCTTTATCAGTGCAAGGAGATTTTTTACAGATTCTCTTGGGTTTTTGAGGTATAGAATCATGTCGTTTGCAAAGAGTGATAACTTAACTTCCTCTTCTCCTATTTGGATACCCCTGATTTCCTTCTTTTGTCTGATTTATCTAGCTAAGACTTCCAATACCATGTTGAACAGGAGGAGTGAGAGTGGGCATCCTTGTCTTATTCTCATTTTTAAGGGAAATCATTTCAATTTCTGTCTGTTTAGCAGTATTCTGGCCATGGGTTTCTCATAGATGGCTCTTACAATTTTGAGGTATGTTCCATCTGTGCCTAGATGTTCAAGGGTTTTTATCAAGAAGGGGTGCTGGATTTTATCAAAAACTTTTTCCACATCCAATGATATAATCATGTGGTTTTTGTCTCTACATCTGTTGATGTATTTGATTACGTTTATGTTTTGCAGATGTTGAACTAGCCCTGCATCACTGGGATGAAGCCTACTTGGTCATGGCGGATGATTTTTTAGATGAGTTGTTGGTTTGTGAGAATCTTGTTAAGAATTTTAGCATCTCAGATAAAGTTTTTGATAAAATCCAGCATCCCTTCTTGATAAAACCCTCAAAAACTTAGGTATAGAAGGAACATACCTCAAAATAGTAAGTGCCATCTACGATTAACCCACAGCTAACATATTGCTAAATGGACAGAAACCGGAAACATTTCCTGTGAAAATTAGAACAAGACAAGACTGCCCACTCTTATCCCTCTTGCTCAACATTGTGTTGGAAGTCTTAGCTGGGGCAATTAGACAAGAGAATGAAATCAGGGGTATCCAGATAGGAAAAGAGGAAGTCAAGTTATCCCTCTTTGCTGACGATATGATCCTATATGATCCTATACCTTGAAAATCCAAGAGAATCTGTCAAAAACCTGCTTGCACTGATAAAGGCCTTTGGTAAAGTCCCTGGGTACAAAATAAATGTGCAAAAGACAATTGCATTCTTATTCACCAACAAGCAGGCAGAGAACCAAATAAAAAGCACGATTCCATTCACAATAGTCACACAAAAAAATGAAATACCTTAGCATCTTCCTAACCAGAGAAGTGAAAGATCTTTACAATGAGAACTACAAAACACTGCTCAAAGAAATCCAAGAAGTCACAAACGAATGGAAAAATATTCCGTGCTCATGGATAGGAAGAACCAACATTGTTAAGATGTCCATCCTACCAAGGGCGATCTATAGATTCAATGCAATACCCATTAAATTACTAACATCATTTTTCTTAGACCTGGAAGTGACATACAGAAATTCATATGGAAACTTAAATAGCCACAAATAGCCAAAATAATCCTTAGCAAAAGAAACAAATCAGGAGGTATCACACTTCCAGACTTCAAACTTTACTATAAGGCAACAATAATCAAAACAATCTGATATTGGTACAAGAACAGTCATATAGACCAATGGAGCAGGATAGAGATTCTGGAAGCAAAGCCTCAACCAACTCATCTTTGACAAAGCCTCCAACAACAACCACTGGGGAGAGGAGAATCTATTCAGTAAGTGGTGCTGGGAAAACTGACTGATCACATGCAAAAGATTGAAACAGGACCCCTACATATCATCATACACAAAAATTAATCTTTTTCAAGTAGCTTTGACTTCTAGATTATGGGCTTTTCCAAATTAATATTGGAATCATCTTGTTGATATCTACAAAAAAATCCTTTTAGAAAATTTGTTGAGATTGTGTTGAATCACTAGATCTAATTGGGGAGAATGGACATATTAACAATATTGAGTCTAGTCCATGAATACAGTGTCTCTCTCTCTTATTTAGGTCTTCTTTAGTTTTTTTCATCACCATTTTGTGGTTTTCAGCATACATATTCTGCATATATTTAATTAACTTTACATCTTAGTGTTTTGTATGTTGTTGGTAGTGTTGTAAATAGTATCTAAGCTTTTCAAAATTTTATTTTTTGTTGTTATATCGAAATACAATTGATTTTTGTGGCCTTATGTCTTGTGACCTATTTTAGCTTAGCTATTAGTTCTAGTAGTTTGTTGTTGATTTTATAGAATTTTCTGCATAAACCATCTCATAATCTGCAAGTTAAAGATAATTTTACTTTTCTCATTTAAATCTAGTCACTTTCTATTTCTTACCTTATTGCACTGGCTAGAATCTCTAGTACACTGTTGAATAGAAATGATGACAAATTTTTGCCTTGTGTTCTGATGTTAGGGGAAAATCATCCAGTCTTTCGTCACTAATAAGATGTTAGCCATAGATTTTTGGTCAGTGAACTTTATCAAGTTAAGGAGGTTACCTTCAATTCTTAGTTTACTAAGGGTTTTAAATTAGTAATGAATGTTGGTCTCTTTCAGTACCTTGTCTTGCATCTATGGACGTCGTCATAGAACTTTTCATCTTTACTCTTCCTAATGTGACAGTTTATATTAACTGATTTTCAAAATTAAACCAATCTTGCATTTAAAGAATAAACCTCATTTAGTCATCATGTATTAATTATTTTATATATTGTGGGATTCATTTAGCTAAGCTTTTGTTAATTTGATAATTTTCACATCTGTGTTCATGAGGGATATTCACCTGTAGTTTTCTTTTCCTGTAATGTCTTTGTCTTGTTTTGGTTTCACAATGTAATGCTGGCTCCTATGGTCTGGATATTGGTGCCCTCCCAAAATTCATATGTTGAAACCTAACCACCAACGCAATGTTATTAAGAGGTGTGGACTTTAAGAGATGATTAGGTCATGAGAGCCGAGCCTTCATGAATGGGATTAGTGTCCTTATAAAAGAGGCTCAAGAGTTTGCTCATCTTCTCAACCACGTGAGGACACATAGCAGATGCCATCTTTGAGGAATGTCACCGGACACTGAGTCTGCTTGCACCTTGATTTTGAACTTCTTTTACCCTGGAAGTGTGAGCAATACGTTTCTGTTATTTATAAATTCCTCGGTCTAGAGTATTTTGTTATAGTGGCCTAAGTGGACCAAGACACTAGCTTGATAGAATGAGTTGGGAAATGTTTCCTCCTCTGCAGTTTTCCAGAAGAGTTTCTGTATAATTAATATTATCTCCTCTCTAAATATATGGTGCAGAGACCAGACACAGTGGCTCATGCCTGTAAGACCAGCACTTCGAGCGGCTGAGGCAGGAAGAGCATTTGAGCCCAGGATTTGAGAGCAGCATAGTGAGACCCTGTCTCTATAAAGGAAAATAAATAAATAAACAATAAAGGCAAAATATGATGCCGTTTAACAGTGAAATCGTATATTTGGGGTTTTCTCTGTGGGTAGATTTTTAACCACGTTCGGTTTTTTTTTGTTTTTTTGTTTTTGTTTTGTTTTGTTTTGTTTTTGAGTTGGAGTCTCACTCAGTCGCCCAGACTGGAGTGCAGTGGCCGCTCCCGGTCACCGCAGCCTCGACCTGCGGGGCTCCGGCGATCCTTCCGCCTCAGCCTTCCAAGTAGCCGGAATTACAGGCGCGCGCTACCATGCCCGGCTAATTTTTTTTTTTTTTGATTTATTGTAGAGATGAGGTCTCACTGCCCAGGCGGGTCTCGAACCCGCCGGCTCAGGCAATCCACTCACCTCAGCCTCCCAAAGACGCGGGATTACAGGCTGAGCCACCGAGCCCGGCTATGTTCAGTTTTTAATAGATGTTTTTCTTCTTAAGTGACCCTTGGTAATTTTTAGATTTTGTGGGATTTCATCTAAGTTGTTAAATACATTCACATAAAGTTGTTAATATTATCTTATTGCTCTTTAATATCTGTAGAATCTGCAATTCTGTGGATCTCAAAGAATCATTTTAAATTCATTTCTTTGTAATTTTCCCCTTTTCTGTTTTGTGGTTATAGATCTTTGTCATTCCCTTTCTTCTGCTTGCTTTGGGCTTAATTTGCATATTTTATAGTTTATTGTTGTTGTGTGTGAGTCAGCTCAAAGTTTTTCACAGCTTTACTGAGACATAACTGATATACAAAAATCTGCACATATCTACTCTATACGGTTTGAAGAGTTTGGTCATATGCGTGTTCTCATGATACCATCACTGCATTCAAGCTGATACACAGCCATAATCTCCAAAAGTTTTCTTGTGCTTCCTTGTTGGTTTTTGTTTTGTTTTGTTTTGTTTTTAATTTGTGTGTATGTGGGAAGAACACTTAACCTGAGAGCTTGACGAATATTTAAGTGCGTAATACTGTGGTGTTAACTGTAAGTACCGCCTTGGTTTCTAGAACTCACTCGTCTTGTGTAACAGTCATTTATACCATTCAGCAGTTTCCTGCTTTCTCCTTCTTCTGTCCTCTAACGACCACTATTTCTTTTCTGTTTCTGTGAGTTTGACGATTGTAGGTACTGTATATGAGTGGAGTCATGGAGTGTCTTTCTGTGACTGATTATTTCACTTAGCATAATGTGTTCCACTTTCGTGCATATTGTCACAGAGGGTAAGCTTTTCTCCTTTTTAACGGCTGAACAGTATTCCATTGTATGTACATGCCACATTTTTCTTTATCCACTCATATGTTGTTGGATATTTGGATTGTTTTCCTATCTTGGTTTTTGTGGTAATTGTTACAGTGAACATGGGTGTGCAGGTGTCTTTTTGAGATTCTAATTTCAATTATTTTGAATACATAACAAGAAGTGGGATTGCTGGATCATATGGCAGTTGTATTTTTAATGTTTTGAAGAATCTCCACACTATTTTCCATAGCAACTGCATCATTTTACATTCCCACCAATAGTCTATAAGCTTCCAATTTATTTCCAATCTCACCAGCACTTATCTTTTTTTTAAATTGCCATCTTAACAGAGATGAGATGATATCTTATTGTGGTTTTGACTTGCATTTTTCCCCTGATGTGATTTTGAGCACCTTTTCATATTTTTGTTGGCCAGCTGTATATCTTCTTTGGAGAAATGTTTGTTCAAGTCCTTTGCCCCTTTTAAAAATTGTGTTATTTGATTTTTCGCTATTGAGTTGCAGGAGTTCCTCATATATTTTAGAAATGAACCTTATATGATCCCCGGTTGGCAAATGTTTTCTCCTACTCTGCAGGTTGTCTTTTCACTCAAAGGATTATTTCCTTTGCTATGTAGATGCTTTTTGGCTTGATATAAGTCTCACTTGTCTATTGTTGCTTTTGTTGCTGTGCTTCTTATGTCATGCCCGTGAAATAATTGCCAAGACTAATTTAATGAAACTTTTTTCTTTGAGGAGTTGTATCGTTAAACATAAAGTCTTATGTTTAAGACTTTAATCCATTTTTATTGTTTTCTAGTTTTTTTAAGGTGAAAGCTGAAGTCAGTGACGTGAGGGCTTTCTAATCTAGACCTCTAGTGCTATCAATTTCCCCCAAATACTGTTTTGGCTGCACCCCTACAAACTTTGGTACATTTTGGCTTTTTTTCATTGTCACTTAATTCAAAATACTTCCTAATTTCCCTTCTGATTTCATTTTTGGTCCGTGGGTTAACTAGAAGTGTGCTGTTTTATTTCCAAGTATTTGGAGATATTCTAGAGATCTTTCTGTTGCTGATTCCTACTTTGATTTCATTGTAGTCCGTGGACACACTATTTATGATTTAAGTCATTTAAATTAATCAAGACCTATTTCATGACCAAGAACATAACATTTAGAAATATTCCATTTTTTAAAATATGCATTATGCTGCTGTTTGGTAGAGTATTCGACTAATGTCAATTAGAGCAAGTTGATAATGTTGTCTAAATCTTCTGCATCTTCACTGGTTCTCTGCCTATTTTTTTTTTTTTTGAGTTGCAGTCTCACTCAGTTGCCCAGACTAGAGTGCAGTGGCCGCTCCCGGCCACCACAGCCTCGACCTGCTGGGCTCTGGCGATCCTTCTCCCTCAGCCTTCCACATAGCTGGAACTACAGGCGCACACTACCACGCCCGGCTGATTTTTTTATTTATTGTAGAGATGAGGTCTCACCTGCCCAGGCAGGTCTCGAAGCCGCGGGCTCAGGCAATCCACTCACCTCAGCTTCCCAGGGCTCAGGATTATCTCTGCCTATTTTTTAAAACCAATTATTGAAAAAGGTTACTGAAACTCCTAATGTAATTTTAGATTTTTCTGTTTCTCCTGCCAGTTCTATAACCTTTTGCCTCATGTATTTGAAGTTCGAGTGTCAGGTGCATAAGTGTATATAATTGTTATGAACCTTTGATTAATCGAAACCCTTATCATTATGAAATGACTCTTTGCAACTATAGTAATTGTCTTTTCTCTGACATCTACTTTGCCTTTTATTGATTTAGTCACTGTAGCTGTCCTTTGATCAATGTTACATGGTATATCTTTTTCCAGCTTTGGCTTTTACTTATTTGTGTTTTTCAAAATGTTTTACTTGTAGGAGGCATAGAGTTGAATTTTGCTTTCTTACCTAATTTGACAATATCTACCTTTTGATGAGGCTGTTCGTTTATTTATTTGTGAGCCAGAGTCTCACTTTGTTGCCTACGTTGGTGTGCAGTGGTGCAATCATAACTCACTGCAGCCTTGAACTCCTGGACTTGGGTGATCCTCCCACCTCAGCCTCCCAAGTAGCTGAGGCTACAGGTGTGCGCCACCACACCTGGCTTTTTTTTTTTGGTGGAGAGAGGGTCTCACTGTGTTGCCCAGGCTGATCTCGAGCTTCTGGCCTCAAGTGATCCTTCTACCTTGGCATCCCAGGTGCTGGGGTTACAGACATGAGCCACTTCACCCAGCCTACTAGCAGGTTAGATAGCCTACTTACATTTAATGTTATTTGTGACAAGGCTGAACTTCATTCTGTGGTTTTACAAACATTTTTTTGTTTGTCCTATCTTATCTTTGTTCCCATTTTCCTCTTTTTGTGCCTGCTCTTGTAATGAGCTATTCTTATTTTTTTTGGCTTATTAGCTGTAACTTCCTTTTTTACTGCTTTTGGTGGTTGCCATAGGTTGCAGTTTTTACATCTTTATCACTAACTTCCTGTAATGTAACCCACATAATAACTACTTCATGTTATAGTATAAGAACCTTATAATAGTATATTTCATTTCGACTCAACTAGCCTTTGTGCTGTTACTGTAACGCATGTTACTATAATAGTCGTCATAAACCCCATAATACATTATTGCTTTGCTGTAGTAATAGTAAAATTCCCAAAGCGAATTTTAAAATAAGAAAACATATACATTTACCCACACACCTACTACTTCTCGTGTTCTTCGTTCCCTTGTGAAGGTCCGTCTGTCCACATGGCATCTTTTTCCTTCTGCCTGAAGGGCTCCTTTTAACGTTTCCTATGGGGCAGATGGGCTGGTGGCTAATTCATTCAGATTTTCCTTGTCTGAAAGTCTTTATCTTGATCTTTAATTTCTAAAATTTTTTGTTTATCAAATTTTTTAAAACCGGCAGTTATCTCTTCAAATATTTTTTTATTCCACTCTCCTCTTCTTCAAGGACTATACTCATTTATATTTAGGCTACTTTAATGTATTTTCCCACAGGTCACTTGTAATCTGCTTTTTGTTTTCTGTCTTTCATCTTCCTTTGGATAGTTTGTATTGCTGTACATTCAAGTTTATGTCGTCTACGTTCTCCTGCAGGTGAAAAGCAGCAAACGTTCGACGGCATGGCGTGTGGGAGAGGGGCCCAGATCCTCCCAGGCCACGTTCACCACCTCAACGTCCTTCAGAGCTGGCTAGGGGTCAGGGTGTCTTGGAGGAGCCAACCTCAGTCTCAGTCACATCGGTGCCAGGTCTGAAAGGGTCTTTCCAGAGGAGGCAGCACCCGTGTGTTTTCCACACTGATGGTGACCTGAGGCAGTGAGGGTCCAGTCCACGCGGGTCGGGCACCTTTAAGCTGCCAGGTCGGCCCCTGACCAGCACGTCGCGATTTGCCACGAGGTCCCTCAGCGCCCACTTGCAGTTCGCGCCTTCGGTCTGGCTCCTCCTCCTTGGCTCAGCCTTTCCACCTCGCCCTGCCCTTCTTTGCCGTGGAACGCACTGCTGCTCTCCCATCTCTGCTCCTGTGTTGCTGTTTGCACACGGAGAGTAAAGCGTGGGGGGAAGTGGTCCACGCTGCCTTGACTGACATTCTTCATTCAGCCTCTCTTTGTGTCCCAAAGCAGTCATCTTTTGTCTCCATCGATGTCTCCACCCACTTCTGATTGCTTTGGACAGAAGCAGTGGCTTAAAATAAGCACATAGTGATCTTGGACCCTTCTTAACTGCTGCAACATGTAAAACATTATTTTGAAACTTTACTGTCCAAATGTAACCTTGTACACCTGGAATATTTCTGCCCAATAAAAACTAGAAAACACTGAGTTACTTCCAAGTTCATGCTCTATGGAAGTTCAAAGGCATCCTCAGTTTGTGTGTGTGTGTGTGTGTGTGTGTGTGTGTGTAGCCCCGATGAGGTTAGTGGTCTTACGGTCACCTTCAGTTCCACATCTTACAACATGCATATCTCTGACCAAGAGTTAGCCTCTCCAAACAGCTGTCTCCCTGCCCTCTGTTGGAAAAGAGCCCTGACCCGTTTGGCACAGCTATGTTGAGTAGCTAGCAGTGTCTTGACTGCTGATGTCACCTGGCACGAAAACCCTCAGGCTCCAGCAGTGGCGTCTGACGAACCCAGCTGTGTGTGGCTCTCACCTGGGCCCACACCACATGGCCTAGTCTGAAGTGCATGGATTTAGCACTTGGCCCTGCACAGCTCAGAGCCCCGCCCTGCAAAGTGTCACAGAATAGGGTTGGGCTGCAGCTGAGCTGGGTTCGGGGTATGGGATGAGAAGCCCCAGAGTGTGGGCGGACCCATTCTCGGACATTCAGATTCAGCCACACCTCCCCTCCAAAAAGGACTTCACTGACATGTGGAAACTGAAGACCCAAGGCTTTCCAGGAGAGGCGGGATAGTAACTTCCAGGAGTCATGCAGGGCCAGGTGAGAACAGGGTTTCAGTTGTGCCTGTCAGAGATGAACACAGCAGGACGTTGGTGAAGGGGATGAACATAGACTTTAGTCAGTAGCCACTGACAGTAGGGGACAGAGCTGAGCCCTGTTCCAACTCGTGCGGCAGGGACTGGGTGCCCGGCCTTTTAAAGGAGAGTGAGGGCATAAGGGGAGAATGCGGTGGGCTCAGTGGAGCCAGGAAAGCGAGCAATTCACCCAAGGCCTCTCTCTGGCTTGCAGATGGCCATCTTCCTGCGTCTTCACCTGGTCATCCTTTCGTGTGTGTCTGTGTCCTCATGTCCTCTTCTTCGAAGGACTCTAGCCAGATTGGACCAAGGCCCACCTCATTTTAACGTAACTACCTTCTTAAAGACCTTATCTCCAAATGACTCTGCGACTTGGAGCTTCAACATACAAATTTTAGGGGGACGCAATTCAACCCATAGCAGAAAATCTCTAGGCCAGAGAACTCTGAAGAGCAGCAGTGGCCCATATGGCCCCAGGTGTAGTCTTTATCTCTGGCTGGCAGACATCGGGTACAGTTTCGTGAGGTATGCAAAGTAGGCAGGCTCTGGCTGGCTTTAAAAAGTGTGGATGTGGGCTGTAGTTAATGCAGTCGCATATGTGAAAGTTTGGGTTTGGTGCCAGCAGGCTTTGAGCTAACCATCTCGGCCTGCTGAAAAGAAGTAAAGAGCAAAGAGGCCCACTTACAGGGGCCATTTGGGGCTCATTTTGTATAGTAACCCCTCCCCTGGCTCGATGGTTTCATCATCCAAGTTGTGTGTTGTTTTGAATGCCTGAGTTTGGAGCCAGTGATAAAGCTCTCTACGATGGCACATGCTAGGATTTCAAAGCTCATCCACAGCCAGTCAGCTCACTTAGCGGGGGAAAGCCAGGAGAACAGTTGAGAAAGGGGGAGCGTTTGATTTGTTCAATCTATGTCGTCAGTAGAGTGGCATTATGTCCCCTTTGATACATGTCCCTGGCTATTGGTAAAACTTGGTGTCATCTACCTACATGCAGCAAGATGATCACTAGCACATAGACCCTCCACCCCATCCTCAAGAGCCAACTAACGACTGGGGGTGTGCGGTCGTCTAGTACCATGGTCCCTGAAGTACATGAGATGCCACCGAGAATTTAAGTCCTTGAGTCACTTGTTTAGTCTGTGTGGGTAACTCCTGGGACATGGCTGTCTGTGTTTCTTTCAGTGTGCCATATATGAAATGTTCTGCCTGCCCCTGAGATTGGTGATCCTGGGTTTGTTGGTTCCAGGGGACTATTGGGAAAACTCTTTGTGGCATTGGAAAGTTGTGGTTAGTGTGGTTTTTGGGACCAAGAACTCAGAGGGTTCCACCGCTGAATAAAAATCTACTAGAAGACCCACCTGGGCAACTTGGCGAGACCTCATCTCTAAAATAAAAAATAAAATAAAATAAAAAAATCAGCCGGGCGTGGTAGCGCGTGCCTGTAATTCCAGCTACTCAGAAGGTTGAGGCGGAAGGATCGCCCGAGCCCAGCAGGTCGAGGCTGCGGTGGTCGGGAGCGGCCACTGCACTCCAGTCTGGGCGACAGAGTGAGACTTCAACTCAAAAAAAAAAATCTCCTAGAATTTTGAGCCAACCCTAAGTGCAGGAGGTGCTCTTCCTAGGGTTGGGTGGTGGGGAAGCTTGTGAAAAGGAGAGGCCATTTGATTCTCCTTGAAGCCCTCTAGGTTTCCCTGATGCCTACAGTCTCTGTTCCTTTGAAGGTAATTTTCTGTGACTTAGTGCAGTTCCAGGTGGTATGAATAGGATCATGCAGTGCTGCAGTGAAACAAATTTGAGGTTCTCCACAGTCAGTACCTGTCAACATACCTGTGTAAGATGAGCCTCACACATTTGTTGGATGTGGATGGTTAGGGATCATATTGATAAGGGAAGGTTATGAGAGGGTATGGCCAGGGAAGTGGTGTTAGGAAAAGGCCCAGCATGCTTTGAGACTTGTGTGGATACGTATTGCTGTGGGGAAGGTGGTCTACTGATTTGGTTTGGTGGGCATTTGAATGACCCTTCCTGCTCAGACTGATGTGCATTGTGACTGAATTTCCTGTTGATTGCCAAGAGGAGGTAGCACTGGTGTTTTTCCATAGGCATGAGGTATGTTCCAGAAATACTCTCGGCAACTTGCAAAGAAGTTTAGTTTGGCTATGCACCAGATTGTATCCTGATCTATGGAGCAATCATACATGGGATTCTCATGGGTGGACCAAGTTATTTAAATAACAAGCATCATTTGTATTGGGTATTTGGCCGGTTTCTGCTTGTGGCGCCATAGTATGGCTGTGTTTCGATGTGAAACACTTGCTCCATCGCTTTCAGCCCAGGGAAGAATTTTCTAGGCAGTTGTCTCGCTGTGGTAGCCTCAGGGGTGGACCCTTGAAAGGTGGCACTGTGACTCCACCCATGCATTTCCTGCCAGGTTCACTTCACTCCTGGTCTTCTCATTATTGTTTCTATCTTTTGTAAGATCAGATATGTATGCTTTTTGGGTTTTTTTTAGTTGGAGTCTCACTCTGTCACCCAGACTGGAGTGCAGTGGCCACTCCCGGCCACTGCAGCCTCGACCTGCTGGGCTCCGGCGATCCTCCCGCCTCAGCCTTCCAAGTAGCCGGAACTGCAGGCGTGCACTACCACGCCCGGCTAATTTTTTTTTTCAATTTTTTGTAGAGATGAAGTCTCGCCAAGTTGCCCAGACGGGCCTCGAACCCACAGGCTCAGGCAATCCACTCACCTTGGCCTCCCAAAGCGCAGGATTACAGGCTGAGCCACCGAGCCTGGCCACTTTTTGGTTTTTTTTAAGATGTGGGGTACAGTTCAGGATGAGGTATACAAACGGTCATCGTTCAGGTGAAGTTTGGGTCTCCCATTGATCCTCACTTTGCCTGGCTTGAGATCAGGTTCCCTTACTGATGTTGTATCCCCACCCCCACCCCAGCAGCACCCCACTACTGCCAGTCCCTTTCTTACAGCAGTATGGCCAGTGTTCAGGGGCTGCTTATGAGTGAGAACATGTGGTGCTCTGCTCTTTGTTTCTGTGAGAGATCACTGAGTAGGACAGACTCTGAATCCATCCAAGTTGCTGTGAAGTCCATAGACTTGCCCTTCTTTATGGCTGTGTGATATTCTATCGTGTATATGTACCACATTTTTTGTATTCAGTTCAGTTTCAACAGCACAGTTGGTTCCATGGTTTTGCCGTTGTGAATAGTGCTGCAATAAACGTGTGCGCAGGTATCTTTTCCATAGAATGATTTAAGTTCCTCTGGGCATATTCCCAGTAGGGGGATTGCTGGGTCCTATGGAAGGTCAATGTCTAGTTCTTTTAGAAATCACCACACTGTCTTCCAAAGAGGTTGCACTAGTTTGCGTTCCCACCAGCAGTATAGAAGAGTTCCTTTTTCTCCTTGCCAGCATCTGTTGTTGTTTTATTGTGATGCCCATTCTTGCTGGAGTTAGGTGGTATCTCAATGTGATTTTGATTTGCATTTCTGTTTTTAAGAAGCCTCCAGAAGAATAACATTAGGCAGCAATTTCCCTCGAATATTTCCCAAGGCCTTTTAATGGTGGTGTTGGTAGGTCTGGCAAATTTTGAAATAGCTGTAAGCAAGTAGTTGGATTAAGATTTGGTGGAGAAATTCTGATGCAGAGAGCAGTAGATTTCTCCATCAATCTGACCATTTTTTATCAGAAGAATAGTCTTTGCTGTAACACCCTAGAGCTATAATTCTTTCCTGTGGGTAGCCAGATTGCAATTACTGTAGAGTCTGCTTTCACTGAGTGTTATGTAAAACTTGCCGTCGGTATTGTGAAAGGGTTGGGTTAGGAGAACACCAAGGTTGGCTGTAGTCCCTGATTTCTTAGACATACCTTTGCCCAGGTAATATTCAGCACTCGTAGCCTTCCTTGTGTTATTGGTTAGCAGTCAGGGAGCAGGTCCGTGGTAGCGTGCTCTTGGCCACTCGGCCACCTAAGTAAGTGGGGCTTAGGTTGGAGGGAGATCGTTGTAATGGACACAAGAAGAGGCCTTTAGTTCCAAGGGTCCACTTTGTGGGCGGGATCTTCATTTCCATCATCTCAGTGATAAGTAAGAGGTGTGATTTTATCTCTGCGATCCCCAAATATTGGTTGGTATTGGCTCGGGATCACAGTGTTTTTATTTTTTATTGCACCCCTCACAACAAGCATCTTGTTTGAATTTCGGATAGATGCTGTCTCTGGACACATCTCAAGTGAAATTCCATAGGTGGTGGCCCTATTTTGGTGGCATCATTTAACAATCGCGAGTTGAATTTGGCCTGATGCCAGAGTGGGCCCCCAGGGCTCCGAAGGCACCTGCGAGTGGCAAGGTCGTAGACAGGGTGGCCTCCCCATGGAGTGTTGCTGGCAGGAGGAGGAGAAAGAGGAGGAGGAGTGCCAGTCTCGTCACTGGCCCACCCACCCACGTAGCCACCAGCGTGGATCCCACGCCGTCTGAGCCGGGTGGTGTGCCTCCTGTGGTGCACATGCTGCTGTCAGCAGTAGAGTGCAGGTGCCTGGGGTGACCCACCCACAGGTGTGAAGTTGACAGTGGCCAAAGGGAACCTTCTCAAGTACGGAAGGGGCGTAGCAACAGAGCAGGGGTTGAAGTTGGAGGCCGTTCACAGCCAGCAGAAGGGGAGCTGGTGGTTGCCTGAGGCCTGCCCAAATGGCGTTACCAGTATGAGTTCGGTTCCGCCCATGGGTGTTGGGAGCAGGTCCAAGGTTTTTCCCGCGCATCCTGAATGGAATGGAGTAGGGGTGCTGTGTCCAGGGTGGTCATGGGCAGAGGTCGCAGCATCCCCGTGGGTCGTTCCCTCGTTTGTCGTGAAGTCAAATATGGTGTGGCTATGTCCTGGAGGAGAGAGTGTGGAGTCATGTCGTGTCGAAGTAGGGTCCGGGCGCTCAATCAACGGAAACGAACACAGAGTTGCATCAAACGACTGAGAGGCTTATTAGACAAGGTTAGCCAGCCAGCAACCACCCGCTGGACAGTCAAGTGGCAAAGCTAGGGCCCCACCTTGCAGCAAGGGCCTGCCTTAGGTAGGGCAAAACCACATCCTGGCGAGGATTGATTTCCTTGGCCTGGGGACTTTTTTCTCAGCCGGGCCAAACGGCAGCATCCTGCTAGCTTAGATGGGAATTCAAAGCCAGCAGGGTTTACAGAAGCAGAAGAAGCAAGTTAAGTAATCAAGCATAGCCAGCAGGTGCTGCTTTTGGTTTCCAAGAAGAAGCTTTTAACTGTGTGAAAGGTCAGAGTACATACTTGAGCTTAATTACTGCCAGTTTATTATTTTAGCCCCTTTTACAGTATAACCAGGACTATGGGCAGCATTTTTTTTTTTTTGAGTTGGAGTCCCACTCTGTTGCCCAGGCTGGAGTGTAGTGACACGCTCACAGCCACCCCAGTGTCAACCCACTGGGTTCCGGCAATCCTTCTGCCTCAGTCTTCCAAGTAGACAGAACTACAGGCGCGTGCTACCATGCCCAGCTAATTTCTGATTTTCTGTAGAGATGAGGTCTCGCCAAATTGCCCAGGCTGGTCTCGAGCCCACAGGCTCAGGCCATTCACTCTCCTCAGGCTCCCAAAGTGCTAGGAGTACAGGCTGAGCCACCGCATGCAGCGCAAGTTTCCTGAATGCAAGTTTTACAAGAGCCCTCATAAAGAATTGAAGACCCAAAGAAGCAGCTGATGTCAGTCACTTCCATACTGAATTGGACAAATAACAGTAGGTTGTGTTTTTGAAAAGGCAACTAAATTATGTGGGCAGGCTTAAAAAGTAGAAGCTGTTTCCTAGAGGACTTCTGTGAATGAAATGAGCCAGGCACAAAAAGACACACTGCAGATTCTCACTCACACAGGCAGTCTGCAAGGGCTGAGCTCATGGAATGGGTTGTGCTTACCAGGGCTGCAGTGCAGGGTTGGTCACAGGACATACAAGTTCCTTTGAAGGAATAAGTTTACTAGCTCTGTGGCTCAACACGATGACTACAGCTAGTTACGATGTGTCCTTGAAATGTGCTAAGAGGGGTTTTAAGTGTTCTCACTGCCAAAAAAGTGTTCTCCCTATGTGAGGTAATGCATGTGTTAATGAGCTCGACTTAGTTGTTCTACTGCGTATGTGTATTCCAAAACAATGTGTACGTGGTAATATGTGTAATATTTGTCAGTAAAATAATAAGAAATGGAATAAGTTATTTTCACAAGGTCAGTGCAGAGTCTTTTGGTGTCGCCTTCCTGTCCTTGAGGATAGGATGTTGCTTTTCCTTCTGTTAATAGTATAGGCAGGGTGTTTTCACATGGAAACTTCATCTCCTGTTTCTTTTTGTTTTTGTCTTTTAGGAGTTTTTCTGTCTCCCAGGTTTGACCACAGCATCGACCTGCTTTGTACCTGCGATCCTTCAGCCTCAGCCTTCCAAGCAGCCAGAACTATGGGCGTATGCTATCACACCCAGCTAATTTATGATTTTCTGTAGAGACTAGGCCTCGGCAAATTGCCCAGGCTGGCCTTGAATCCGTGGGCTCAGGCAATCCACTCATTTCAGCCTCCCAACGTGCTGGGGATACAGGCTGAGCCGCCGAACCCAGCTGACACCGTTTTTCAAAGTGTTCAAAACGTCTGATTTGCATTTGAATACATTTAGAAATGTATCTTAATACATACAGAACGTTTGAAACCAAGAGGAAGTACATTCCTGGAGGACCAGACATTCTGGATGATGTCATCATCACGGCCTGAAGAGAGATACCAAAGACTCTTTGGCAATATTCTGAAAGCTCTCTGGGCACCACTGCCCTCTGTCATTTCGGTAGCCCTTGTTTTAAAAGCCCATTAGGTCTCTCTGCTCGCTGCTGGTATTTCGTAATTCCCATTGTTATGTTGGCTTTGTAGTAAAATGAGAGCCGTGATCTGACTGCACGACTTGTGGCACACCCAGAGGCTGGAAAAGCTGTTTGTTAGCCCAGGACACTAGCAGAGGTTCGTGCATCACACGGTCAGCAAACAGGTGGTACGTGTAGGGGTCCACCATGGTGACAGCATGTTCACTGGCTCTGCCGTTGCAGGGAGAAGCTTCATGAAGTCGATGTGCCAGTTCGGATATGACCTTCCTCTGTGAGCTTCTCCAGGAGGTGGGCCCAGTGTCTGGATTTCCGGCACACGGTACAGTCCCTGCTGTATAAACACCTCTCTGCTGGGCTGACTCCTTTTTTTTCACCATCCGTTGTTGCAACCTGATGATGCTTGAATGCCCTGACCTCTGGTCTCATGTACCCTCTGGTAGAAGGGGTAGGGTGGATCATCCCAAAGCTCTGGGACTCTGCCTCCTTCAAGAGGCTTATTTGCTTGGATGTTTTGATTAGCTCCTCAGTTTGGTGTTATATCATGCCTCTTCCATGTCTTGTCTGAGATGAGCCAATGCTGGAGTCCAGCTCCAGCAGGTCAGGGTTTCCTGAAAAGAGGGACAGCGTCAGCGCAGGAGAAAAAAACTTGGACACTGACTCTGCTGCCAGCAGGACAAATGCCGATTTATTGTCTTTTCCAACTCCTTTTATACCCTACATGTTTTTTGTTTTCAAGACAATCAGTTACAATTGAATGGACCCAACAGGCAATGTATCTTTGTTCATTCTGTTCTGATCTTAAAACATTATCATCTTAGACATTAACTATAACTCCTAACATTTTTTAATGATTACCATTTCTTAATGTCCATACAAAACTTACTTATTCCTATAACTATTACATTATAAATCACTACCAAGTTCTAAGCACTATAATTGTCACATAGATTAACAAATCATACCTGTGACCTTCACACAGCAATTTGCAACTAGCTGGGGTAAAACAACATTTTCAAGGTTTCTTAGCTGCAAGTTGGCCTGACTAGTTTTCCCTAATTCACACCTGGTGTTTACAATCTGAGTTAATTATTTCCTGCCAGGGAGAATGAGCATTAATGTTTGTGAAACAAAAGGCCTCTCGGGCTCAAGTCACCTTAGTCACAATCCCTAACCAGAATTACAGGCCTCCTTAACAAAGGGAAGTAAAGGTAAGGGTGCTCTAATATTTATGCGATTGTTAATTTTTTAAGCATAATATACCACATGTAGAAATTAAGAAATTAAGTAAATATAATTTTTGCATTGGCACTCTTCCTAAAAATACAAACTGTAGCTTCTCAGAGATTTCTCTAATTAGTCACCAATCAGAAGAAATAAAATCTTATAAGTGATTATCTACCCACACATGATATTCAAAATCTCTATTGGTAATTTCCTGGCAAGGCCAGTGAGTTCCCTGGCAAACATTAAATCAAGCACTTTCTGATATTTTATAATTTTACCAACTACAATATTTAATCAAGTGATTGTATGGTTTAATGCCAGGAGGCCGGGGACATGGAAACCTAGGGAGGAATTCAAATGAAGGGAAGGTAATTTTTTGTGAATTCCCCTCTTGCCTTTTTACCAGGGGTACTGGAGGTGTGAGTGGAATTTTGCTTTCCATCCTCAGAACTTTTTGGCTACACTAATAACAAAGTAGAGGAAGCAAGGGTCTCAGCTGCCCAGGTTCGCTTTGTGACCTGGGGTCTTCAGCCCCCTGGACTTTGTCAGCAGGCAGGCCTCCATAGCTGGCTCCCAACATCTCCTTTTTTGTTTTTTAATACAAAGCCATGAAATTCCTCAGTCAGTCAGTTGATGTTGTTTGTCAGTAATTGGAAGATGACTGGAAGCAAACATAAAAGAAATAAGATAATGACTCCGCAAATTCCTACATTAATTAAAATGGAAATTAGAGACTTTTGATTAGTAAAAGAGGAGAGATTATTAAAAAATGATTGAGCTAACTGGTCAGAATTAAATTGTTTCTCAGCCTGACTGATATCCTGAATTTCTTGCTATAATTTGGAGAGATCTATGCTTAGGTCCAAATGATTCCAAATTCCAGAAATATGGTTTTTTATTTTATCCCATGTATGGATAGATTTATTCACCTGTAGAGGGGTTACACAAATCCATTTAAATTCTGAATGGCAATGCAAAGCTAACTTAATTTTTAAGGTTATAAGTTCTTGTCCTATAGTAAGAATAGCTTCCTCTAGAACATTCACCCTACTCTCTAACTTTTGATCAATAATTTCTTGAGTAGCTAATGCCAAGGACACATTTTTAGATAACTGATCTGCAAATGTAGCTGTATGTACTTCTTTAGCTAGAGCTACAGCAGAAACTGAAAGTGATGTGGCAACAGTTATTAAGGTAGTGATGCCCAAAACCAGAGTTGCTATAAACCTTTTTGAGTGTTGTAATAATGAATTAACTTCATATAATGCTTTTACACCATATTCATCAACCTGTAGGGAGGGAAGACTTACAGGAACCATCAAATAAAGAGATTGTTTAAGAATCATAAATTCTCTATAAGAAAAATCAGTTAAACAATTAGTAAGAATACAATTTTTACATGTTATTGTAAGGTAAACGAAACCAGACCAGGTGAAACGGCAACAAAGGAGCCAAGAAAAATGTATTAGCGCAATCCCAGGCAAGGCTCACCGGTCCATGTAGCTGTGGGCCAGAGAAGTCGCGCCCAGCAAGATGGGTGACAGGTTTATAAAAGGCACACTGAGAAAGCTGTGAGGGAGTCGGGGAGAGCACTCACTGGTTGGGACAGCTGTCACGTCTGCTGGCGATTGTCTGAATGGGGTTGCTAGAGTCGCTGTAACAGGTGCTGGCTGGCTTTGCAGCTGGAGCCTTAGTTCCGGTTACTCATTTTCGCTGGCTCACTCTTGCCCATTGTTCTCCTGGTCCGGGTTGGAGCCATCTTGTGGAGGCCCGCCCCTCCCTCTGGTACCTCCGGCCTTATAGTTATGTTATATTTTGGTCCATTTTGGGTTATAATTAAAGAATTAGAACTTTTGGTAACCAAAAATACATAAAGTGACTGTAAACAGGTCTTTACTTTATATTCAGTTTTTCCTGTGGGCCGGGTTAAAAATATTGGCTTGGTTGCAGCAAGAGCCCTCCAGGTTGGATAGCTTGTTTATTTCTAATGATTGTTGTTAATATTGGAGGTACCCATCCATTGACATGTAATCTAGTTGGTACAATTGCGCTTCCGGGGGGTCTCAGTAGTAGAATAAGGTTGCAAATTAAGACCCCAATCACTAATAGAAATGCCAGAATTAGGCAAAGAATACATTACTTTAGATGAATACATACATTCTCTCCAAACAGGATATCCAGTATCTGGCTGAATGAGTAGCCAATCTTTTTCAGTATTATTAGAGGTACAAGCAGGCACATCAAATGGATGTGGGGCCCTGGTTGCCAAGATTGGGTCAGATCCTCCAGGCATTAATAGTTTAAGAAACCAATAATTTCTAGAGTTTTTTCCGTTAGGAGAATGGGAGGGACTATCTGTAATTAAAGTCTTTATAGAAGATTGTAAGCAAAAGGTTTTATTAAAGGAATATTCTGAATTATCACTAAAACAAATAGGGGGAGCATAAGAGCTTCCTTCATAAGAAAAATTACTATTTGTAATGGTTTTTATTTGAGAATAAAAAAGAGTTGGCCCTCTGGTAACTGGGTAGAATTAGTAAATACAATGATCACCTCATTATCTCAGGTAATGGGCTAAAACACTGGAGGGTTGGGCATATAAGCCCAATAGGTTTTATTCAAATTAGTGTCTGCATTAATACAACCCACCTGGAAAGTAAGGATAGCCATCATCGCAACAAAGACAGTGGATGGCGTTAGAGAGCCATTTTGCGAATGAACCAACTCCTCAGTGTCGAGAACCAGAGCCTTGAGCTGTCCCCAAGTAGGAAGAAAGTGACGTCTGGTGGAAGAAGCAAGTCGTCTTGATCTAGGGATTGGAGGTCTGGAAACTGGAGGAGAGGATGAGTGTCGTGGAGATGAACATCGTGGATAAGGTGGCAGTGGTTGATGAATGGTGAGACGTTTCATCTTTGGGACCAAAACTTTCCCTTCATCTTCATCTGTAGAATCCGACTTCGGTTTCCATTTCATGAGGCCATATCTTGGCGGGGGTGTTGGGGGACATTTCTGATGAGGGGGTCTGGAGCCCAAATAGGCGATGGGGAGTCCTGGGGAAAAATACAAGCGTATCTCTCCCATATGTTAGCAAAACATCAGGTCCTTTCCATTGGCCTGTAAGGAGATCTTTCCATTTTACCATAGGCCTAACAGTGCTCTCAGGACTCCAGTGTCTCATCCTAGCTGAGTGTCCTTGAGAGTCCAGATTAAGAAGATTAATTACAAACATAGCATGGTTTACGGTGTGATGGGAAGAGCTATATCTGAACTCCCCCTCCCGTAATTTAATTATTTGATTTTTTTCAGTGTTTGGTGAGCTCTTTCAACTATAGCTTGGCCCTGAGGATTATATGGGATTCCTGTAGAGTGAGAAATGCAAAACTGGGCATAAAATGACTGAAAAGCCTTTGATGTATAAGCAGGGGCATTATCAGTTTTTAATTGTGTAGGAATGCCCAATTGTGAGAAGCAGAAAAACAAATGTTGGATTACATCTTTATAGGCTTCACCAGTTCTAGCGGAGGCTATTGTTACATGAGAGAATGTGTGCACCCTAACATGAAGGAATGAAAGCCTTCCAAAACTTTGAAAATCAGTGACGCCCATTTGCCACAAAGCATTGGCTTTAATCCATGAGGGTTAACTCCCAATGGAGCGTGGCTGAAGGTGGGACAGGAAGGGCAATTTTTAACAGTTTCCCGTTTCTCTGGGTATCTGAAACTGATATCGTAAAGCAGTGGCATTTTGATGATGAGTTTATGGGACAATTAAACTTGAGTAATTACTTCCTCTTCCACTGAGGAACAAACCATAGGTTTTGTTAGGCTGTCAGCTAATTGATTGTCTGGGAGGCCAGAATGAGATCTGAGGTGTCCCACAAAAAATGATTCTTTCCTATCACAGATTAATTGCTGTAACTGAACAAGTAATTCTAAAATGGTAGTTTTATTTGTAGCAATAGTAGCTGTTTCAATATGAGAAAATAATCCTTTAATGTAACAGGAGTCAGTATACAAATTAAACCTTTTATCTGTTAAAACAGAGAAAGCATGCAGGACTGCTCTTAACTCTGTTTTTTGTGCTGATGTCTCTGAAGTATTTAAAACATGAGGCTTACCATCAATTATTGTTACTGCTTTCCCATTAGATGAGCCATCGGGAAAAACCAAAGCTGCGTTTTCAAGGGGCGTAGTGGAACAGTTACGAGGGAAAATTATAGGAGTCTGTTTAATGAATTGTAACAATGGATTTTGGGGCAGGTGGAACAAAATTTGTCCCCTAAATTCAATTAGAGCTACTTGCCAGTCATCACTGGTTTGTAACAAAGTTTGAAATTGAGTTTTGTCATGCGGGATAGTAATACTATCCACATCTTTTCCAAATATTTCCACACTTCTCTGTCTTCCTTTGGTTATTAACAAGGCTACTAAATAAGGATAAGAAGCTAAAACCTTTTTAGAAGAGACTGGTAAATGTACCATTCCATTGGTCCCTTTTGCCATAGACACCCTGTTGGTGTCTGTAAAGTAGGCCAAACAGTTGATTCCCAAGGCAGGTCACAATCTAATCTGTTTACTTTCTGGGATTCAATAGCCTTTTCCACAAGAGTTAAAGCTACCCTAGCCTCTAATGTCATACTCTTTTGGAAGTGGGGGAGGGATCCTCCTGAAATATATTAAAAAGAGGCTTCGGGTCTGCTGTTATATGCAAATAAGGCCATAACTAGTTAATATCTCCTAGCAATTTTTGAAAATCGTTTAAAGTCACCAAATGATCTTTTCTTAGTTGCAGTGGTTGGTGACTCACTGTTTGAGTATGTAGTATTCGACCAAGATAAGTAAAAGGTGGATTAGTTTGAATTTTTTCAGAGGAAATTTTCAGACCACAGTCTGTTAAAGCAGTTAGTCTTGTTTAAAATGTCATGTAAAAGATCACAACTTTGATGGGCTAACAAAATATCATCCATATAATGAACAAAGTAAAGGTCAGGATATTGACATCTAATACCCACTAGAGCAGAGTCAACATATTTTTGGCACAACATTGGGCTGTTTTTCATGCCCTGCGGTGATATACTTTTCATTGAAACCTCTGAAAGGCCATTTAAAGTTTTCAGAGGGTGTACTAAATGCAAATCTCTTACAATCTTCAGAATTCAAAGGTATAGTGAAAAAGCAGTCTTGCAAATCAATAACAATGATGTTGAAATTCACAGGTATAGCAACTGGAGATGGTAGCTGTAATGCCCCCATTGTTTCCATGGTAGCATTAATAGCCCTTAAATCTTGGAAAAGTCTCCACCTGGCAGATTTTTTTCTTTATAACAAAAATGGGAGTATTCCAAGGGCTAGTAGAAGGCTCTATATGGCCAGCTTCTAGCTGCTGTTATACTAAATCTTTTGCTGCCTTAAGTTTTTCTGATAGCATAGGCCATTGTTCCACCCATACCGGATTGTTATTTTTCCAGATAATAGGGTCGGCAGCTCTAAGAACAATGGCCCCCATTATAAATTTGCGTACCCAATTCCTGACCTGTCTGATTTATTGTTAACCTGGATGAGTTCTTTTATGCCTTGACCCATTTTTCCCAGACCTTTACAAGGATCATACTTCATCTGTAGCATTTGAGTCGACACTCTATCGTCTGGGCTATATAAAAGCATTCCCATCTAATTGAGAATGTCTCGTCCCCAGAGCATAATTGAGATGGACAGTATAACATAAGGTCAAAAAGTTCCTGAAGATTGATCATCTGTCCATTTTAAAATTTGGGAGCTCTTGGCTACAGAGGAGGCCCTTCCAAGACCCACAAGATTATTAGATGCAGCCTGAGTAGGCCACGAAGAAGACCAATCTTTTCCAGCTATACTGGAAACATCAGCCCCTGTATCCAAGAGCCCCTGTATTCTTACTCCCTGAAAAAATAAATCTTTAAGAGGTCTAGATGTAGTTATTTCCTGAATCTAAAAGACAAAAGTCACTGGACCCAAATCCACAATCTCCTCTGGGTGTGTCAACCAATATTTTTCCCATTTTATAATACGGTAAAAGCAGCAACTGAGCTATTCTCTGGCCTTTATTAAATTGCACTGTTTTATGGGGAGGGACAACAAGTACCTGAACTTCCCCTGTAAAGTCAGAATCTACCATTCCTGGGATGATGGGAACTCCTTGGAAGGATAATGGACTTCTCCCTAACACAATTCCTATGATCCCAACAGGAAAAGGACCCTTAACTCCTGTTGGGATTGAGGTGATGGGGATATCAGGAGTCAATATTGTGGTGGAGGAACAGAGGTCCAGTCCTGCACTCCCTGGAGCTGCTCTGATGAGGTCTGAGATGGAATGAAGGGAAAAAAACGGGTTCAGAGTGCTGACTGCCCCTATTGTTGTTTGGGGCCGGGGCCAGCCCCTCAGTCCATTTCCCGACCCCTGAGCAGGTCCCTGCCATCCCGTAAGAAGGGTGCCGTTCTTACGGAATCTAGATCTACAATCCTTGGCCCAATGAAAACCTTTTTGACAACGAGGGCATAATGACCTAGATGTAGAGGTATCAGAAGGCTGTAGGCTATCGGAAGTTCTAATCTGACAATTTCTACTAAAATGACCGGGTTGCCCACAATTATAGCAGGTCAGTGGGCCATTGTTCTTAATTGGTTTATTAGTTCCATCCTTAATTCCTTGCACAAATTGAGTATAGGTCTCTCCTTTAAGTGCAGCTGCTATAGCCACCCCCTGAACAAATGCAGGGTTGATGTCAGCACACTGCCTGATATAATCAGTGAGCTCTCCCATCTTTTTCTAATTAAAGTTTGACAGGTTCAAAAGCCAATTGTTTGATTAAAATATTAGCCTCCTCCTCATTAGTAATTACTCGTTTAACTGCCACCATCAACCTGGAAAGTAAGTCCTCATAGCTTTCATCACCCTTTGTTTAACTTCTCCTAAAGAAATGGTTTGTCCTGCTTCTACAGGTAGGGATTTCCAAGCATTAGTAGCACAGATGTCTACCTGGATAAGGGCTTCTCTAGGCATGTGCATTTGTCCCTGGGAGGTATCATAATCCCTCGACCCTGTCAACATGTCCAAGGTTATATCTCTATGTCTCCCTTTCTTGTTTCTGGCTGCCTCCTTTTTAGCCTAGTCCTCACACTCAGTTTTCCATAACAAAAAGTTGCTGCCAGGATTTCGTTACCTGTTCCCAATCATAAGGAGTCATCCAGTTATGTGTAACAGTATCTAGTAATGTAACAGTGTAAGGAGCCAAAGGACCATACTGAGCACAAGCCGATTTTAGATCTTTTAGAATTTTATATGGTGATGGTTCCCAAGCAGGGATTTCATCTCCATTAAGCTCTTGGCTATACATTACAGGGAAGCAAAGAGAAAAATCCAAAGTGCCTTCCTTCGCTGCCTGTCACCTGGCAGCCTGAATTCCTGAAAGCCGATTTCTGGACAATGGAAAGCGCCCTGAGCCAACATAAGGTGTAGGTTTAGACTCCTTCCTATAAGGACACATCAGAAGTTGGCTGTCTGGGACTGGGTTATCTGGATATTTCAGTCCATGGTATTTACTAGCCTCATCTTCCAAACTGAGGTTAACGACAGTTAACTGACAGTTAACTGACAGTTAACGACAGTTAACTGACAGTTAACGACAGTTAACTGACAGTTAACGACAGTTAACTGACAGTTAACGACAGTTAACTGAGGTTAACGACAGTTCCTTCTCCTCTGCACCATCAGGGAGTTTATCAGGTAATTTTGCAGCATTATGCTGCGGGTCTAAGGCATCCTTAACTATATTCCATAAAGCACAAGTATCCGTGGGCACCTTTTCCGGGCCGTGCAAGGTATAGTAAAGTTTTAACTCTTCCCCAACTTTATTCCATATAGCCAAATCGATTGTGCCCTCCTCAGGAAACCAAGGGCACTGTTCTTGCACAAAATGAAGAAAACGAGATAATTGTGTAGAGGAAACTTTAATTCCTCTTTTAAGAAGCATATGCATTAGAATACTTGTGAATAGCTTTCTTTCTTTAGATTCACTCTGGCCCATGATCCTATCACGGCTCTTACCTACCCTTCCTCACTCTGCCTATCTCTACAGAGGGGTCCGCAGCACCCTGGGTAGGGTCCTATCCGTCCTGGGTTCTAATTAGAACAAAGCTTACCTTCAGGCTCCTGTTTTGGGTACCACTTGCTGGAGTCCAGCTCCAGCGGGTCAGGGTTTCCTGAAAGACGGACGGCGTCAGCACAGGAGAAAAAACTTGGACACTGACTCTGCTGCAAGCAGGACAAATGCCTATTTATTGTCTTTTCCAACTCCTTATACCCGACATGTTTTTTGTTTTCAAGGCAATCAGTTACAATTTAATGGACCAGACAGGCAATGTATCTTTGTTCATTCTGTTTTGATCTTAAAACATTATCATCCTAGACATTAACTATAAATCTTATAAACTCCTAACATTTTTTAATGATTACCATTTCTTAATGTCCATACAAAATTTACTTATTCCTATAACTATTACATTATAAATCACTACCAAGTTCTAAGCACTATAATTGTCATAGATTAACAAGTCACACCTGTGACCTTCACACAGAAATTTGCAACTAGCTGGGGTAAAACAACATTTTCAAGGTTTCTTAGCTGCAAGTTGGCCTGACTAGTTTTCCCTAATTCACACCTGGTGTTTACAATCTGCGTTAATTATTTCCTGCCAGGGAGAATGAGCTTTAATGTTTGTAAAACAAAAGGCCTCTTGGGCTCAAGTCACAATCCTTAACCAGAATTACAGGCCTCCTTAACAAAGGGAAGTAAAGGCAAGGGTGCTTTAATATTTATGTGATTGTTAATTTTTAAGCATAATATACCACATGTAGAAATTAAGAAATTAAATATAATTTTTGCATTGGCACTCTTCCTAAAAATATAAACTGTAGCTTCTCAAATTTCTCCAGTTAGCTGCCAATCAGAAGAAATAAAATCTTACAAGTAATTACCCACACATGATATTTAAAATCTCTATTGACAATTTCCTGGCAAGGTCATTGAGTTCCCTGACAAACATTAAATCAAGCACTTTCTGATTTTTTACAAGTTTCCCAACTACAATGTTTAATCAAGTGATTGTATGGTTTAATGCCAGGAGGCTGGGGACGTGGAAACCTAGGGAGGAATTCAATGAAGGGAAGGTAATTTTTCATGAATTCCCCTCTTGCCTTTTTGCCAGGGGTAGTAGAGGCGAGAGTGGAATTTTGCTTTCCATACTCAGAATTTTTTGGCTACACTAAAAACAAAAGTAGAAGAAGCAAGGGTCTCAGCTGCCTAGGTTCACTTTGTGACATGGGGTCTTCAGCCCCCTGGACTTTGTCAGCAGGCAGGCCTCTGTGGCTAGCTCCCAACAAGCCAAGGCATGGTGCGTCAAAGTGGGCAGGACGGGAGTTGGTGTAGCAACGTTTCTCCCCACACCTTTTGACCCCAGGTGTCTTATATTTTCCAGCCCTGACATTGCCGAGTCTGAACCACGTAGTTAGCCCATTAGCCATCAACCAGGAGTCTCTGAAAATGGGAACCTCATGTGCCAGGAGTATTTGCCATATGGAAATTGGAGCATTTGAATAGGGGTGAGAGGCTGCTGCTGTCCGTTGTCTGGCTCCCGTCTATCCTATGCTCACTCTGTCAGTAAAGAGAGACCACTGGTTTTCTTGTTTTAGAGCACTGGCTATCCTTCCTCCAGTTCCCACTGAACAAGAGGCAGAGGCATTTCGAGGGGCTTGGGCAGGTTAACCTCAGTGGCATGGTATGTGGCTGTTTCCTCTTGGAGTGTGACACTCCAGTAGGGCTGAGTGTAGCCTGGTTCTACGAATGCCATTTTCGTTTTAATAAGGACATCTCTGTTACTGATCCAGTTTTACAAGAAGCTTTTCCACTACCCAGGGAATAATAGGAATCTTGGTTCATAGGGTAAATTGACTCTGCCCCAGTAAGGACTTCAGTTTTGATAACTGAAAGTAGAAAAGTTAAGGTAACTGGATAGATAGGAGAAAATACTGAAGAATGGAATAGATAGATGCCAGAATCCAGGTGTTGGTTGGATCCCTTTGCTGATATGGGATGCTGGAGTGCTAGGAGTTTGTCCTTTATCAGGTTGGGAATAGATGCAGCCCAACACTTTAGCAGGCAGGGGAGGAGTCTTATGCCTTAGATGGGACAACTGTCCATCCCCTCTTAGTGAAGCGCTTGCTGATGGCTCTAGTGTCTGTTGAGACAGTCTTGGTCAGGACCAGTGAGGAGGCTGCCATTGATGGGATGCTAAAGTTGAGCTTCTTGCGGAGGTGTGGGCGGGCATCTAGGGCCTGTTGGCAAAGCCCAGGGGTATTTCATACAGGGCTATTTCATTACTCTGTGGGCCATCAGGTAAAGTTATACTGCTGACCCTCAAAGGTTAGGCCAAGTTGTGGTTGGCTTAACCTTAACCAATTGTAGTTGGCTTAACCTGCAAAATTTTTAGTGACTAAAGCATGTCAGCCAAGTCTGTACAGTAACTCCGAACCGTTTAACCATGTTGCTTTGAGTGTCACCCATTATGGTGACAATATCTGGGAGAGGGGCACGAATAAAGAGGACAGACTCACTTAACTTTCTGTGGTCTGTGGTTCGCCTCCAGTCACTAGTAGTGCCTTAAGCACAGGCCTTTTCAGGGAGTTAAAAGAGGAGATGGTAGGAATCTGCCCGCTTGCCACCTAAGTCAGTTCTGACAGGCTGTCACCCATCAGTGCCTTCTCTTAGCCAGCATAATAGTGTATCTTCCCCCTCTACCCAAGAGAGGGAGGCCAACTGGGTCCCACAGATTGGCACCCACTGACAGTGTAAAACCCTTAGGCTTGTTTCCTGAGGTTTCCTGCTGATGGAGGAGGTCCATGCCATAATGAGAACAGTAATTTTAGTACTTACGTAGCTTATTAACCCTCCTTCAAGTCCTGTTACCTCCTCGAGTGCTCCCTTGAAAGCATGAGTGCTTCCGGGGATTGGGGAAACTTGAGTATCTGTGTCCAAGGAGCCCACCACTAATGTTTTTTGGAGCCCAAGCCACAATTAATGTAAAAGGGTGATTGTCTGCCAGGATTCCTATGTGGGGTAGATGCTGGCCACTGCTGGAGCAGACACAGAAGGCAGGGATGACTCCAAGGAGACACCTGCTACAGACTGTAGTTTAAGGCTCATCAGAATTGAAATCGCTCCACTGACTTCCTGGAGGTCGCCCAGTTTGAGACCTCTGCCCCTTGGGTTCTGAGATGAACCTCTCTTGTTCATTGTGTGGCTCACACTTAAGCAGGAGCCTGGTTTAGGTGGTTTGTTTAGCTTGGAGGAGGGAGGCTGACTGGCTGTGGATGGTAATTTTGAAAAGTCAGGCCCAGATAGGGAAACAACAAAACCCTGAGATCTGGGATTGGAACTTTTGAGTGGACAGTGTAAGAAGTTGAATTTTCCTGAGACCCTTCTGACAGCAGAATCAGCCCCTTCCCCTTGGCCAGAGGGAACTGGCCTTGCCTGAGGACAATGCCCTGAACGATGGTTTTGGCTCTTCTTAACCTCCCATTTGTCTCACATTGCCTCCAGGCTGACGTTGAAGGTCAGGAACCGGCAGAGCCTGAACAGGGAAATACAGACCTGCTCTGTAAAGACATGCTTACACAGTGGGGGGAAGGGCCTAATTAATCATGGGGTCTGGGCTGTATGGGTAGCAGTAAATCTTGGCATTGTCACACGAGGAAGGAGAGGAGAGGAGATACTTTGCTGCCATGGAGCACCTGCCTTTGCAGGATTATTGCTTAAGGACACCTGAAACCATCCCAGCAAACTCTAAAAAGCAGTAGGGTTGGGATGGCATCAAGTTGCTTTCCTCTGCGGGATCTGAGGTGGCTAATGCATTCCCTAGCAGGTGATATGAAGGAGAGCCAACTAGGGTGCTCATTCATTTATGTGCAGCGGAAAAGAAAGCCTGAGAACTGGTCAACTGAGTGTCTTCATTTCAGTGGAAAATGAAGGCCCCAGACCCAGCTCCCCGATCTCAACGTACAATCCCAGAACACATTTGTTGAAAGTCAGGCCAGTTCCCTGTGCATAAGATCCTGTACCTTTACCACAAACATATGCAATAAAGATTCCTCCAGTCGTCTGTCAAGGGAACCTGTGGCCATTGGCTGTGTTAACCATGAACGAGGAGGGTCTAGTGCATGCCAGGACATGTCTTCCCCAGCTTTTCTCAGGAAAAGTTGGTGCTCCTCGGCTCTCTCGCTTGCACACACAGAAGAGTATTTGGTGGCCTCTCTGGAATTTGGAGGAAACGAGGACGAACCTGGGGAGTACGGTGGCTCAAGGTGCGCTCCGTGTTGATCCATACCACCCAGCAGACTGATGGCACTAGAGAGAGCCGTGCTGAGTAAGATGCCATTTAGGACCTCTGGAAAGCTCCAAGGGTGGGGAGCCACAAAGCAGACCAGCGTATTCTAGAGTCAATCTGTGTCCTCCACAGGAAAGCGCGAGTTGCCATTCGGAGAGCAGCTCCTGTGCCCGTGGAGACGAGCCGCCTCCCCCCAGCACGCGAGCACAGCAGACTGCTTTAAGCTGCCCGGCATGAGCTTGATGGGGTCTGAGCCAAGGAGCCAAGGGTCCGGTGTGTGCAGCAGCAACCCGTTGTGCATGGGCAGTGACTATTTGGCCCAGAGCTTGGTGGGTGCATAAGACATGTGCCAATGACGGGGCCGGTGAGCCAGACTCCCTTTCACCTCCCTCGGCTGCACTGCTGCCTCTTTCTCAGTCAGCACCCCTGTCCTGTGGTTGGGTGGGGGCGGGGGGTTCCTACAACTGCCTTGTGCAGGGGGAAGGGCTCAGGTGCGGATCTCAGCTCCGTCTGCTCACTTCGGGTGTTCTCCAAAAGTGGCCCGTTGCTACAGGGCAGCCTCATCAGAGCGCCACCTGAGAAGGCGCCTGAGGGGCGGTATAAAAGGAAGTCCTTCCAGGGGGCCAACCTGAGTGGGTCAGTCCTTCATTCACGTGGAGAGAAAAGTGATTTAAGGTACAGATTTATGCTGACTTCTGGACAGCGGCAAATAGCTTGGCTGGTCAGGGTCCTGGAAGGTTTGGAACTGGAGGTCTGAGGAAGGCCTCAGCCATTCATGTTTTGCCCAGAAGTCCACCAGAGGCCTGCACTGCAGAGAAGCCTTTCCATAGCCATGTGCATGGGAGAGCCCGTCCTCTAGCTGCCAGGCAGCCTCTCTTCTCACCAACCTAGTTCTTGTGTAAGGGGCTCATGAACACAATGGCAGAGATAAAGGCGAGATAGGGGCCCAGAAACAAGGGTTTCCTCTGACAAGATGGACAGTTCCTGCCACAGCTGACGGCTGGCCCAGGGGGCAGCAGAGACTGATGCTCAGCCATTGATTGGGCACCAATCGCCATGAGATGGCATTTTGTCCTTATGAGAACAGTAATTCTCCGGATACGGGTTTGTCATCCTGCCCATGGTTATGACAGTACCATTACCCAAAGACTCGCAGGGCACCTTATCCGTCAGCATGGTATACCCCACCGTCTTGATGGAATATAACACTGCTTATCACCTATTCATCATCCAGATGCAGTGGGCCTCACGATGGTGGGATGGCCCTTGGACAGCTCAGTGGATGTACCGGCTGGAGGGACAACACTTGGTGAGATCTGGGTACAGTCCTCCAACCCAGGATGTCCTGTGTGCTCACCCTGAAGACCCATAGTGCCAGGTGTTGTCAGAACACGAGTCTGAGTCATCCATTCTCGGTGGGTCATTTGCATGTCTTTGTTTTGTATTTGTGCAGTCTGGGCTGGGAGCGATTCTACTTCTAGTTCTGGGCGGTGGGAGTGGAGACAGTTATTTCAAGGTCACAGCAAATGTTTCACTTAACTGGAAGCTGTAATTACCATCTGACTGCGTTTTGTTCTTTGTGTCAGTGACCCAGAAGACAGACAAGAGAGTAACTACAATAATTAGGATTATAATGGACAGACATCAGGGGCTGGGATTACTAGCACATAGTGGGAATGGTGTTGCCTGTGCCAGGCACCTAGGCAGTCCACTGGGGCATCCGTAAACTTCTATCCCCACCAATGACTTTCAAGGAGCAAGGAGCACAGCCTCGACCAAGGGCTGATACTGGGGGTGTTTTCGCTACCTCGGAGTGTCCTTGAAGTTCTGTGCGAAAGAGGAAACAGCAGGAAGCAGAGGTAGAGTCATCCACCAAATGGCCAGGAAGCTCCCTTTGACCTAAGAAGGCCCTGGGCAGCAGGCCACGAGGCTAAGTCGTCGTCCTGCCAGGCAGACGAGAGGGAAAACAGCGACAACCTCGCCGAAAGGCCTGTCGTTCTGGGTCTGAGATCCGTGGGGTGGCGCCACTAAGTGGATGGTGGGTGGCGGGAGACGGAAGGCTCCCTGTCGGAGTAGGAGTTTGCAGGTCAGCAAGGGAGGAGCTGGAAGGGTCCGTGTAACAGTGGGTTGGGGTGGAGACATCAGTAAGGACGACAGTGAGCTTCATGGGGAGACAGATGCTGCCAGTGGAAACGATTGCAGATTGGTGTATATGCACAGATTGGTATACACACATGCATAGTCATCCCTCCACATCCGTGGCCTCCTCATCCACAGATTCAACCAACTGTGGACTGAAATTCTTGGGGAAAAAGCGACGGTTGCAGTTGTACTGAACACATACAGACTTTTGTTCTTGTCCTTATTCCCTAAAAATTACAGTCTAACAACTATTCACATAGCATTTATATTATACTAGGTATTACAAGTGACCTAGATGTGATTTAAAGTATGTGGGAGGAGGATATGTATAGTGTGTGCAAATAATACGCCACTTTATGTATAAGGAACATGAGCATCAGTGGATTTTGGTGCCCACGTGAGTCCTGGAATCAGTCCCCCTCGGAGGTCAAGGATGACTGTATTACCTTGCTGCACCAGCTGAGAGGGCCTAAAAATAGGGAAACCCCAACAGCAAGGGGCAAAGCAGGTTTGTTGGTCTTTCAGGGAACCAGCCTCCTTTCTGAGTCACTTCATCTCTTAGCACAAACTCAGGAGTTCATGAATAACAGAGACACTCCTCTTTCTCAGAAAATTCCAAGGATTTAGAGTCATCCTACCAGGTATCAGGGACAATGGCCGGACTTTCCATTAAAACTGCATTCCAAATGGTCAGAAGGGAAGTAAACACATAGGAAACATGAAGAAGACCCAAAACAAACTTTTCCAGATATACACACAATGGTTGAGATGAAGGATGCGCTGAAGGGAGGTGGGGCCAGGCAGACATTTCAGAAGAGAAGATGGGCAAACCAGTAGACACAGCAATAGAAAGTATCCAAGCAAAACCCAGAGAGAAAAAAGACTGAAGAAAATAGAGCATCCGTGTGACATAAAACAACTTCGAGAGCCAGTTGTCGGTATCATTGGAGGCCCTGAAGAAGGAGGGGATGCTTGATGACATAATGGCCCAAATTCTCAAACTGATGGGAAGTATGACCTCGCAGATCCCAGAAGTTCACAGAACCCAAGTACAAGAAACGAAAAAAATCAAAATAAAAAGTAACCCAAGGCACAACGTGATCCAACTGCTTAAACCAGTGATGAAGTCGTAAAAGCAGCCAGAGAAGGAGAAGACACACAGGCACACAGAATCGGAGAGAACAGTAAAGCTGATTTCTTGTTGGAAGGAGGACGCTCTCACGACACTGGAGGAAATTGTCAACCTGGAATTCTTTACACAGTCGAAATATTTTCCAATGAGAATGCAAAAGAAAGAGCTTTTCAGATATGCAAAAGATGAAATTTTCACCAACAGATACACAGTACAACGAACGTTAAAAGTAATGATAGCAGATAGAAACCCAGTGTATACCAAGGAATGAAGATCTTTGCGTTGCTGGCCTCCCCAGTAAGATGCTGGATAGCAGTGGTGAGAGCCAACACCCTTGCCTTGTTGCTTATCTGGGCTGAAAATACTGTCTTTCCCTGTTATACTAAATATCAACTATAGGGGTTTTTTTTTAGATGCCTCTTATCAGATTGAGAAATTTCCTTTCTATTCCAAGTTTGCTGGAAGTTTTAATAAGATTGTTGGATTTTGTCAAAAGACTTTTTTGAATCTCCTGAAATGATAATACATTTTAATCATTTAATCTGTTCATATGGTGAGTTACGTTAGCTTAACTTTTAGGTTGAACCTGTCTTGCATTGCTGGGATACATTTCACTTAGTCATGTTGTATATGTATTTACCTCTGTGAGACACATGTATGCATGCCCATGGGCATGTGTTTCTGTGTGTGGCAGTACAGTGGATTTACAATAGTCAACACAACTCTGGATAAGAAGGCTCAAGGGGAAGGGTTTATCATACCTGACTTCAAGACTTATTATAAAGGCACAGAAATCAAGATAGTATGGTACTCGTGACAAGACAGATGAATAAATGTATCAGTGGAACAGAATAGAGAGTTCAGAAATAGACCTTCACATACATGTTCAATTGATTTTGACAAAGGTGTAAAGAAAATTCAGTAGAGAAAGGACAAGCCTACCAACAAATGTTACTAGACCCATTGGCCATACAAATAAACAAAAACTGTAATCCATACATGGCATCAGGTACAAAAATTAATTCAAAATGTAAGGCCTAAAACTATAAGATTTATATAAGAAAAGAGGACAATAGTATGACTTTGGATTAGACACATATTTCTTAGAAGACACTAAAAGCATAATGCATAAAAGAGAAAACTGATAAATTGGACTTGATCGAAATGAATACAGTAACGTGCACCTTGAGAGACCCTATGGAGAGAATGAAAGCCACGGGCTAGGAGGAAATACTTGCGAATCTCATGTCTGATGAAGGACATGAATGCACTGTCTACCGAGAGCTCTTTCTTTGGAAGGCCAGAGCAGGAGGATTGTGTGAGGCCAGGAGTTTGGAGCCAGCCTGGGAAACATAGCGAATCCCTGTCTCTACAAAAAATGTTCAAAAAATTAGCTGGCCGGATTGCCTGAGCCGGTGGGTTCGAGACCCGCCTGGGCAACTTGGCGAGACTTCATCTCTACAATCAATCAAAAAATCAGTCGGGCGTGGTAACGTGCTCCTGTAGTTCCGGCTATTCAGAAAGCTGAGGTGGAAGGATCGCCGGAGCCCAGCAGGTTGAGGCTGCGGTGGCCGGGAGCGGCCACTGCACTCCAGTCTGGGCGAGAATGAGACTCCAACTCAAAAAAAAAAAAATTAGCTGGCCATGGTGGCTCATCTGTAGTCCCAGCTACTTGGAAGGCTGAGGTGGGAGGATCGCTTGAGCCCCAAAACTTCAAGACTGCAGTGACCTGTGATCAAACCACTGCACTCCAGCCTGGGCAACAGAGTGAGATCTTGCCTATAAAAAAAAAATTTTAAGAGCTCTCTCACTTGGCTCTCCTCAGCCCTCAGGAGTCACAAGGGTACTGTGCCCTGGGCAGAAACAGGAGATGCCTCCTACCCCAGCGTTCCTTCACCTGAGCTGCTCAAAGTCACCTACAGATGCCCTCCTTGGCCCACAGACCCCTCCCTCCCTGCATCTGTACCTGCAGGCCCGGGCTTGGCATCTTCTTGGGGTCCAGCCCCTCTAAGACACAAGGAAGAGACGGTTGGGTCTCCGGCTCTGGGTACTCAGCTTCACACCTGTCCCCTTCCTCCCAGCCCCCAGGGTCTCCTGGGCCCATCCTGGAGGGGACAGCGAGCTGGCCCGGCACAGCCTGGACACTCTGGGCCTATTCCTGAGCTGCAAGAGCCAGACAAACAAAGAGTTGTCAGACCCCAGAACCCTGTTCTGCTGCTGCATTGCCAGACCTTCACCGCAAAGCCCAGGCTCCTAGAGACACACGTCGAGGCTGCAAAGTGACCTGTCCAGCAGCTGCCAGCTAGGCCCAGGACCACACGGGGTCTGTCCCCAGACAGCCAGAAGTCTTTGCTGGTTCCTCAGTACCTCATTTCTTACCAGCTACTTTTCCCCCTTCCTGCAGATTCATTCAGAACAGGAAAGTTGATGAAAAGGATCCATGGAAAGAAAACAGAAGCAAAGGACAGGGTAACATTTCTGAACCATCTGAAAGAAATCCCAGGTCCATGTTTCTATCACTCTGACGTCCCCGAGGAGGGCGTCGTACAGCCCAGTACACCCCAGCTGAGGGCTGGCTTGCTCCCTGCGGACGTCAGTAAGGGCACATGTGAGCTAGTCTGGGGTCATGGATGGGCACTGAGAGTGGAAACTGAGAAAACAGGTGTGTGCACACACACACAGCACACACTGGCCTTGCCTCAGTCTGCTCCCAGGGCAGTGGCCTTGGGCTGGCCCAATGGGCCCTTACATCCACTCTGAAGTCCCTGGTCCCCGACCCTGCTGGCCCCCGGCCTGTGGCTGGTGGTGTTCTTGTGCCTCTGCCAGGCTCGGGCTCAGGCCCTGGAGCCGCCCAGGATGGGGAACAGGAGCAGACAGAACGGAGGAGGAGGGAGGATGGCCACTGGCACCCCAGCCCTCTCCTTCCCTCCCAGCCTCCCCCAGGCCCCTGCTGGATGCAGGTTGAATCCCAGCAAACTCTCTGACGATCTTGGCCCAGGAGGCTGAGGAGCATGAGGCTTTGCGTGAGGGACTTGGGGACCGTGGCTCTGTCCAGCTCTGGGCCCCGCTGAGGCCCACGTGCGAGGGAGGGTGGGCAGGAGCCTAGGCTGTGCTGCCCTTGCCTCTCCCTGCCCCAGGGTGCCTGGCGCTTCCTGCAGAGAGCTGAGACGCCTCGAAGGTGGACAGGTCGCAATGATAAGCCACTGCTGTCCTTTCCACAGCGGGATGGGGGGTGTTTGAGGCCAGGGTGGCATCCCTTGTCCCTGGGAAGGAGCCCTTCTTGGGGAATGCTGATTCCAGATTGGGGATCTGACGCCCCAGCATGGAGCCTCCTTGTCCCAAGTGGGGTCGCGTTTTCTGAGGTTGGGGGACCGTGACCAGCCAAGGACGGTGGACCAAAAGACTCAGCCTCCCGGGCCCACACGTGCCCCGTTCCCTGCGGGCCTGCGACCAGGTGCAGCTGTTCTCAGATTCCAAAGCAGGGCCCCAACACCATCGGATTAGCCTCAGGGCTCTGCCCGTCAGCGTCCGGGGCCACTCAGGGCCTGCAGCCTGGTCATTCCTGCCTTCTTGTATGAACAAGAGTGGTGGCCGGCCTGCTTGTTCCAACTGCCTCTCGCCGAGATGAGCCACTCAGGCCACCCACTTGGCCTTTTGCGGTCTGCACGAGCCCCAGGTTGGCGTGCCTTGAGAGGGCTTGCCCTGCCACAGTCAAATTCTGGGGCTGGCCGGGGCCTCAGGCAGCTTAGTTCTCTGGTGTCCACCTTGGCCGCTGGGGGCTCCGAGGCCTCTGGGACCTCATCCCCTGGGCTTGGGTTGGGGCCAGGCTGGGCTGCTCTGGGTTTGGGACCTGAGCTGTGTGAGAAGGCCTCTGTGGCACAGGCAGGTGAAGACACAGGGCGTGCTGCTGGCTGGCCAGGGCTGCGGGGCTGTCGCACACCCTCCCCTCCGGCGGACCCCAGGGGCCCCGCTTCCCTTCACATGCCAGTTTCAACCAGCTATGGGGCCCTGTCAGCTAAGAAGAAGTCAGGGGCTTCAGGACAGCGGCAAGATCCCCTACGCTGGCTCCTTCCAGATGTGCAGGTCACTGCACCTGAAGGGGGTCGGACATGGACCCCAGGCAGGGGGTGTCTTCTGCTCTGCCTCTGGGTCTTCAGTGGGAAGAGCAGGGTCTGGTGATGAGGCCCCAACCGAATTGCAGGGCCAGGTCTATCCCGTGGCCCGGGGAGTGGCCGGAGCAGATGTGGAAGGGACAGGGGCCCAGCATTCCTGCTCCATGCTGTCCTGTGGGAGCCACGGGCCCTCAGCATTGAGGTTTGGGAGTGAGCTCCCTTGTAGTACCATCAAGCAATCCATGGGCTGTCCTGGGCCAGGGACAGGCTGACCAGGTCCTGAGTCCCTGGGTCCCCAGGGAGGGTCCTAGGTTCTTTGAAGACACTCTCCTGCCTCTGGGTCTCAACCCAGCCAGGCGAGGGTCAGGGAAGACCAGGCTCCTGCACTGGGGGAGCTGCCTCCTGTCGGCTGGTGGGCGAGGGAGGACCAGTCTGTCCTCCAGGGGAAGGTGTCTGTGCTGCAGGAGGCCGGCAGAGACCTGGGCTGGGGACACTCGTGCCCGGCTGCGGCCCTTCCGGGGAACTCTTCGGGTCTGGCTGTAAAGAAGCCAGTGGGGTCAGCTTCCCCACTGAGCCATCTGGGCCTCTCAGGGCTGGGCCCGGGAGTCTGGCTCCTCGGAGTCCTTGTGGTTCCTGCATGGCCCCCCTGGGTGAGACTAGGCACGCCCCTGCAGAACGAGGGGCGTGTGTGGCCTGGAGCGGGGTGCTGGCTGCTCCTGGAATGCCCCTCCAGGTCCAGGCTGGCTGGAGCTCCTGCCTCACGCTCTCGCCCCAGAGCCAGTCGGCTGGCACCTCCTGTTCAGAGCTCAGGTGGGAGGTGCTGCCAGTCCCCTGGCCCAGCCGCCTTGCAGGGGGCCTCCCTCCCTCCCTCTGCCCTCCAGGCCTTCCACTCCAGCCAGGCTGGATGGCTCCTACACTCCGCTGATGTCCTGTCCCTGCCCCCGCCCCGAATCTCCTCCAGGCCTGGGACACAGAGTCTCTCTATTCCCACCTCAGGACTTGTGCTGACCCCTTGAAGGGTGCTCAGGGGTGAGGGGCCCCTGCTGCTCTCTGGGCTGCTGCTGATCCCGGGCATGGGCCTTGGCTCACGCAGCTGGGTCCGAAGGCTGCTCGTGCCTCCCAGATGGCTTCGAGGGTGGGAGCTGGAGGGAGTGGGGCGGAGCTCAGTGGGGTCTGGCCCACATCTCCCCACCCCACATCGAAGGCGTGTCTCGTAAACCCTTGGTCAGCACCTGCTCTGAGGCCCAGCCAGCCTGGCTTTCAGTCGCTTCCTTTCTTTTCTCTTGTGTTTTTTGTTTTGTCTTGTTTTTTTGAGAGACAATAACTTGCTCTGTCACCCAGGCTGGAGTGCAGTCCTGCAGCCATAGCTCACTGCAGCCTCAAACTTCTGGCCTCAAGGGATCCTCCTGCCTCAAACTCCCGAGTAGCTGGGACTACAGGTGTGCCACCACACCCAGTTAATTTTTTATTTTTTTGTAGAGACCTGGTCTCACTAGGTTGCATGGGCTTTAGAAACTTCTTAGAGCGGAGGCGAAGAGGAAGACCCAGGAGGCAGGGCTGGCAGTACCCGGGCACACGGCCTCAGGTGGTGGACCAGGAGGACACCTAAAGGGTGTCTGTGGCGACACTGGGCATGGGAGGACTGGCAGTTTCAGCTTGGCACAGTGGGTCCAGTGTGAGAGGAGGCGCCCATGAGGCCGCGTCAGACAAGGTCCTGCAGCTCCTCATGGAGCGGACACATCTCTGGGGCGTGGGGCTCCTGCAAGAAAGGGCTTCCTGAGGGGTCTGGGATTCTGTGGGCTCTTTCAGGAAGTGTCCTGGCTGGCCGTCCCACCATGCTGGCCCGCCCCTGGCCTGTGCCGTGGGACACCTCCTCTAGGCAGGGCCCGGCTTGCGCGCCGTACATGGGTCCACTTGCAGTGCCTGCTGGGTGGGGGGTGAGCTGGGTCCCCCGGGGAGTGAAGGGAGTGTTCCTTGCCAGGGGTCTTCCTGGGCACCCTTGTCCCACTGAAGAAGTACCTTAGGGTGGGAATCCTGGTGGACATGCCCTCCTGATGGAAGGAGCAGAGTCCCCTGAGCTGCTCTGGAAACCCCCAGTCCAGGCCTTTCTGCAGACTCTTCCTTCCAGAGTCCAGCTCCAGCAGGTCAGGATTTCCTGCAGGAGGGACGGCGTCAGCACAGGAGAGAAAACTTGGACACTGACTCTGCTACAAGCAGGACAAATGCCAATTTATTGTCTTTTTCAACTCCTTTTATACCCTAGATTTTGGCTTGAGACGAAAACATGTTTTTTGTTTCAAGGCAATCAGTTTCAATTTAATGGACCGGACAGGCAATGTATCTTTGTTCATCCTGTTTTGATCTTAAAACATTATCATCCTAAACATTAACTATAAATTTTATAAACTTCTAACATTTCTTAATGATTACCATTTCTTAATGTCCATACAAAAACTTACTTATCTCTACAGCCATTACAGTATAGATCACTACCAAGTTTTAAGCACTATAACTGTTACAATGATTTGTAAGATACACCTGTGACCTTCACACAGCAATTTGCAATTAACCGAGTAAAGCAACATTCTTGGGGTTTCTTAGCTGCAAGTTGACCTGACTAACTTTCTATAATTTCACACCTGGTGTTTACAACCTGCATCAATTATCCCCTGCCAGGGAGACTGGGCTTTAATGTTTGTAAAACAAAGGGCCGCCAGGGCTCAAGTCATCTTTGTTACAATCCCTTAACCAAATTATGAACCTCCTTAATAAAGGGAAGTAAAGCCAAGGGTGCTCTAATGGAAGAGTATACTTAACAAGGCAAATCCTTCTTTTACTAAACACTACTATTTGGTAAAAATTATTTCTCCTGCCGGGCTCAGTGGCTCAGCCTGTAATCCCGCACCTTCGGGAGGCTGAGGTAAGTGGATTGCCTGAGCCCGCAGGTTCGAGACCCGCCTGGGCAGCGA
>NW_007259686.1:147393-155072 GCF_000164805.1 Carlito syrichta | reverse complement strand
AAAAAGATTATTTCTCCCATATAGAACTCTTTACATCTTCCAACCCCCAGGTTTCCAGTGGCGAGATTGAGAGTGGAGATAGAAGAAGCAGGGCTGATAGCTGCCCAGAGTTGCCCTGCAACCTGGTGTCTTTGACCTTCCAGACCCTGTCAACGTGAAGGCCTGTGAGGCTGGCTCCCGACTTCTCCCCCTTTTTTATTTTTTTAAAACAAAGCCATGGAAATCCATGGAGAGTTGAGTGATGTCTTTCTTTAACTGTCTAAAGATTACTGGCAGGCTATAATAACCAGTATAGCAACAAAAACAGTAGAGGGAGTAAGAGAAGTATTTTGAGACTGAACCAAGTCCTCTGCGTCATACGTCAACACTTTTAGCTGTCCCCAAGTTGGTGGTTTGCAGATTCTCATGGAAGCAGCGGAACGCGGTTGCAGTCGTGGAGGCCTCTTGAGAGCAAGATGTTTTAGCTGAGGAACAAAGGTTTCTTCTCATTGTCAGTCGAGCTCAGGTGGTCTTGTTCCTGCTTTCAGGAGTTGAACTGTGGTGGGGGTGGGAGACCGGGCATGCCTAATCAGGTGATCCGGAACCTAAATAGGTGAAGATGAACCCTGGGGAAAAACACAAACACATTCCCTCCCACAGGTTAAAAGGATATCTGGTCCTTTCCATTGACCCGTAAGGGCTGTTCAAAATTCTTAGAAGGTAGACTAAATGCAAACCTTTTACAATTCTCAGAACTTAAAAAAAAAAAAACCTTGCTCTTTTGTAACAAAGATAGTGGGGGAGGGCTAGTTGAATTTTGTCTCTCCCCCCCCCCCCCCGTTTAAAGGAGAAAATTCTTTTGGAGATTGTTAATTAAGAAGCTCATGTTCTGGTTTTTGAATAGCATGCAGGCCTAGCATTAGTGTACTTGATAATAACGGTAAATTTATAGAACCTTTTTGTAGCCTCGAGTGTTTATAGAATTCCTTTCACTTCTTTTCACAAACTTTCACCTACCATGGTCGACATACTCATACCATTTTTCGACATGCTTGAACCTTCTATTTTTGTTCTATACTTTCCTTAAATAACCAACCATTCTATTATAGAACAAAAATGTACCATACAAGATTCTTTCCCGTACAATTATTTCTCTTTATTCTTTCTTACTAAAAACATACAGTACCAATAACTTTCTTTACACTTTTCCTAACCTCAGAGCTTTAACCAAAGCAATAAGTTTATATGCAGTGGAAGGGCTTAGATAGGATTCAACGTAGAACTATTAGGGAAATCCAAAGCTAAACAAAGGGCACCCAAAAAGCACAAGGGTGAGGGCCAAGAATAATAGGAGTTTTAATTTTGTCCATAATGTCTCTTTCTAATAATGGAACTGAACATGTTGGCATAACAAGGAAGGAGTGTTAAAATATTTTATCTCCCAGAACACACGGAAGTAATGGCCTTAAATCTTATAAGTCTCTACTTACCCAGTTTTTTTTAATGACAAATATAGGAGTATTCCATGGCCTGTTTGAAGGCTTTATATGTCCAGCCTCTAATTGCTGTTGCACCAAATCTTTTGCTGCCTTAAGTTTCTTTGATGGCATAGCCCAAAACTGGCTTATTGTTTTTTCAGGTGATAGGGTTGGCAGCTTTAAGAACAGTGGCCTATGGGGTAAATTTGAGTACCCAATTCCAGAACTATCCTTCTTCTCTATAATTTTCCTCACTCCCAGGGGATAAATGATCATCATCAACAGGGGCAGTGGCTAACATGGCCTGGGAAGGAACAGGGGCTAACAGGGGAGTTCTTTCACCTGGTTCCTCTTTTAATTTTGTGGGCAATTTACCAGCTTCTTGTTGTGGACTTAAAACATCTCTAATTGCATTCCATAATGCAAAAGTACTTACAGGCACTCGTTCCGAACCATGGAGAGTGTCATACAGCGTTAATTCCCCCCAACCCTTGTCCATGTTGCTAAATTAACGGTGCCTTCTTCAGGGAACCAGAGCATTGTTCTTACACAGAATGGAGAAAAAGAGATAATTGTGTAGAGGAAACTTGAATTCCGCTCTTAGTAAGCATATGCATCAGAATACTTACGAACAGCTTTCTTTCTTTAGTTTCACTCTGGCCCACGATCCTGTCACGGCCCTTAAACTACTCACCCTTCCTCACTCTGCCTGTCTCCGCAGAGGGGCCCGTGGCACCCTGGGTAGGGTCCTCTCCGTCCGGTTCTAATTAGAACAAAGCTCACCTTTCAAGTCCCTGTTCAGGCGCCACTTGCCGGAGTCCAGCTCCAGCAGGTCAGGGTTTCCTGAAGGAGGATGGCATCAGCGCGGGAGAGGAAACTTGGACACTGACTCTGCTGCAAGCAGGACAAATGCCAATTTATTGTCTTTTTCAACTCCTTTTATACCCTAGATTTTGGCTTGAGACGAAAACATGTTTTTCGTTTCAAGGCAATCAGTTTCAATTTAATGGACCGGACAGGCAATGTATCTTTGTTCATCCTGTTTTGATCTTTGTTTCGACCCTAATGGGGTTCTGTCTCTCCTTTTTTCAAACCATGCTGTTTACTTTCTAGAACTACAACATTGAACATGCTATTTTTTACCCTGAATACTCCAAATGTCATTTCTTATCTACATACGAGTTATAAATTCTCTTAATGCTTTATCTTAAAAAATTATCATCCTAAAATTTAACATTAACTGTAAATTTTGTAAACTCCTAACATTTTCTAATGATTACCATTTCTCAATGTCCATACAAAAACTTACTTATCTCTACAGCCATTACAGTATAGATCACTACCAAGTTTTAAGCACTATAACTGTTACATTGATTTGTAAGATACACTTGTGGCCTTCACACAGCAATTTGCAATTAACCGGGGTAAAGCAACATTCTCAGGGTTTCTTATCTGCAAGTTGACCTGACTAACTTTCTATAATTTCACTCCTGGTGTTTACAATCTGCGTCAGTTATGCCCTGCCAGGGAGAATGAGCTTCAACATTTGTAAAACAAAAGGCCTCTTGGGCTCAAGTCACCTTAGTCACAATCCCTAACCAGAATTACAAGCCTCCTTAACAAAGGGAAGTAAAGCCAAGGGTGCCCTAATGAAGAGTATACTTTTAACAAAACAAATCCTTCTTTTACTAAACACTGCTATTTGGTAAAAATTACTTCTCCGATATAGAACTCTTTACATCTTCCAACCCCCAGGTTTCCAGTGGCAAGATCGAGAGTGGAGATAGAAGAAGCAGAGCCAACAGCTACCCAGGGTTGCCCTGCAACTCGGGGTCTTCGGCCTTCCAGACCCTGTCAACATGAAGGCCTCTGAGGCTGGCTCCTGACACCTTCCCATGAGGAGGAATGCCAGAGGGGCTGGGGCGCCTCCCCACCTGCCCCTTAGCTCGGCCACACTGACCTCCTGGTCCCAGTGCCTCTGTCTCCTCTAGATGAAGGAAGAGGAAACCAACCTGAGTCCCTCACGGACCCACATCCTGAGAAAGGCCCTGGCTGGGACTCGGCCTCTCACCAGCCCCCGGAGGCGCTCAGGGAAAAGCCAAGGAGACTGTCCATTCACCACGTGCCTCATGAGTCTGAGGAGGCGTTTTCTGGAAACTTGCTCCTGGTGGGCTTGAACCCTCTGGTGCTCGAGATGTCTTGGTCTCTGGCCCCATACTCAGAGCCTGCACCAAGAGAGCTGGAACCAACGGGCTTGAGGAACTGGGCAGTGGCAGGTGCCCCCTGCGCCCAGGGCTTCCACTTCCTCCCATCTGGTGGTCCCACCCTGCATCCTTGCCCTTGGGGAACAGCAGCCGGGGGTGCCCCCTGGGATCCCAGCTGGACCTGGTGCCCAACTGCATGCCGGGCTAAGGTTTCGGAAGGGCAGACCTGCTTCCAAGGCAATGAGGAGGGAAGACGGCAGATGGCAGTGCTGTGGAGAGCCCATTGGACCTTGTGCTGGCAGGTGGCCAGGGGTGGGGACATGGGGGTGGCCATCTCCTGGACTCAGGGTTAGGCAGGAGCGGAGGAGGGGCACACAGGATGAGCTGACGCTGTCATGTGAGCTTTGGCTGTGGACGGGGAGGGTGGACAGATGTGAGGGGAAGGACCGGGAGGGAGGTGAGAATTGCTGGGACGTGAATGGGGACATAGGGCTGTGTCTCTGGGGCCCAAGGAATGCTGTGGTGTCCTTCACTCATGGGGAGATGAGGTGTTTGCCTCCAGGTGTGGAGTCCCCTGCCCAGCCCCGGGCTTCTGGAGGCTCCCAACAGGGCAGGGGCGGAAGGCGCCCGGGCTTTCAGTCACAGTCCCGGGGCCAGTGGAGCCAGCACCCGGCCTGGCTGCACACCTACCCTGCTCGGCGTGCAGCTGAGCCAGCACCTGAGGGCCGCTTTCCCACTGAGGGACATCAGCAGGACAGTGACGACTTTGCTCATGCCCAGGCAGTGGCCTCCCTCCTGCAAGAGTCCACATCACTGTGGTCGAACCCGACCTGCCAGCGCGGAGGTCACCCAGGAGTGCTGATGTCATCTGGGAGGGCTGGCCTCACCTGAGAGGTCTGAGGTCAGCTGGGAAACCCGAGATTGTCTGAGAGGGCTGAAGTCACTTGGGCGACCCGTCCCAGGCCCTGGGGGCTGGAGGCACAGCCTTCATGTCCTTCCCCTGACGCTGGGCATCAGGGCTGTGCGCAGGTTGGTGGGCATCTCAGTTTACAAGGAGTTTCTGGAGAGATTCCTGCAGGGTCCAAAGCCACGTGGCTCAAAAAGACAGAGGTGAGGATGGGCGTGGGATCCCTCCTCCCCAGTATGCCAGGCTCAGGGCAGCACTCTACGTCTGGCTCTGCCATGAGGGCCAGCTGGAGTTCTCCGGCCACTGTGCACACAGGGTTCCGGGACAGCCTGTGGCTTTCTGCTACAGGAGGATGGCTGGGTCCAGACCCCACTGCAAGCAGCTCATGAAGCTCTCTCAGCTGCTTTCCCTGGAGGGAACGGTCTGGAACGTGGGGGCAGAGAAATCACCTCCCCGTCTGATACTCTTTCACCAGGTTTGGGTGAATAGAAACATTTCTCCCTGTTAAATTTCTGGTAATGTTGGTGAAAGATGCCAATATTTAGGATGGTTTGTTCTGAGCCAAATGTGAGTGAATGGGCCATCCCGTCCCAAGAGATTCGGAGAACATGTGCCCTGGGCGGCTGAATTGCAGCTTGGTTACACACATGTCAGGAAGACAGAAGTTACAAGAAACCGTAAGTGAACACACGTGAGACCTAACATTGGTTCGGCCTGGAAAGGCGGAATGTCTCCAAGCGGGGGTGTACAGGCGACCAGTGGACTCAAAGATGACCTGACTGGCAACCAGGAGCAAGCGGCGTATGAGGGATTTTGAAAGCAGTGAAGGAAATGGACGGCCCGAGGAGGATGAAGGGAGGGAGTTTCTTGGTGTGTGGATGCAGCCTTGTGGGTGCAGACTTCAGACAGAACAGGGACATGTCTTAAAAGGTACCTGGAGTCCTCAAAAGACAGCTTTCCAGGGCAATAAAATACTCTGATGTTCCTTCTTTATCTGTTGTGTGATGTTTTGCCAGAGTCAGGTTGGAAGGCAAGCCTCATTATATAGGGTGAAAAGAAACCTCTCAGATGATTTATGTAGGGCTTAATTCCAAGCCCCTCAGCTAGGAATTTGAACAGAGAAGTAGAGGGAGGGAAAAGGTGAGAGTGTAGTGCTAATTAATAATACGGCATCTAGACCAGGCTTGGTGGCTCAGCCTGTAATCCCAGCACTTTAAGAGGCTGAGGTAAGTGAATTGCCTGAGCCCACAGGTTGGAGACCAGCCCTGGCAACTTGGCAAGACCTTGTCGCTACAATAAATAAAAAAAATTAGCCGGGCGTGGTAGCACACACCTGTAGTTCTGGCTATTTGGAAGACTGAGGCAGAAAGATCTCAGGAGCCCAGTAGGTTGGTGCTAGGGTGGCATGAGTGTGCCAATGCACTCTAGCCTGTGTGACAGAGTGAGACTCCAACTCAAAATAATAATAATAATAATATGGCATCTTCAATATCCTGCAACACTGCTAGTGTTATAGGGTATGGAGAAACTGCAGGAGGAAGGCCCCCTTTCTTGTGGTGCTCAGGTCCAGGTGAGACCAGGAGCCTGGACACCCTCCCTTCTGTCTGAGTGTTAGATTAAAGACCGCCTCGCCCCCCGTCTCTTGCTTGGACCTCTGTGACAGCAGTGAGCTTGAGTCCTTCGCATGTGTCCTGTTTGGTCTTGAATAATTAATTTTAAAGAAACAAGGACACACGATGGTACACCCACACCTGTGAATGCAGGAACTTGGCTTGGAGCATCATTGCCTAGAATACTCACTGCGTTGTAGGCAGAATAGGCCAAAAGCAAGAGGAGTAAGTCCTGCTGCCTAGGATCAGAAGAACGGTTTTTTTATGCTGATGCTGCTCAATTTTGTCTAACAAAGCCTGACAACAAAACTGAGTCCCTACTAAGATTATCCACCCACAAGCCATTCCTCTGCTGAAGATCATCTTGGTCACCTCCAGTTTTTAGTGATTAGAAACAGCCGTGAGTGCGGCATGCAGGTGTTGTGTGGACAGTGTCCAAGTCAGCTGGGCCAGCATCTGAGAGCTCTGGGTTCTGTGGTCGCTGTGCGTTTGGCTCGTAAGAAACAGTCAGACTTGCTTCCAAAGAAGCTGCTCCTCTTGGCATCGCCCCAGCAGTGGAAGAGAGAGGCCGTGGCACCGCGCCCTCCCTGGGCCCCTCCTCCCCCACAAGCATCTGGCGAAGGTGCACCCTGCCTGTCTGTCCAGGCCTCCCCCCAGCACCTCCCTGCATCACTCGATGGCCAGTTCCCTGCACGCCCCGTGTCCCCTCGCTGTCCACTGGGCCAGCTCCTTGTCTCTCTGCAGGTCTCAGCCTGCATGCGAACACCCAGGGGTCCCTCCCCTCAACCCTCCCTTTCAACTCTTGTGGCAGTGCCTGACGTCCGACCCTGATGCTCAGCAAGACAGGGCGGCCTGGAAGTCCTACCCCAGGTCCAGGCTGGTCATGGAAAGCCCTTCCACTCTGCAGACGCTCTCCTTGGGGACCGCCTGGATCTGGGTCCACATGGCCCAGCAGGTGCTCAGGACGTGGTGCTGGCAGTTCCCTGGACCAGGGAGCCCTCCGAGGCAGTGTCACCTCCTCCGGGACCGCTGCCTCTCCCCGGGACTTCTTCCCCTCCACTTCCCCCCGCAGGACCCTGCACCCCCAGAGGCCCTACTTGACGACGCTGTGGCACTCTGGGTACGACGCGACTCCTAAAGGCCCGGCTCACCTTCAGCTCTGCTTCATTTCCCGGGGTGATGCCTCGCTTCAGCTGAGTTCCTATGCTCGCAGGACCGAGGGGCCGGTGTAGCGCTCGCCAGTGTCCTCGTGGAAGCGACGTCATCTTTAACCCCTGGGTGGCAATCCCCGCCCACCTCCACGGGGCTTGGGGAAGACCGGAGGGCTGGAGGTCCGGCGGCTCCCTGAGGCCATCCCGCTTGCGGGCGACTGTCCAGACGCTTCACGGTGGGAGCAGGCGAGGAGAGGTCAGAGCAGGCGCAGCGGAGCCCCTCGTCCTTCCACGCAGGGGCCGCGGTGCCGAAGGGCAGGAGCGCCACGAGGCACGAGGCCATCGGGGCA
>NW_007259686.1:127843-145316 GCF_000164805.1 Carlito syrichta | reverse complement strand
CGCCGGCGGCCGCACTCCTCGGGTCACTGGAGCCCGGGAGTCTGAGGCCAGCCCGGCACAGAGCAGGGCCTCGTCTCTGCAGATAACCGAGAGAGAGGGAGCGAGCGGGAGGGAGAGAGAAGGACAGGAGGGAATGGGGCGGCCGCATCAGCTCTCGCTGCCCTCGGCGTCCGCATGACCTGACCACAGCCTGACTCTGGGATTCTCACAAACCGAAAAGGCGCCACAAACTTCGTTTTGGGAGGAAACTGCTCTTCCCTGTGGCACCTCCAGCACTCTGAAGAGAAATCACTCTCAGCTCTCAAACTCCGTCCTGCACCGCCTCGGTCTTCTGCTTCTGGGGGCCCCAGAAATGGCTCCGCACAACCTTTTGACCTCGGCATGTGTAACAACTGGGCCATATGCACATGCATGTGAGGGGGGACCCAAGAATGGAATTTTGAAAAACTGCGTCCTCGCCGTGACGTGTGCAAACTTCAGCCCCCTTCAGAGGCCTCTCCGTCGGGCGGAAGACGCGTCGCGAGGCCTTCCCCGCCCAAAGCAGGCTTTGAACTCGTCAGTCCTGATGCCTGCTGATGCTTCGGCCCCTTGTTGGGTTCTCCTCTTCCGCACCGCAAAAGCTTCCCCTGAGAACCGTTTTCATCCGGGGAAAGCAGAAAACGCCGTCTGAGGCGACAGGGAGGGGAGGGCGTGGGGACCTTGCCGCTCTGGGTCCGAGACAGGGGAGGGCAGCCGCCTCGGGCCCCCTCCCGCTCCGGGAGCTTTTCTCTCCTTGCAGTAAGTCTTGCCTTCAAAGAAGCAAAGACAAAAAACCGGGAGAACACTCAGCACAGTGTGGGCAGGTGCACTCAAACCACCCATCGTGAAGTGGGCAGACGCACCGAAAGGATCTCGAAAAAAATTCACTGACGCCAGAACACAGCCGGTCACGAGACGAGCCGGTTCACTGATGCCGATGGGTTCCCGGAGCACTTGCTGAGCAGGGGGAGCCCGTACTGCGAGGGGCTTGCCCTGCATGAGGCGACTCCAGGTTGGGGGGCAGCCCCTCATGCATAAACACACACACCTTTTGGAAATGACTGGCGGTTGCTTACCATGAACGGGATAGTCGGTCGTAGGGTGTGTTTAGATAAGGAGAGGTGCCCCGGGCCCGCAAGTCTGCGCGCTTTCTTGGGCCCCCCAAAAGGCTACACCCTGAAGCTCCAAATCTAAAACCTTTGTTTAAAGTGCTTTTCCAAGCCAGGTTAACTGAACACTTACCCTATTCGTTGAAGCAGATGTTCGTATAATATTCAAGCCTGGCATTTTAACTCTGTGCTTTTAAAGTATAAATTCTCGGGCTCGGTGGCTCAGCCTGCAATCCCGCGCCTTTGGGAGGCTGAGGTGAGTGGACTGCCTGAGCGCGCGGGGTTCGAGACCCGCCTGGGCAACTTGGCGAGACCTCATCTCTGCAACAAATCAAAAAAATCAGCCGGGCGTGGTAGCGCGCGCCTGTAGTTCCAGCTACTCGAAAGGCTGAGGCGGAAGGATGGCCGGAGCCCAGCAGGTCGAGGCTGCGGGGGCTGGGAGCGGCCACTGCGCTCCAGTCTGGGCAACGGAGTGAGACTCCAACTCAAAAAAAAAAAAGTATACATTCTCTATTACGTTTCACCTAAAATTCGTCTCCTTAGAAATGAGAACTTAAGGTTGCCTAAAGCAATAAAACATGTCACTGTGAAAGATACATAATTTAAGTTGGGAAAAGAAAAACTTTTAGAACTGGCAAAAAGAAAATCTTGTAAATCTATAAAAGCTGTTTCCGTCTATGGGTGTTTATAAATACGATGTTTCCCTACTAAAATATATGGAAAACTGTTGACTTGAAGGGAAAGCAAGAGCTTAACATATTTTATCAGGAAAATGAAAACCTTAATTCGGATGTCCTAGTTCATGTGATGTTAGTAATCCTTAGTAAATACAGTTTTAAAATCAATAAAATAGAAATGTCTTCAGAATTTCATTCAGACATTTTGCCTGAGTCTTTTGGTTCCATGGCACTTCTGCTAGATGTTTTAAGCTATAAAACTGCTGCTGTAACACCTTTTGTATTTGTTTAAATAGTCTGTACACGTATGCCTTTACACTTGAGCTGTAAAGACATGAAATCAAGACCCAGACATCATCCTTTGCTGGACTATACAGCCAGTACACAATTAACACACAATTAATATTGCTCAGCTCCTGCTTTTTTTCACTAAAAAAATAAGAGCTACTAAGAGCTGGCATTGTTATTGATGTATGTAATTAAAACTATCATGCAAGAAAAGCAAATTCACATGCAAAATGAATAAGGACAATAAGATGTATTTTGGTAAAAAAGTTACAAGAAAGCTTTTTGTTGAAAGGAAAATAATTGTGTCTAATTTTGAAGTTTTCAGGTGGTTTTAAATGAAAGGAGTACACATGATAACTAAAACTAAATAAACATGAAAGGTTGGGAAATAAATTTTTGCTTTGAGATGCAACCTTAAAGATAAAACTGAAGGTTTAATAAGCTGTGGAAGTTCTGTGGAAGATTCATCTGTGAACAAAAAAGATTGCCCTGGTCATAAGAGCACGAGGGAGGGAAGGGCAGAGCTGGATGCTACCAGAGGAGGGACAGAGGAGGGAGAGGGGAGCACATGGTGACACACTAGGCCCAAGTCCACTAGCATGAGAGGGCCCGGTAGAAGTCCAGGCCTCGCCTGTATGCAGTTTACTGATGCAGTAAATGCTCACGTACCGCATGACTCTAAAAACTAAAATCCCTAATGGACAGAAAAAAATTTTTTAAGGATTTTATGTGTAATCAAATTAGCTAAAACTTAAAAGGTGTTATTTAGTTTTTCTGTAAATAGAACATGAATTCTTGGCCAGAATCTAGGCCCCTATGTGAGAATAATAGGGTTTTGTCTCAGAGCACTGATCTGTTCTTTAATATAATTATAAATGGATAGAAGAGGTTTTTGAAAATCTTACTTTATGGTCAAACTGATCAAAATTAGGTAGATTTGTTTATAATATTTTATTAAAATTAGCTTTGATGTTAATAATACACTCGTGCAAACACAGAATTTTATTTTCTCTTTTGAACAAAATATTCATGTCATTTCAAGAGGTAATGAAAGGTTTTGTTTACCTTTTGAGTAAACTACAAAAAGTAATAATAATAATAGAAGAGACAGATTTACTTGGTACCATGCTTTTTTCTTAGTTCTCATTGTTTAAGAAAATATGTCTCCTCTATCAAAGAGTAAAGATTTTTGCTTTTTAAAATCTTTGAATTATCACTTTGGCTAAATGAATGACTATTTTGTAGTCACCTATGATCCTATTTTATGATATCGAAGGTTTAAAACCTTTGATGTTTGACAGACTTTCCCAAATTATAATTTCAGTTAGTAAATTCAGTCTTTTGACCTCACCAATTTTAGCTATTAGATTTCCCTGAAGTTCAAGAGAGACATATTTGGCTTATTTGGTATGGTAAAATCATACAAGAGGCACTGTCAAATATGAGAGGATGTTTCATTTCCTTTGGGCTACGTTTATATGTGTCATTAGTGCCAAGATTATATGACACTCCTATAACTCTCATATGTCTTAGAATATGTTATCAGTAATAATGATTATTCTGTTAAATTGTTTTGTCCCCAGAAATAATCAAAATTTCTTGTAAAGTGTATCTTGAACCAAGTTTAAGATTTTTCCATCCACAATTACTGTTTTACTCTGATCCTTTACAAGAAGTGATTTATAATCAGCTGGAGGACTGTGACAGGTGCTCTTTAATGCAGGTTTCTAACAACTGTGGAAATTGTGCCATTGGACTAGGAAGAAAAAGACTTCCAGGACTCTTATTGGAGAACTTACATGCTCATGGGGATTGCTAACCCAACTTAGAGCAGAACAAGAGTTCATTGCATGGACTGAAATAACAGAAGACAAATAATTTTATGAATTTTTTGTTTGAAGTATTGCTGATTCTTATCATTTTTCAGAATTAAAAAAAAAACTTTTGAGCTATTTACAGCTCTTGACAATTGAGTAAAGCATGCTCTTGTGAGCAAAATTTGAAGCATTTTATTTCTATCTGATTGCTCCAGAATTTGGAGAATGTCTTCTTAGCCATGAGGTGTCGTTGTCACCCAGGATGGAGTGCAGTGACAGGATCTCAGCTCACTACAACCTGGAATTTCTGGGCTCCAGTGAACCTCCGCCTCAGCCTCCCAAGTACCTAGGACTAGAGGTGTGCACTACCACACCCAACAAATGTATTTTTATTACTATTTTTTGTAGAAATGGTCTTGCTCTGTCGCCCAAGATAGTCTCAAATTCTTGACCTTAAGCGATTCTCCCACCTCAGCCTCCCAAAGTGCTAGGATTGCAAGTGTGAGTCACCACACCCAGCCAGAATTTTCGTTATAGCTTTCACGTTCTACCTTTAGGCTTCAAAACTCAACATTTAATTTTATAGGGACACTTTTTAAGTGAATAAGGTCCCATTAATTTGAATTCATAATTTTCATACATAAATCCCAGATGGTTCCTGTAGCTTAATCTTCCACTTTTCTCTGTATGGAGACTGGCTGTGGTGAAGACGGAGCAACAGAGACTAGATTTACTCTCCTTCCTGAAGCGACCAAAACATACGAGCCAAGGGGGTCGAAGTCTGTAGACTCAGGCGAGGACGGGCAGCGATCGATCGCTGGGAAACGAAGCAGATGAGGCCCCACGGTGACCCTGCTCCTTCTCAGAGCAGCTTCCCGGGCTGTGTGGTAGGAGGGACCGGGCGGGGCCGGTGGGACCTGAGCCAAGGGCCCACGGGGACCAAGGACGCTGGACTCTGCAGGACAGAGCCAGAGAGGACGGCTGCACAGAGGAGGCCTGAGGACAGAGCAGTGTAGGCCCGCGCGGGACAGCCTGAGCTGGGCAGGGACCGGTGCCAGGCTTTGAGGGACTTTGCCACGTACTCGGGCAGGGCTGGGAGCAGAGATCCACACCAGAAAGCCTCTATCTCACAGCACAGGAGGCAGAGGACTCAAACTGGTCTTGGCTCAGAAGTGGATAAAAACGAACCCGAGGGGAAACAGCCACATGGAAAACACCTTACAAGCAAGACTGGACACGATTCAACTGTTTCCACTAACATAACCACATCCCAGAACAAAATCTCCCGGTTTTTCCACCCACCAAGGCGAAACTCACAGTACCTGGCCTCCACTAAAAGTTACCGCGCAGGTAGCAGAAAGCAGAAATACAGGACCTATTATGAGGAAAAAAAGTGAATTCATGAAAATCAGGTCAAACTGACACAGATGTTAGAACTGGCAGAAAAGACCTTGGCACCATTATTATGACTTCATTCCAAATGTCTAAAAGGTAAAGACATGGAAGATACAAAAAAGACCCAAACAAATTCTGGAGGTGGAAACTACACTGTCTGAGATGAAAACTCCCAGAATTGAATCAACAGGGTCTTAGACACTGAAAGGATTAATGAGCTTAAAGGCATCAGAAACCATCCAAAATGAAATGCAGACAGTAAAAAATAAATAAGTAAAATAAAGACCCAGGAGACACGAAAAGCCAATGCAATGTGGTGAACTGGAAGGAATCCTGGTAAGCACCAAGAGAAAGTGAATAGACTAAATACGTCAGAAAAACAGTGAACCGATGTTGGTTCATTCTTTGCAAAAACTGTATGCTATTAATGAAAGAGGTCAATAATGGGGAAACTGAGTGAGAATGCCTATGAGAACTCTCTGTACTGCCTTCTGTAAATCTGATTTTCCTGTTCTAAGAAACAAACTCCTAACTCTACTGTAAAAAAAAAAAAAAAGTACAATAGGGAAAAATCAACAAAGCCAAGCACTAATTATTTTTAAATGTTAATAAAATATATAAAAATTCCTATAAAGACTTTCCAAGAAACACAAAAAAGAAAAAACACACCAATGATCAATATCAGTAATGAAAAGGAAATGTCAGTACAGTCTTTAAAAGTCACTAAGCCACTATATCTGAACTTTTTTTTTTTTTTTTTTGAGTTGGCGTCTCACTCTGTCACCCAGACTGGAGTGCAGTGGCCGCTCCCAGCCACTGCAGCCTCGACCTGCTGGGCTCCGGCGATCCTTCCGCCTCAGCCTTCCAAGTGGCTGGAACTACAGGCACGTGCTACCATGCCCGGCTATATCTGAACATTTTAACGGGCAAATTCCTTAAAAAGAAAAAAGAAGAAAATGGCACAAGACAAAATAGAAATTCTGCATAGATTGCAGTAACTTCAAAAATTGAATCTATCATTAAAATATTTTCATACATATAAAACTCTTGTCCCAATGGTTTCAGTGTAATTTTTCATATTTACTAAACAAATAATACTAATCTTCCACAAATTGATTTATGTTATGAAATTAGTATAAGCTTGGTACCAAAACCTGACAAGGACATTAAATGATATTAGTAAGGACATCAAATAAAAAGTATAGGCCTGGCAGGGCACGGTGGCTCTTGCCGTAATTCCAACACTTTGAGAGGCCAACATAGAAGGACTGCTTGAGCCTAAGAGTTCGAGACCAGTCTAGGCCACATAGTGAGTCTCTGTCTTTATTAGAAAAATCAAAAAATTAGCTGAGAGTGGGGGTACACACCTGTGGTCCCAGCTACTTGGGAGGTTGAGGTGGAAGTATTGCCTGAGCCCAGGAGGTCAAGGGTTCAGTAAGCCTGGATGACAGAGTAAGACTCCACCAGGCCCAGTTTCTCCCATAAAAAATATGCAAAAATCACCATTCCTGATCAGAACCCTAAATACCCATACCTTAAAAAATAAGATAGACAAGTGGGATCTCATCAAACTAACGAGCTTCTGCAAAGTGAAAGAAACCATCAAGAGAGCAGGGAGACAGCCCACAGAATGGGAAAATATATTTGCCAACTGTATCTGACAAAGGCCTAACATCTAGGATCTACAAGGAACTCAAACGCACCAAAAGGAAAACAAAACCAGCCCCATTAAAAAGTGGGCAAAAGACATGAATAGACACTACTCAAAAGAAGATATACAGGGAGCCAACAGACACATGAAAAAGTGCTCAGCCTCACTCATTATCAGAGAAATGCAAATCAAAACCACATTGAGATACCACCTAACCCCAGTACGAATGACCATCATTAATAAAGCAAACAACAGATGCTGGCAAGGATGCAGAGAAAAAGGAATGCTTCTACACTGCTGGTGGGAATGCAAACTAGGGCAGTCTCTTTGGAAGACAGTGTGGCGATTTCTGAACAAACTAGAAATTGACCTTCCATATGACCCAGCAATTCCCCTATTGGGAATATACCCAGAGGAACTCAAACCATTCTGCAAAAAAGATACCTGCACACGCATGTTTGTTGCAGCTCCATTCACAATAGCAAAAACACGAAACCAACCATGCTGCTCATTGAAGCCAGACTGGATAAAAAAAATGTGGCCCATATACACAATGGAATATCATGCAGCCATAAAGAAGGACAAACATATGGACTTCGCAGCAACTTGGATGGATTTGGAGTCGATCAGACTCAGTGATCTATCATAGAAACAAAGAACAGAGTACCGTATGTTCTCACTCATAAGTGGACCTTGAACAATACTACAAGAAAGGGACTGGCAGCAGTGGGACACTGTCGGGAGGGGTGGGATGGGCAGTTGAGGGAAACTGCCGGGGGGGCGGGGCACACCTCATCCCCCAGGGCGCCTGCATGATCAATGTTGGTAGACCCACCCTGACTTGCACCCCACATCTTTATAACAAAAAAGAAAAATTTTTAAAAATGAAAAAATCTTAAGCACTATATTTACAATGCAAACACAGTGATACAGAAAACAGACAATACATCATGACTTGTTAGAGTTTATTCTAGAATTGCAACTTATCATTCAAAATAAATCAATACTTGGGAGGCTGAGGCAGGAGGATCTCTTGAGCCAGGAGTTTGAGACCACCTGGGCAATGTAGCAAGACTCCATCTCTTAAAAAAAAAAAATCAATCAATTAATTTCTGCCTAACAAAAGAAAAAATAAGTACATTTCAATAGATGTAGAAAAAGCATTTGCTAAACATTTATGATTAAAAGACAAACTCTCGGGAAACTCAGAAGGGGATTTCCTTGATTTAATAAACGGTGTTTACAAAAGAACCTTACAACCATCATTGATAATAATGGTGTCACCATGACTATTTCACCGTGGGGTCTAGTAATAAGGTAAGCATGCAGACTTGAATCACTTGTACTCAACATTGCACTGATGGTCCTTGACACTGGAAGATGAAAAGAAACAAAAAATGTACAGGGGTTAAAAAAGCAAACAGCCACATGCCTGCCCGTAGATGCCGCGGTGGCTGTGTCTGCTGTGCCCTCTGTGATCCCAGCCCCTCATGTGCGTCCACTCTGGGTAACCAGGAGGTTCTGCACCAGACGCTGCCACGACTTGGGTCCTGTGTGAGGGAGCGGGAGGGCAGGGAGCACCAGGAGTGTTTGCTTGCATCTGGGAGCTTGATGAGACCCAGAACCATGCAGCTGGGGCAGCCTCTTCACAAGCACACCAGATTATTTGTTATGTGGAGGAAAGCTACAACTGTGAGGAAAAGGTTAAAATGAAAGGAAGCAGTTGCCACCCGGTGCTTCTGCACTCCAGGTCACCTCACTTACCTGTCAACATGTGGTGCAACAGAGGACTGGGCTTCTTAGACTGCCCGCTCTCTTCTACCCTCCGCCCGTGGTGGAAATGCCATTGTTTTAGTTTCTCAGTTTTTGCTGTAGCAACAAATTAAAGAATATGTATTTAGATATACATTTGGTCCCTCAAATACAACAGAATCTGTGGCATCCCATCTTGAGAAGACGATACTGGCATACGAATCCGCCTAGCTTTCTTGGTATTCGAAGAGTATATACATATTCTTAGCTTTCTGCTTTCTTGGAGTTTCCAGTTGCCTTCTTTTTTCTGACATTGTCTGCTTTTATTGTGTTCTTACATCTTCCAGAGTTTCAAGCATCACCTGAAAACTCACTGCTGGGAGCCTTCTTTGTCCTGTTCCGCTCCAAGCAATGTCTCCCTAAGCCTGGAGTGGAGCTTTCATTCCCAGGCTTCCATAACTGCTTTCCTAAGTTTGCTCTGGTGTCTCTTGAATCACAGGTTCCTCTTTCCTTCCTGACTCCCTTGCTTTGTTAGAGAACATCTTCAAATAATTTTTCAAGAAATGATGACTGTGAGAGAAAATTTTCTGAGTCTTTTTATGTTTTTTAAAAGTGCCTTTAATCTGTACTCACATTGGATTAATAATTTGGCAGGGACAGAATTCTAAGCTGAAAATACTTTTTCTATCAGAAATGTGAAGACTTTGTATCATTTTGGGGGAGCATCCAGCGTTGTTAAGTAAGATGAATGCTTATGTTTATTCATTTGCAGATAACCTTTTTTTTTCCCCTTGGAGTTTTTAGGATTTTTTTTTTTTTTTTTCTTGGTGTTCTGAAATTTCACATGACCCTAGGTTGGGTCTTTTAAATTCACCTTATGATTAATCTTTTCAGTTTAAAGAACAAGTTCTACTTTAAGCTGTAGGCATGCTTTTAATATTCTTTGATAACATCTTTGATAATTTTTTTATAAGTTCCTCCATGTTTTCAGTTTTCTCTTAGAGCAAAATTGTTATTTGGATATTGGAACGCTGAGATCAATTTTCCAAAGAGCTTACCTTTTATCTTATATGTTATTTCCCTTTTTATTTTATACACTTTTGGGTATACTTCTTGTTTAAATCCTTTATACATAAGACATTCTTTTTTCCAACTCTTTGACAGCTGTATTTGGAGTCATATATTTTAGGAGAACTTCAAGCTCTCCTTACTGAATCTCTGACTTCTCCTCCCTGGGTAGATTGTTCTTTCTATACGTGTGATATGTTGTTCCTCTCTTTGAGGATCCTCATTAGGATTGCTTCATTGCGTGAAGGCGGGAGGTGGGGACTGAGGATCCCCGCCTCTCCTTGAGGGAGACGACGCAGGGCCGGGAGGAGAAAGGCACTTCCAGGGGGACTTGCCGTTGGGCCATGTTGGTCTTCCGTCTTTTGCTGCGTATCTCTGCCCTGGAGACTCACGTTCGCCGGTCTGTGGTTAGCGGCGAGGCTGCGGTGGGGAGGCCCCGACCAGCCTCACACGGGGCTGAGGGAAGCGGGTCTCACACCGGGCCGGAGCATGGCGGGCGCTTTCTGCGAAGTCAGCAGCCGGCCTGCCGGCTCCCAGCCGGCTGCCCGCCGCAGGACGTGCACCTCGGCGCCCGCCGCGCCCCCTCCCCGCCAGCCCCCCGCCCCGCCGGATGCCCTGTCGCCACTGGACTGCGGTTGCGTCCCGACCCTGCACAACTGTGGACAGCGCTCCTGGCTTTTCAGCTCTCTTTCTCTCGGAGAGAAACGGTACAACCCGTTGCTCTTCTGTGCTGGAACCTGAATGTCCAAATTAGCACTTGAACTTTGTTAACTGCTTTGCCCACCAGCAGACAGCCCGGCATTGTCCAAAGTTCCAGTTTGCACAGGGATCCGGCGAAGGGGGCTTCCTCTTGTGCCACCAGTTCTCTTGCCAGTAGCTTGAGGATTGTGACACCACGACTTTAACTGTGTTCCTGGTGTCCTTTTGTACAAAAGATAGACTATTTTGCTATGGGTTTTGCATTGTTGCTCAATTCTGTTTTAAAGGGCTCCCCCATTTTTATTTGCTTCCTGTAATTTTTGTTTAGATCCTTTACACATAAAGACTTTTTTTGCATGGTATAAGGAAGGAATCTGATTTTGTTCCATTTGGATAGCGAATCCCTCCAACATCATGCCTGAAGCATTCCTTTTCCCACCTGATCTGAAGTGTCGTTCACTTGTATCAAACTTCCAGACATGCACGGCTTTTCTTGGCCCTCTGTGCTGTCAGGCACCGACACCGTTGTGCTCGATGACTGACATCTGTCTTCGTAACTTACAGGGCAGTCTCTGCAAGACTCTCTTGGCTGTGCTCAAACCTCTGTAGCCCCACATACATTTTAGAATATTTTTTTCATATTCCACTTTAAAAACTATAGCAATTTAATTGGCATTGCTTTCAACTTATAGCCACTTTAAAATGGTAATTCTTTTATCCATGAACATGGAGTATCTCTTTATTCATTACTCCTTTAGAAATGTGTTCCTCCATGAAGCTTAAATACAAGATCATTCGTAGATGTAGTTTCTGCTGTTATTGCACATGGGGATCTTTCTTTCAGTTTCTAATGTTGGTACATAGACTTGAATACGTTTAACCTATTCACCAGTCATGCTGAGCTTTGCTTACTAATTCTAATGATTTTCTTTGGTTTCTAAAAGAGATAGTACTGTTTAGAAATTATGGCAAATATGCATGCTCTCACTCCTAAGTGGGTCCTGAACATTCACCATAATACTATAAGAAAGGGACTGGCAGTAGTGGGATACCGCTGGGGGTGGGGGGACACAATACCAATAAGGGCACCTGACCTCAGACCAGGGAAAGCGGGGACCAAAGGGAGGCCCGAGCTTCACCTGTACAATGACTGCTTGTATACCTCATCCTGAACTGTACCCCACATCTTTGAAATAAAATAAATATAAATCTTAAAAATTATGGTAGCTAGACCTCCTCCTTTCTAATACTTTAAAAACTCAGTTGTATTAAAAAGAAAAGTACTCCATGCATCAGTACTTCCAGGACGATACTTGTGGTGCAGATCGTTTCACCCTTTCTAAGTCTCCAGCTTGAGCTAATGGAAGGCGATGAGGAATGCCCAGAGGTCTGCATGCTTCGCAGGGCCCAGCAGGAGCTCAGCAGGCCACTCGGGTCCTCAGTGCCCCCGCGGCAGCAGCGCCCGCCGGATGCCACGAAGCCACCTTGGAGTCTGGATGGGGAAACTTGAGAGCACTGTGTGCTTTCCGAGTATGCGTCCCAGGGCCAGGGCATCACGTGTCAGAAGGCCACGGGGTCCTGGTTGATCCTGTCTGTCAGACTCAGCACACACCGCCAGCAGGGGTCCTATAAGTGGCCCCAGAGCTTTCTGTGCTCCTGGCAGCAGCTCCCTTACCCAGCCACCACCCGCCCCCTGCCCCGGCAGGGATCCCTAGAGCTGCACATGTTCTCGGGTAGGGATGCTGATTCCAGACACGCCGGCACCCTTGCTGTCAGAGCCGGCCCACGCACTTTCCAAGGGACAGGCCTGGACCTGGCTATTCCCTTTACCCAAGAACTCACCCGAGCCCCATCTATTCCCATCCCCACGGTCCCGGCCGCCCAGGCAGACCCAGAAACTCAACACTCTCTCCTCCAGCCTCTCATCTCTTACCAACACCCTCACCACAGCCCCCTTCAGCAAAATCCCCCAATTGCCCCTTTGCTGGTGGAATGTAACAACTGCTTTCTTTCTTGCTGTGCTGTGTGCATCTATGTCCGATGGCATCTCTTTGGGCTCCTCTCCCTTCCCCAGTACTGTCTATGGGATGCCTGACCCCAGAGGCCACATGTCAGAACATCGCACGAAACCGAGACGGAACTAGACGAGGAGTGGACCCCAGCCCCGACGGAGCCCTGGGCAGCGACCACACCTGGTTTTGGCTACACAGGACACATCGGCTATGTTCTGCAAAAAAGGGCCATTAACAAGCAAAGGCAGGCGATGGGGCTGACTTGGGTGCTGGCAACCCAAGTGGTCACTGCGGTGAACACCTTTCCATCCCCGTTTTTCGTTTCCGAGTAGCTTCCCACTGTGTGAGTCTTGGTTGGGAAGACCTACTGGTGAAGCCGAAGGGGCCAGACTCTGCCTGTCTGTCGTCCTGTTGTTGACGACCCGGGGGCAGATGTCCCCAATCACCCATGCACACAGAAGCATACACACATGCAGGCACATGCGAGCACACACCCTCCACACTCTGAGATTCGCTGCCTCCCTCAGGAATGGCTGGAGAGTTTTCCAGGTGGTGGCCACCTGTCCAGGGACAGTGACACGGCACAGCGGCAGCGAGTGGGGGAGCCGGAGAACGGGGTGACCCAGCAGAGCCAGGACGGCCCAGTCCCGCCCTCCGAAGCAGGCCTTGCTGGCCGCTGCTGCCCTGGGTCCAGCGAGTTTCTCCAGCCCTCCCACGGACTCGGGGCTGACCCGTGCCCTCCCAATAGGTCACTCTTTGAGTTTCAGTCAGCATCGGCTCCTGCTGCCCGTGGGGAGGAACGTCAGCTCAGCAGGGTTTCATGGTGGCCAGCTCCAGGGGCGCCACTGCCACGATGAACTGACAGCAGTCCCAGAGTCACGCCGTGCGGTGCCACAGGACTCACCCACGTGACGGCAAAAACAACGAATTAGTGTGTCAAAAGCGCGTGGCACAGAAGAGGAAGATAAAAAAGTGTTCACTTTATTTTATATTTGAAAAACAAAGCCAGCGTGTGGTGACCCCACCCCTGGTGGTGGGCTTTCTAGGACCCCACACTTGCAGTTAGTCCTTTCTGCCAGTTGTTAGAAGGTGCCCGTGGGGGCCAATTACCCCCTTTTGCACGTCACTCTTTTTGTCTGACAAACAGCCAGTGATGCCCACTTCACGGGCTTGCTGAGGTCAGTCACACAACGCGTGCCCGGCACGGAGTAGCATCTGTGTATCGCCAGCCCCTCCCCGCACTGATGAGACTGTGCTCCCCGGAGCCTTCCTGCACGCACACTCTTTACCAAAGCGAGCCCGTCTTCAGTTGGCGCCATCGCCCCAGCTGGGCTGCACTCGGAAGCAATATGACCGCAGAATGCTTGGCCCAGCACTCCTGGCCTCCACAGCCACGATGCTCGCGCAGTCACCTCCCACATGGGTGAACCCACTGCAAAGAGAGGGGCAGCTGCGCGTCAGTCTGGGAGAAGACACGCACCCGAGTGGCCGAAGCCTCTTCGTGAAGACGCAACTCGACCTCCCACACCCAAGTGGCCGAAGCCTCTTCGTGAAGACGCAACTCGACCTCCCGCACCCTCATCCGGCCCGATTCCCATCTCCTGCTGCTCCGGGCTTCGATCTGAGGACCTGAGTTCACTGGCAACAACTGGCAGACATGATCATGTTCTCGGGTGACAGTATCAATTCTGGGCCTTCCCGACAGCAGTACCCACATCACAATGGTCCCAGCTAGTCTAGAAACCTCTCCCAATAGAAGAGAAGGGGCATCTAATTTAATCAGGGCAAGTCTGAGCCACTTCCCCAGAAGCCCGCCCACTCCTGACGGGTCCCGATCAGTCTCGTGCTCTTGAGCGATGCAGACGCAAGCACAGGGCTGATGCGACGGCCGCTCTCCATGAGGCCAGAGCTGGGAAGGCCACATGCCTGCCACGCACAGCAAAGAAAAGGGCAGCATAGCCAATCACCTGGCCCATCTGTGGGAGCCCCCCAGCAAATGATAGCAGCCCTCGAGGACGGGGAATTCATCCTCCTTATTCCACACGTAGACTCGCAAAGAGAGGTCGAGGGAAGAGGTGACCACTCGGCTCGGGTCCTGGAAATGAAGGGTCAAGTGAGGTGTTGGCGACTCCTGCAGGTGGAGAGCATGGTGCGGCCAGGCGTCAACTCACCACCCACAGGGCCGTGATGGGCCTTCGGTGATCCTGGAAGGCTGCCAGCTGCCGGCCGTGGATGGTGAGCTGCACCAGCCGTGACTCGGAAGCCAGCAGGAGCACCTGGGAGCCGTGGCCCTTCATGAGGTGAGGAGCCGGCATGCTGTCTGGCAAGAGGAAACGGGCGACCTGTTGGGCTTTAAGAACAAAAACATGCAGACGGCTTGTCTGGGCAGACACATGCCTCTCCCGGGATGACGCGGCACGCTGAGAAGAGCTACGGGCCCGCCGTGAAGCCACACCCAGTCCTGACCCCTGTGCGCATGCCCTGAACCTCCAGACCATCAGCCCAAGGTACCGCCGATGACGCCTCCCATGCAGGGCCTTGTATGTGTGTGTGGGAGTGGCCAGCAGTGTCTGGCACATGTGCCACGCAGGCGCTGGGCTCCCTTCTTTCTATTCTCTCCCATCCAGGCAGAGAATAGATGATGAGAGGCCAGTCCACGGGAAGGGCATGACATCAATGACACAGGCCAAAATGACCGCTGAAACACTGTGCTTCCCACGACATGGAACTCCTTGCTACCAGGACAAAAACCGCCTCTTGCAAAGCATTCGTGCACTCTCGCATCAGACAAGGGCCTGGGTGACACACCCTGCTTCCCTTTCTTCCTTGGCTGCCAGAAGGCTCAGAGTGAAATGCAGGGTCAGATGGTGACAGGAAAACACATGAAGATAACGCGGAAGAAGAAGGCTGAGGACCGCGGGAAGGCCTCCCCGGGCCGCGGGTCTGGGAACAGGGAAGGAGGCGGAGTGGAGAGGGCGGCAGGCCTCGCTCTCCTCCTGGGCCGGGAGCTCCCTGGAGACCAGACAGTGGTGGCTTTTCACGTCTGAACGCACTCCGTGCTGAGCACCGGGCCGCTGGCAGAGTCAGGGAAGGAGAGGCGGGAATGAACAGCAGCTGGAGGATCAGCCAGAGAGCGAGACCGCAGTGCGCGGCGTCCGGGGTCGGACTCCCTCCGGGCGAGGGTCCACATGAACAAGGGCTCCACCACCCCACAGGGTGTAAAGCCACAGACGGCCAAACCTTGGCTGGCCCGCCAAACCGTGACATTTCACACCGAGGAGACAAGACGGCCCAGAGGAAGCGTGAAACCCAGCGGGAAGCACATGCAGCCCTAGAGGGGGCCTGCGGGCTGGCACGGGGTCCTTACCCAGGACGTTCACTCTATTCCCGGACTTCTTGGCCCTGAGGTCGTAGGTGGTGACAGCCAGCTGCGAGCCAGTGTCAGTTTTGTGCATCACCATCAGCCTGGCCGTCTCGTCGGGGGCCCAGCAGACTCCGGAGCTCGGCCCGGTGGGGAGGGCCGTGGAGGCGGGAGGCTCGTCTTCCAGCGGGAACAGCAACGAGTGAGTGTAGAACACCTGGGAAGCGGCCCAGGCCGTCACGTCGCAGGCAGGGGGCCTCAACGTGGACGCCAGGAACACTGCCCTCCCTGTCCCACACCCGCCCGTGGGGCCTTGGGAGAGCCTGCCACTTTAGGATGCTCCTTCCCAGCTGAGACACCGATCGGGGCACCATCGCAGCCCATGTCTGACCCCACTGGAAACGCCTCGGCCGGCCCACCCGTGAGGCGGGGTCCTATGCGAGGGCAGCACACTTCTGCCTTGAGCAGCCGCGGCCACCACTGGCTGCAGGCCCAGCGTCTTCTGGCGTGTTCCTCTCCCACCTCCAGGTATCTCCCTAGAACTCTGGAATCGCGTTTTCGTCGCGTCCAGGCAGCCCTTCCTGTGGCCTCTCTGCACCTGGCTGCCCTTCCCTGCCCACTTGCCTGCCTGCTACCAGGTCCCTGGGCGCCTGGGCACTCTCCCCCTCCCCCCCCCATGACCATCACCCACTCTGTGTTTCACTTGGGTCTCGCTTCCCAAATCAGATGCTAACACTCAAAAGGTGCCACAGGCCCAGCAGATGGCCGGGCGTCCCTGCGCCTGTGCGTCGCTGGAGGACCAGGCCGGGCCGCTCTCCTTGCCAGCCCTGCCGCCCCGCCCAGAGCCCACAGGGTCACATTGCCTCTGTGAGACCCCCCACCCTCTCTCGGGGCCCACTGAAGCTCTAAATGGCCCCTGAACGTTCACCTCCAGGAGTTCCCTACAGCCCAAACCCTTCAAAGGTGAGCCCTGCGGCCGGCCCTTCCAGCCCCAGGGCAGCGCAGCACCTGGAAAGAGCACAGCCTCTGGGCGGGAGCTCTGAGGACACGTGCCACGGGGCTGCGGCCTCACTCAGCCCGACCTTCCCGCGGGACATGGGAGCAGCAGGACACGGCCCTCAGGGAGCCGTTACCCAAGCTGCTCCCTCCAGACCCAGGGCCGGGTCCTATGCCAGGGCGGCCAGCTCGCAGCCCCAGCCTCAGGGCTCCTGCATGACCCAGGCCCCCTGGGGGGCAGCACACACTGACCTTTGGGCCCAGGTCTGAGTTCTGTGCAGACACGAACACCCACTGGTGGTCAGGGGAGCAGGCGAGCCCTACAGAGCCGGCTGGGAACTCGGTCACGCGGGAGACCACATGCAGCCCAGGCACCGTCAGCGTGTAGAGGGTCCCCTGGGCGCAGGCCGCCTGCAGCAGGAACACGCAGAAAGGAACCAGGTGTGAGTGGCTCAGAGAGGCACCACGGTCTCCTTGCAGGCATCTGCGTCCTCACCTGACGGACGGACATAGCTGCTTCCCAGCCTCCCTCACGTGCACGTGCCAGTGCTGGGTGGCACCTTAGAAGAGTCTTTCAAATACGCATCTTCAGGACACGAAAGAGGAGGGGAGGGGAGGGGAGGGGAGGGG
>NW_007259686.1:125172-127823 GCF_000164805.1 Carlito syrichta | reverse complement strand
AAAGCCTCTCCTTCCTGCAGAAACTGGCATGTGACCCTCCACCGGCACGGGCACACCCGATCCCGCAGGAGTGCCGTTGTACAACCTGCCTTTTGTGTTTCGTGTTTCTGAAAGCTCCTTGGAAATCTTCCCCCATCAGTGGACATTCCCCTTCAGTTGCTTCCTGCCTGTCGTCCTGATGGACGTTAACTTCACACATTTCCTTCTACTCGTATCTACCTATTTTCCTACTGGATTTTTACTCTTTATATGGTCTAATATAAATATTTTATTAAATAAGATATGGTGTTTTTTCATAATTTTTCACGTCTTAATTCTATAATACTGTCTTTCACGGGTCAGATGTCTTTAACTTTTGCAGTAAATAAAATTCGTGTATCTTCTGATTCTGGGTTTTGCCTGCCTTATTTAGCAAGGACTTGAACAACTTTTTTTCTTTCTTTTTTTTTTAGAGACAGAGTCTTGCTGTGTTACCCAGGCTGCACACTGCAGCCTCAAATTCCTGGGCTCTAGTGATCCTGTCACCTGAACCTCCTGAGTAGCTGGGACTACAGGTGCGCCCACTACACTCAACTCCCAGGTTAATTTTTAAAACTACTCATATAGTCTTTAGATAATTAATTTTATAACTTTGCCTTTGCCGTTTACATTATAAACAGTCAGATGGGAGTAGCTGGTTTTTGCTTTCCCTAAGTGTCCTATTACTTGAATAGCCTGCCCTTGACCTACTCTTTAAAAGGAACATCTTGCTGGGCACAGTGGCTCATGCCTGTAATCCCAACACTTTGGAGGGGGAGGAGAGAGGAGTGTCTGAGTCCAGGGGTTCGAGACCAGCCTAGGCAACTTGTTGAGATTTAGCTGGGTGTGGTAGCACATGCCTGTGGTTCCAGTTTCTTGGAAAGTTGAGGCGGAAGGACTGCCTGAGCCCAGAAGGTCGAGGCTGCAGTGGCCATGAGCACTCCAGCGGGGCAACAGAGTGAGTTTACAACTCAAAAAAAAAAAAAGAACGTTTTTACCACAGATACTCCAAATGAATCACATTCTGGACTTTCTAGTCTGTTAAGCTTATATAGAAATATCTATTATCTCTGTCCAAGAAAACACAAATATTTCAAAACACACAAAAACTGGCAGGTAACATGCAAATACAGTTAAATAGTGAGAAACAAAATATTTAGCTGATGAAACTGTTTCCCTAGAAAACAGCCAGGAAAAGAGACCTACAGCCACACAATGTGAAGTAAGCATCACGAAATAAGCATCTGCAGACGTGAAAGAACACCCTGGATCAGAAGCTTGACACTCAGCCTTCTCGATCCCCGGCCAGCGTGGTGGCTCTCTTGACTGGGGATTGTCCCTCACCTGAGGCAGAAGGTGGTGGCCACTTAGAAGATGAAAAAGCCCCTGGAGTTGATCTACTCTAGGGCCCAATTCATTAGGAAAAGTGCTGGGGTATAAGCAGACATACGTGGAGAGACCAAAAACCCCAGAATTTGTTTATTTAAAAAAAGGTGCCAGGCTCAGTGGCTCAGCCTGTCATCCCAGCGCTTTGGGAGGCTGGGGTGAGTGGATTACTTGAGCCCGCGGGTTTGAGACCCGCCTGGGCAACTTGGCGAGACCTCATCTCTACAATAAATCAAAAATTAGCCGGGCGTGGTGGCGCACGCCTGTAGTTCCAGCTCCTTGGAAGGCTGAGGCGGAAGGATCGCCGGAGCCCAGCAGGTCGAGGCTGCGGTGGCCGGGAGCGGCCGCTGCACTCCAGTCTGGGCGACAGAGTGAGACTCCGACTCAAAAAAAAAAAATGGTGTGTTTATTCTTACATGTTTAAGCCTGAATCACCTTCAAAGTGGGGACACTTTTTCCACTGCTCAAAGCAGGTTTTCAACTCGCCAATTCTGATGCCTTGTGGTGCTTCTGCCGGTTTCAGTGTCGCCTCTTCCACCTCAGCAAAATGTTGCCCTTCGGGGACACTTTTTCGCTTGAGGCGAGAGCAGGTGAATAGGGAGGGCCGGGCTCGGGCATCACGCGGTTTCTGATCAGAATTTGACTGTCGCACGTGGTTTGTGTAAATCGCCCATCATGAAATGCGCAAGCACGTTGAAAAAGCTCCCCAAAATCCGCTGGAGCCCAACGCAGCCTCCAACAGCACAGCGAGCGGGTACACTACGGCCCGGGGTTCCGAGAACACGGGCCTAACGAAGGAGGTCTGAACCACAAGGGGCCCAGCCCCCGGAAGGTAGTTCTGGTTTCCTTTGGGTCCTTCGCATCGTACTATAACTACCGAGTTTAAGCATTTTTTGAAATCCGCCCGGCCTTCGGTTGGGACATCCCAATGTCTAGGAGGAAAGTGAGTCAGGCTGTCATGAGGCTTTCCGACACACACATGCACAGGAAGACAGCGTCTTCACACTCGAGGAAAATTTTTGGCCCTGCCGGCCGGCCTCCAGGTGCCCAGGCCCAGAAAGGCAGCCTCCAACCCACACGAAGGGCCGTCACAAACCTGCCCTGGAAGCGAGCAGAGGCTCCGCCAAGAGATGGCTGGGAAGACGCGCCAAAGGGGCCGGTGGGGGTGAGCCGTGAGCTCGTCAAGCTGCAGATCCCGCGGAGGCGGAGAGGAAGAAGCCACGCGGCGCGGACAGGAGCGGTGGGCG
>NW_007259686.1:117030-124964 GCF_000164805.1 Carlito syrichta | reverse complement strand
GGGCGGCTGGGGCCCCAGCGCCACCCGCGTGCCGTCTGCCTGTGGGGCTCGCCCTCACTCGCACCCCGGCTCTCCATAAAAATACATACGCAGAAGAAGAAGAGCTGTGGGGGTGAGGAGGAGGAAATGGAGCAGCTCCCCGACTGCCGTGGGGTCACCACTGACAGCCTGCTAATGCAGTAGTACAGGCCTACCTTTAAAAAAGGAGATCAAGTGCGCTGCAGAAAGGGTTACGGTAAAGGCAACCACAATAACAAAAACAGGTGGGTTGATGGCAGCAGCAGCCAAATCCCCCCGTCTGTGCTACATGCAGGGGACCCGTTCAAAACAGGAAGATGAAACACGAGACAGGAGTCAGGGTGCACCCGCAAACACAGACGACTGGCAGCAGGCGTAGCTCCTGGTCGGGGAAAGGTGGGTGTCCGGCCCAAAGCGCCACATGAAACCATCAAGTCCCTTCACCATGCCAACGGCTATAATAATTCCCAGCGAAGAAATAAGAGTTAAGAACACCCGTGAGGCAAAGAAACTTGCCAGTCGTCGTTACAAAACAGCTAATACTTAAATACTCATTACTGATTGTCGTTATTAAATAAAAACAATCGCAATTCTGCTCTCAATCTAAGATCAAGTAGACAAAAAGCAAAGAAATATCAGATCTAAACAACGTAATTCATAACAACTACACTGGACCACTGGACCGCAGTAACAAAGAACGCACCTTTCTTGCAAGTACTGACAGGACAGTCACAGAAATTGAAAAGACAGTCCAGTTACAAAGAAACCTCAATCAGCTCTATAAGGTAAAGGAAATCAAACAACTTACTTTGATCACAGTGACATAAGAGATCAATGACAATATTTAAAAAACAAAATAGAAAGGCTCTAGGCAATCAGAAAAAATGGGAGAAAGCACAAAAAAGAATAAAAGGGGGAAAAAACATTGGTACAGAGTAACTTTAAAGAAAAAACTCAAGGGACTATTTCAGACAACTTTATACATAAGAAACTGACAACACAATGCAGCATATCAAAATCAATACTAGCAGAGACAAAGCTTGAACAGACCAGTTTACAGAGAAAACTGTTGAAAAGCTACCCCACAAAAAAGCAACCAGCACTAGCTGGAAAAATAAACTATCTGTTCCTATGGGTGATAAAGTATTTACCTGGAAAACCCAAAAGAATCATGATAAAATAAAAGCAGATCATAGAAGAATTCAATAAGATCACAGAATATATGATTACATCACTAGACTTTAATTATACAAACAATAACCAGTTAGGAAATATCATGGAACAGAAAATATCTTACATAGCAATGGAATAGCAACAAATGAAAAAACATGTTGGAATAAATGCAACAAAGAAATGTGCAAAACTTATCTGAAGAAAACCCTAAAACACTTCTGAAGAACATAAGATCACACTTGAACTACTAGAGACACATCATTTTTCTGGGACAGACTGACTCAGCTTCATAAAGATGTCCAATTCTGCACGGGAACATTTCAGTGGAGCATGATCCCAGTGAAAATGCCACTGCCTTTTCTGGAGACAGAAAAGCAGATTCTAAAGTCCATATGGGAAAATGAATGTACGAGAATGGCTGGGGAGGCCCTGGAAACGAGGGGTCATGAGGACAGAAGGACCAGGTCGACTAGAGCTCAACACCGCCATCCAGTTTCAGGACTTTCCACCATTCCCCAGCGTTCCTTCCTACCCCTTTATCCCAGCCCATCCCATCTCCATCTCCAGCGGCCACTGATCTGCTTCCCGACACTGGAGATTCATTTTGTCTGCACTAGAGCCTCACACAGATGGAGTTTGTCCCTTTTCCTTGCTGAGAGGTATTCCACCGTATGGACACACCATTAAAATAAAAATCAGTTTGCCTACGGATGAACGGATGGGTGTCCTCTAGTTTGGACCATTATTACTGACGCTCCGATAAACACTCATGTACAAGTTTCTGTAAAAAGATGTTCTCACGTCTTGTGCGTCTCATGCCTTGTGGGTAAATACCTAAAAGAGGAATTGCTGGATCATATGATAAGTGCATGTCAATATTAAAATACTGCCAGACTACTTTCCAAAGTGGTGTGCCACGTGCTTGCAGACACACTTCTAATTTTGGCTATTCAGGCTGATACACCGAAGTATCTCATTGTGGGGTTGTTTTTTTTTTTTGAGTTGGAGTCTCACTCTGTCGTCCAGACTGGAGTGCAGTGGCCGCAGCCTCGACCTGCTGGGCTCCAGGGATCCTTCCACCTCAGCCTTCCAAGTAGCTGGAACTACAGGCACATGCTACCACACCCAGCTAACTTTTGACTTATTGTAGAGAGGAGGTCTTGCCAAGTTGCCAAGGCGGGTCTGAACCCGCGGGCTCAAGTAATCCACTCGCCTCAGCCTCCCAAAGCGCTGGGCTTACAGGCTGAGCCACGGAGCTGGCTTTATTGTGGTTTTAACTTGCATTTTGCTGATGACTAATAACGAGAAACAACTTTTCATTTGCTAAGGGTCACTGGTATATTTTCTTCTATGAAAAAGTTCAATCTTTTGCCTGTTTTAAAAATTGGATTGTCTTCTTTTTACAGGGTGCTTATAGTTCTTTATATATTCTGGACACAAGTCCATTGCTGCATTCACATATGGCGTATATTTTCTTGTGGTCTAAGGTTTGCCCTTGCATTTTTTAAGCAATGTCTTTCAAAAAGTAAACGTTCTACATTTAATGAGGTCCAGATTACCATTTTTTTACTTATACAATTATGCTTTTTGTGTCCTAAGAAACCTATACCTATGATAATTTTCTACTCATCAACCAAAAAAAAAAAAGCCAGAATTAATAAGTGAATTTACCAAGGTGGCTGGATATAAGGTCAATATACAAACATCAGTTGTATCTTTTTTGAGTTGAGGTCTCACTCTGTTGCCCACGCTGGAGGGCAGCAGCATGATCATGGCTCACTGCGGCATCAGCCTCCTGGGCCCAGGCAGTCCTTCCGCCTCAGCCTCCTGAGTAACTGCAATAGAACTGAGTAACTGGGACTAGAGGCATGAGCCACCATGCCCAGCCTATTATGTTTGTATTTCTATATATGCTGAACCCCAGCAATGAAAAGTTTAAAAATTAAATTTTAAAAGAATAACATTTAAGACAGTACAAAAACACTAATGAATACTTTTAACAAAATATTTACAAGCCCTGCTCACTTAAAAATATAAAACTTTGTAGGCCAGGCGCGGTGGCTCACACCTATATTCCCAGCACTTTGGGAAGCTGAGGTGAGAGGATTGCCTGAGCCCATGGGTTTGAGACCAGCCTGGGTGACTTGGCGAGTAAATGAAAAAATTAGTCAGGCATGGTGACACATGCCTGTAGTTCCAGCTACTTGGAAGGCTGAGGAGGAAGGATCACCTGAGCCCATAAGGTTGAGGCTGTGGTGGCCAAAAGCGTGCCACTGCACTCCAGCCGGGTGACAGAGTGAGGTTCTGACTCAAAAAATAAAAAATTTAATTTAATTTAAAAATATATAAATATATATATAACTTTGCTGTGAGAAATAAAGACCTATATAAATTAAGACAAATCTACTATGTTCATGGCTGATTAAGATGTCAGATGTCTCCAACTCATTCATTATATTCAATGCAATCAAAAGTAGTTTTGTAGAATCTGACAAGCTGATTTGAATGGTTTATGAAAATGCATTTTTTACAGTTATCGTAATACTGTAAGAAAGGACTGGCAGTAGCAGGAAACTGCCGGGAGGGGGGCGGGGAAGCAGGATTGGCAGTAGTGGGAATCTCCCTGGGGAAGGGGGACGGGGGAGCACTAACCTCATTAACAAGGGCACCTGCATAATGAACATTTGTATACCTAACCCTGAATTGTACCCCACATCTTTAAAATTAAAAAATTAAAAGTTAAAAAAAATGTTGGGGGTCATAGCATACTATAAATCTGTAGCAAACAAGATGCTGTTTTGTTATTAAGGATAGATATACAGACAAACTGACCTGCATATAACAGGTCAGGTTTTGTGGGGTCTTTTGGCAAGGGTCCAAAATAATTCAGTCAAAAAACTGTTGTTTCCCCAACAAATCCTGAATATCCATTTTGAAGAAAAAAAAAAAGAAACTCAACAAGCACAAAATTTACTTGAAGTGAGACACAGACCTAAATGCAGAACTACTCAACAAACTGTGGGTCAAAGAAGAAATTACACAAAGCCGGAGTCGAGGTGTCAGAGTGCTAGGTTCTCCCCTAGAGGCTCTGGGGGAAAATACTCTTCAGGTCCACCCAGGTGGTCGCGGAGGGGAGGTTTTCTTGCCACCCGAAGGTTTTCTTGCCAGGCACTCGGGGTGCCTGGGCTGCCCTCAGGTCCTTGCCATGGGCTTCTCACAGGCTTCCCCCTAACAGAGCAGCCAGGAGTGGATTCACACCGACCCCCCTTCTGCAAGCACCCAGAGAAAGTGCTCTGCCTTTAAAGAGATCTCGTGGCTAGACTGGGCACACCCATATCACCTCTCTTCTGCTAGGCATAAGAAACTGCTCATGACGTTTGTCGACTTAACCATTTCTCCTTGTAATCCTAGAAATTTTGCTCCATATATTTTTAGGCTATATTTTAACATACAGCCAAAATTAGACTGTTATAGCTTCCTGGAAGGGTGATTTAATTACTATGACAAAATGTCCCATAATATCTAGAAATAATTTAGCATCTTAGCATCTTCTTTGTCCACTATTAATAGCTGTATCAGCTTTCTTTTGGTTAGCACCTCCAGGATACTTAACCAACAAATCACTTTCCATCCTTTTAATTCCAAGCTTCCTTAAGTATTACTTTTTTTAAATTTTATTTTATTTTTTGAGTTGGAGTCTCACTCTGTCGCCCAGACTGGAGTGCAGTGGCCGCTCCCGGCCACCGCAGCCTCGACGTGCTGGGCTCCGGCGATCCTTCCGCCTCAGCCTTCCCGGTAGCCGGAATTACAGGCATGTGCTACCACGCCCGGCTGAGTTTTTGATTTCTTGTAGAGATGAGGTCTCGCTGCCCAGGCGGGTCTCGAACCCGCAGGCTCAGGCAATTCACTCACCTCAGCCTCCCAAAGGCGTGGGATTACAGGCTGAGCCATACTTCTATTTTTATTTTTGAGATGGTGTCTCACTGACCAGTCTGGAGTGCAATGGCACAATCACGGCTCACTGTAGCCTCAAACACCTGGGCTCAGACCATCCTTCCACCTCAGCTTCCCAAGCAGCTGGGACTACAGGCGCATTCCACCATGCCCAGCTAATGTTTTTATTTTTTATAGAGACGAGTTCTCACTATGTTGCCCAGGCTGGTCTCGAACTCCTGGGTTCAAGCAATCCTCCTGCCTTGGTCTCCCAAAGTGCTGGGATTACAGATGTGAGCCACTATACCTAGCCAGGTGTTACGTTTTATGTGACTCTTTTATCCCTTTCCTAGGGCTGCTATAACAAAGTACCACAGACTGCTTGCTCAAAACAGCAAAATTTATTCTTTGACAGTTCTGGGGGCCAGAAGTCTGAAAGCACGATGTCAGCAAGGCTGTCCCCACTCTGAAGTCTGTAGGCTTTTCCTGGTGGCAGGTGGAAACACCACTCCAACCTCCGCATCTAGCTTCACGTGGCCTTCTCCTGCCATGTGTAGCTGTGCATTCTCCTCTTCTTTTTTTTTTGAATCAGGATCTCACTCTGTCACCCAGGCTGGAGTGTAGTGGTGCAATCCCGACTCAGGTGATCCTTCCACCTCAGCCCCTTGAGTAGCTGGGACTACAGGTGTGCACCACAACACCGAGCTAATTTTTATTTTTACTTTTTTGTTTTTTGAGTCGGAGTCTCACTCTGTCACCCAGACTGTAGTGCAGTGGACGCTCCCGGCCACTGCAGCCTCGACCTGCCGGGCTCCGGCAATCCTTCTGCCTCAGCCTTCCAAGTAGCCGGAATTACAGGCACGAGCTACCATGCCCGGCTGATTTTTTGATTTATTGTAGAGATGAGGTCTCGCTGCCCAGGCGGGTCTCGAACCCGCGGGCTCAGGCCCTCTACTCACCTCAGCCTCCCAAAGGCGCGGGATTACGGGCTGAGCCACTGAGCCCGGCTCATTTTTGATTTATTGTAGAGATGAGGTCTTGCCAAGTTGCCCAGGCGGGTCTCGAACCCGCAGGCTCAGGCAATCCACTCACCTCAGCCTCCCAAAGGCGCGGGATTACAAGCTGAGCCACTGAGCCCGGCTCATTTTTACTTTTTTTAGAGACGAGGTCTCGCTATGTTGTCCGGGTTGGTCTCGAACTCCTAGACTCAAGCAATTCTCCTCCATTGGCCTCAGACATGAGCCACCGAGCCTGCCCTCTCCTCTTCTTATAAGGACACCAGTCATTGGATTTAGGGTCCTAGCCAGGCTTGGTGGCTCAGCCTGTAATCCCTGCACTTTGGGAGGCCAAGGTGAGTGGACTGTCTGAACCTGTGGGTTCAAGACCAGCCCAGGCAACTTGGTGAGACCTCATCTCCAAAATCAAATGAAATATACAAAAAATTAGCTGGGTGCAGCAGCACATGCCTGTAGTTCCAGCTACTTGGAAGGCTGAGGTGGAAGGATCATCGGAGCCCAGCAGGTCGACACTGGGGTGGCTGTGAGTGTGCCACTGCTCTCCAGCTTGGGCGATGGAGACTTCAACGCAAAAGAAAAACAGGGTGGATTTAGAGTCCAACCTAAATCTAGGATGACTGCATATCTCAAGATCCTTAACTAAATCAATCTGTAAATGTCCTACTTCCAAATAAGGTCACATCCTCGGGGTCTAGGTGGACATGAACTTTTGGGAGGACAGCATTCAACCTACTGCATGTCTCTTTTGTCGTCTTTTTTCAAACTCTAGTTTAGAATCCTTGCCGTTTAAGTGGGCTACCTAAACCACTTACACTTAATTAATTACTCATCTCATGAGCATTTATCTATGCCTCCTCCATACAGGATTTCTACTAATCCTGTCTGTTTTGTGCTCCATTTCCTGCTTTTCTCGACATTTTTAAATTTCATTTTACGGTGGAGACGTGGGATACGGAAGGACTAACGACACAAGAAGGCTGCGTCCGACCACTTTGTCACAGAGCCTGGCTCCGCCGGGTGGTTTGGCTGCTGACAGCTTCCTGGCATCTCCCTCCTGCTTCTGCCCAGGAGCAAGAGCTTCATCCCAGCCCCATCTCGGAATCGCTCACAAGCCCAAGCCAGGCACCTCTCAAGCCCCCTCGGGCCCCCTTTGGTCCTGGCGGGAGGCCTGCCCCGCTCTCCCCAGGAAGCAAACCTCGCCTGCCCGCTAGGCGCAGGCATGAAGTCGGCATTCTCTCCAGCTGCGCCACGCCGGTGGGGAGGAGATGGAAGTCCCGCCCGTCCGCCTGCGGGGCAGCCCAAGAGGAGCGGCCCAGTGACACCGTCCGGCGATGCCCCGCCGCCGCCCTGGCGGGGCCGGCGCCTGCGCTGGGCTCGTCCGCCCCGCGTGTGCCGAGGCTCGCTGAGCCCCGGGCTCAGATTTTACGGGCCTCCGTGTCAACAACGGGCGTCCAGGGCCAAGAGAGCCCTCTCTGGCACCAGCAGCAGGTCACGGTCCTGGCTGGACTCAGCTGCTCCGTCTGGTCTTCCTCCTTCCGTCCGCTGAGCTAAATTCCTCTCCACGGTTAGCTTCGCTTAAGTGTTAACTGGCTCCTGGATGTCTACGCGCTGTCTCCGCGGCAGCACCAGCTTGCCCACCCTTGCAAATGCCCTCTTACTCCCCCGGTGAAGGAAACCAGCTCCAGGAGAAAGCCACTTCCTAGCCGGGCTCGGCGGCTCAGCCTGTCATCCCGCACTTCGGGAGGCCGAGGCGAGCGGATGGCCCGAGCCCGCGGGGTCGAGACCTGCCTGGGC
>NW_007259686.1:113723-115430 GCF_000164805.1 Carlito syrichta | reverse complement strand
GGGACCCCGGCCGGACCGCGAGGAACCTGCGGGCCGGGACCAGCCGGCTCTTCTGCCGGCCTGGACGGCGTGGCGAGAGCGGGCAGGCCGGAACTCCGGACTTCCCCGGGGCTCGGGGAGCAAAACGTGTGGGAAACCCGTCAGCATTATGGAGCTGAAAACTACAAGCTAGGGCTGGGCTCGGTGGCTCACACCTGTCATCCCAGCACTTGGGAAGCGGAGGCGAGAGGACTGCCTGGGCCCAGGGGCTCGAGATCAGCCTGGGCAACCTGGCGAGACCTCATCGCCACAATAAATCAAAAAGCGGCCAGACGTGACAGCGCAGGCCTGCAGTGCCAGCGACTTGGAAGGCTGAGGCGGAAGGATCACCGGAGCCCAGCGGGTCGCGGCGGCAGTAGCCATAAGCGTGCCACTGCACTCCAGGCTGGTGACAGAGTGAGACTGACTCAAACGAGAGGACGAGGGGAGGCGGGAGAAAACTATAAGCTACACAGAAATCAAGCCAATTCGTTTTTCAAAAGAAGGTTACTAACCTCAGGGAAAGCCAAAGGTTACGGGGAAGGAGAAAGCAATGTTGATAATCGTTTACTTCACAGCTCAGGTGGGAAGCACGTTTACATAATTGTAATGCTATAAACAATAAATGCTGACCTAAACAAAATCACAGTGTAATTATTTGGGGACAGGAAGGTCAGACCTGTGTGGAGAAAAGAGGAGAAAAGAGCTAAGTCACATGCTGCAAAACTCAATGGATGTCCGATGATTAGGTGCCTGAGCATTCCTTTGGTAATGTTATTTCCTCTGGGAAAACAGCAGTGAGGCACCACCGGTTTTTAAAGCAGTTCTTTTAGAACTTTGACCTTTAAACTATGTACAGTTATAATGTCAGCGGCACCCAGACTTCCATCACCCATGTGTGGAGTGACTGCACAATGTTGCCATGCTTATATTTTCCTCAAAAAAACTGCCATAAATTCTACAAATAGACAGCTGTCTTAAAATATACATATGAACTCTACTGGACATATAAAAAGACTGAAACACTACAGCCAGAAAGAAGCTTGGAAGGCTACAGCCAAATGGGCAGATGCAAGGCAATCCATGTGAAATGTCAAAAGGAACGAACATTTTCTAGCAAAATATAAGAGATCCAACTTGACTCAAGAACAGGTGAAAACCTGGACAGAAGAAACATTACAGAAGAAACTGAAAAGGCTGGTAGAGGTCAACTGTGACAGAGACAGAGGTCTGGGGAGTTCATGCGTGAATCCAGCCTGTCTTTTAGTTTTTATTTTTATCTCTTTTTAATTTTCATTTTGAGTCAGGGTCTCACTCTGTTGCCCCGTCTGGAGTGCAGTGGCATGATCACAATTACCTCGGGGCTCAAGTGATCCTTCACTCGGTCTCCCAAGTAGCTGGGACGACAGGTGTGCACCACAGACAAGACCCACCATGCCCAGCCTAACCCATCTTTTAGAAATGCTTCATTCCTACATTATTCTTTGTATGATGGCTTCCCTTGGTATACATGGGGAGTTGGTTCTAGGACCCCCCCACGTATACCCAATTCTGCAGACTTGAGTTCTGCAGTCGGTCCTGCAGAACCCACATATACTAAAAGGCAGCCCTCAGTGTACATGGGTTTCACAATACTGTATTTTCTTTTTTTTTTTTTTGAGTTGGAGTCTCACCCTGTCACCCAGACTG
>NW_007259686.1:96499-113677 GCF_000164805.1 Carlito syrichta | reverse complement strand
TATTGTAGAGATGAGGTCTTGCCAAGTTGCCCAGGCGGGTCTCAAACCCGCAGGCTCAGGAATACTGTATTTTCAATCCACATTTGGTTGAAAACATTTCATGTAATAGTGGACCTGCACAATTCAAACTTGCATTATTCAAGGGTCAACTGTATTTCAGATTATAGAAAGCGCTCCAAAAAAAAAAAAAAACTGGTTCTGGCCAGGCTCGGTGGCCCAGTCTGTAATCCCAGCACTTTGGGAGGCCGAGGTGAGTGGATTGCCTGAGCCCAGGGGTTCAAGACCAGCCCAGGCAACTTGGTGAGACCTCATCTCTACAACGAAATAAAATTTAAAAATAGCTGGGTGTGGTAGCGCACGTCTGTAGTGTCGGCCACTTGGAAGCCTGAGGCAGAAGGATGGCTGAAGCACAGGGAGGTGGTCATGAGCGTGCATGCCACTGCACCCCAGCCTGGGCAAAGGGGTGAGACTCCAACGCAAAAAAAAAAAAAAGAAAAGAAAAAGCTGGTTCTTCCTCAGCCTTCCAAGTAGCTGGAACTACAGGCACGTCATCACACACACACACACACACACACACACACACACACACAAACTAGTTCCAAAGTTTACATGGAAGAATGACCGTGAAGAATATTTGAAAAACCAATTGTAAAAGACCTGCCCTACTAAATATTCAAACTTTTATAAAGCTGTTGTATTCAAAATAATGATACCAACACAACAGTCATTCAGATAAATGAAACAGACCCACACCCCCAGACATAAATTTGATATATAAAATAGGGGTTATTTTAAGTCAGTGAAAGCTTTTACTCAATAAACAATGTTGGAAAAGTTGGCTACCTAGTTGGAAAAAACTATAGTCAAATCCCTACAGTTCCAATCACACACAAAAATAAATTATTATTTTCATGTGTAAAACTTATGGAGTACTTGAGAAATTCTGTTACACGCATATAATGCACTTGATCAAGTCAGGGCATTTAGGGTGTCCATCACCTGAGTACAATGCGTTTCTGTTAAGCACAGTCATCCTATTCTCTCAAACACTGGATTTATTTCCTCTGTCTTACTGTGTATCTGCACCCTTCAGCTCCATCCGCTTTATGCTTCTCCTGCTCCTACTCACCCTTCCCAGTTTCTAGCTTTCCCTGTGATCAAATGTTTCAGCTCCCACATAAGAATATGCAGTATGTCTTTTTGTTCCTGATGCATTTCAGTTAGGATAACGAACCCCAGTTTCATCCATGTTGCTCCAAATGATTACATCTTTTATGGCTGAATAGTGTACCACTGTGCACATAAACTACATTTTCCTTCTCCATTCAGCCACTGATGAACTCTTAGGTTGATTCCCTATATTTGTTATTTTAAGTAGTGCTGCAATAAACATGTGAGCGCAAGCATCCTTAACATGTCAGTGCAAAAATCTTCTGATTTTTTAAAAACTGATGCCCAGAAGTGGGACTGCTAGATTAAACGTCAGTTCTATTTTTAGTTTTCTGAGAAATCGCCATACTGTTTTCCACAGTGGCGGTGCTAGTTTACATTCCCACCAACAGTACAAGAGTCCCCTTTTCTCTGCATCCTTGCCAACATCTCTTATTTTTTGTCTTTTTGGTGATAGTCATTCTGATTGGGGTAAGATGATATCTCACTGTGGTTTTGATTTACATCTCTCTGATGATTAGTGATATTGAGCACTTTTTCATATACCTGTTGGCCATTTGTATGTCTTTTGAGAAATGTCTATTCATGTCCTTTGCCCACTTTTTAATGAGATTGATTTTTTTGTTCAGTTTCTTGTGTGTTTTGGATATTAGTTCCTGATCTAAACAAATAATATACAAATAATTTCTTCCATTTGACAAGTTGCTTCTTCACTCTGTTATTAACTTTGCTGTGCAGAAGCTTTTCAGTTTAATATAATCCAGTTTATCTATTTTTGCTTTTGTTGCCTCTGCTTTTGAGGTCTTGGGCATAAATGCTTTGCCTGGACTAATGTATGGGAGTTTTCTCTAGGTTTTCTTTTTTTTTTTTTTTTTGAGTTGGAGTCTCACTCTGTCGCCCAGACTGTAGTTCAGTGGCCGCCCCTGGCCACCGCAGCCTCCGGCCACCGCAGCCTCGACCTGCTGGGCTCCGGCGATCCTTCTGCCTCAGCCTTCCGAGTATCCGGAATTACAGGCATGCGCTACCACGCCCAGCTGGTTTTTTGATTTATTGTAGAGATGAGGTCTCACCAAGTTGCCCGGGCGGGTCTCGAACCCGCGGGTTCAGGCAATCCACTCACCTCGGCCTCCCAAAGCGCGGGATTACAGGCTGAGCCACCGAGCCCAGCTAGGTTTTCTTCTCAGCATTTTAAGTCTTCATTTAATTCATTTTGAGTTGGCTTTTGTATATGGGGAGAGAGATCCAGTTTCATTCTTATAAACGTGGTTGTTCAATTTCCCCAGTGCCATTTATTGAAGAGGACACCCCTTTCTCAACGTGTCTTTGTCAAAGATCATGTGCCTGTGGACACGTGGCTTTATTTCTGGGTTGCCTCATCTGTTCCATCAGTCTGTGGGTTCACTTTTATACCAATACCATGCAGGTTTGGTGACTCTGCCCTTGTGATATGTTGTGAATATACTTTGTTCCTTTTGCTCACAATTGCTTTGGCTATTTAGGCACTCTATTGTTTTCATATGAATTTTAGGATTGTTTTTTTCTAATTCTGTGAAAAATTATGGTATTTTAGTAAGGACTGTGTTGAATCTAAAGGTTGCTTTGGGAATATGACCATCTTAACATTAATTCTTCTAATCTCTGAGCCTGGGCTATTTTTCCATTTTTTTCTTCAATTTCTTCTATCAGTGTTTTGTAGTTTTCCTTATAGAGATCTTTCACCTCCTTTGTTAAATTCATTCCTAGATATCTTATTTTTTGTAGCTATTGTAAATGGGATTGCCTTCCTGAGTTTATTCTTGGCTAGATCACTATTGATATATAGAAATGCTACTAATTTTTGTACACTGATTTGATATCCTGAAACTTTACTGAATTCATTTACCAAATCTAAGAGTTTTTTGATGGCATCTTTAGAGTTTTTCTACATATAAGATCATATCAGCAGAGTGACAATTTAGCTTCCTCTTGTCCAATGTAGATGCCTTTTATTTCTTCCTCTTGCCTGACTACTCTGGCTGGCACTTCTAGTACTATTAAATAGGAGTGATAGAAGTGGGCATTCTTGTCTTGTTCCAGTTCTTAGAGAAAAGGTTCTTTTTTTCATTCAGTATGATTTTAGCTATGGGTTTACCACATATTGCCTTATTATTTTGAGATATGTTTGTTCATTTGTTCCTCCTATGTCTAGTTTGCTAAGACTTTTTATCATTGAAGGGATGCTGAATTTTATCAAATGCTTTTTCTATGTCTATTGAAATGATCGTATGATTTTTATCCTTTCTCTTGTTGAGGCAATATATCACATTCATTGATTTGTGTATGTTGAACCATCTTTGTATCCCTGGTATAAATTCCACCTGACTGTGGTGTACTATCTTTTTGGTGTACTGTTGAAGTTGATTTGCTAGTATTTTGCTGAGAATTTTGCATCTACATTTATTAGGGATATTGGCCTATAATGTTCTTTTGTTGTCGTTACTGTGTCCTTGTCTGGTTTGGGTATTAGAGTGACTCTGGCCTTCTGGAATCAGTAGAAAACATTCCCTCTTCAATTTTTTGAAATGGTTTTAGGAGGACTGTTTTTAGTTATTCTTTATACATTTAACAGAATTCAGCTGGGAATCCATCAGCCACAAGTTCTTCGCTGAGACACTTTTTATTGCTGACTCAACCTTGCCACTCATTAGAAGTCTGTTCAGGTTTTCTATTTCTTCCCAATTGAGTACTGGAAGGTTGTAGTATGTTTCCAGGATTTTATCCATTGCCTCTAGGTGTCTCAGTTTGTCAGGGTATAGTTCACAACAATCTCTGATGATCTTTTGTATTTCTGTGTATCAGTTGTAATGTCTCCTCTTTCTTTTTTTTTTTTTTTTTTTTTTTGAGTTGGAGTCTCACTCTTTCGCCCAGACTGGAGTGCAGTGGCCGCTCCCGGCCACCGCAGCCTCGACCTGCTGGGCTCCGGCGATCCTTCCGCCTCAGCCTTCCGAGTAGCCAGAATTACAGGCGCTCGCTACCACGCCCGGCTGACTTTTTGATTTTATTGTAGAGATGAGGTCTCGCCTGCCCAGGCGGGTCTCGAACCCGCGGGCTCAGGCAATTCACTCACCTCAGCCTCCCAAAGGCGTGGGATTACGGGCTGAGCCACCGAGCCCGGCTTATGTCTCCTCTTTCATTTCTGATATTTGAGTCTCCTCATTTCTTGGTTAGTCTAGCTAGAGCTTTATTCATTTTATTTTCTCAAAGAACCAACTTTTCATTCCATTGATTCTTTTTTTTTTTATTGGAGTCTCACTCTGTTGCCCAGGCTAGAATGCAGTAGTATACTCATGGCCACTACAGCCTCAACCAGCTGGGCTCAGGCAATCCTTCCACCTTAGCCTTCCAAGTAGCTGGAACTACAGGTGTGAGCCACCACACCTGGCTAAGTTTTTGATTTATTGTAGAGACAAGGTCTTGATACCCTGTGCTCAAGCAGTCCTCTTGTTTCAGCCTCCCAAAGTCCTGGGATTACACGCTTGAGCCACCACACCCAGCCTGTATTTTTCTGACTCTGTTTCATCACTTCTGATCTGTGTTGCTTCTTTCCTTCTGCTAATTTTGGGTTTGATTTGTGTGTGTGCTTTTCTAGCTCCTTGAGGTGCACTGTGAGACTGTTAATTCATCAGCTTTCTACTTTTTGGATGTAGACGTTTATTGCTATAGACTTCCATCTTAGCACTAATTTTGCTGTATCCGAGAGGTTTTGGTAGGTTGTATTTCCATTTTCATTTGTTTTGGGAAATCTCTTGATTTCCATCTTAATTTCTTCAGTGACCCAATGGTCATTCAAGAGTGTATTATTTAATTCCCATGTATTTGTGTAATTTCCAAAGTTTCTCTTGGTATTGATCTCTAGTTTTATTCCACTGTGGTCTAAGATACGTAGATGATTTTGAATGTTTAAAATTTGCTGTCTGCACCTGTCCTTGTGTCTCCCCCCCAAGCTGCCAGGGTTGGGAGGGAAGGGCTGGCGTCACCAGCGGGAGGGATGTGGTGACGGGTCTCCGCTCAGTAGGTGTGTCCTACAGTCTTGTGTCCAGCAGGCTAGGGGTTGTGGCAGGGAAGGTGGAAAAAAATTTAAAAAAAAAAAGCAGTTTCTCTCACCCATGCCAGCTCTTGGTGAGGTAAAAACTCCCTTTCTTTCCTCTCTTCCTTCATTACTTCAAAGTTCATTAGAACTTTGTTTTAAAACTTTAAAATTTGCTGAAACGTGTTTTATGGCCGATCATATGGTCTATCCTGGAGAATGTTCCATGTATTGATGAAAATACTGTGCAGTTGTTGGATAGTGTATTCTGTCAATGTCCGATAAATCCATCTGGTTTAAAATCCAGTTTAAATCCAATGGTTTCTTGGGATTTCCTTGCAGATGATCGGTCTGATGCTGAGAGCAGGGGCTGAAGTCACCCACTACTATTTTATAGCAGAGCTGAGTAGTTGTGACAGAGACTGTCCATCCTACAAGGCCTAAAACACTAAGCCCTTTACAGATAAAACTTGCCGACTCCCACATAAAAGCACTCTCTCTATTTAAGCCAAAACCTTTTTGTCTTGATGACCGTGGGAAGCTTTCAAATCTTCTTCTCACCCATGTGCCCCTAAATCTAAGTCTAACTGTGGCCACATGTCCACACCCTGCAGGCAGGTCTCTATCAGGAGAGACAGTCCCGTGGGGAGCTAGGGTAGAACTGGGACCCAAGTTCAGTCAGGTGTCCTGGCACCCAGGCTAGTGGTGCCTCCTCTCTGCCTGCTGTCACTCTCTTGTGTACTAAGTGAACTTGAAAAGAACCTGTCCATCGTTAAAGGCAGCAACCACTTGCAGCAAACCGGATGAACAGTGAAAGATGAGTGCACCCACCAAGAGATCACTTACGTAATGAAGTCAGGCACAGAAGGTGCCTCTGCTTGTCTAGGGCATTCAGAAATGTGAAGGAGCCTACATAGTTTCTCAAGAAAATTCCATTGTAGGAGGTTGGACCCCACCTCTGGCCACAAGCAGAACCCTTGGATTTGCAGGGAGAACACATGGTTCAGAACCGAAGGACATGCCCCTCTCAGCCCCAGTTAATACTTCTATGAAATTAGGGTGATAATAACGAGTGCCCTCTTACCTGTTGTAACAGGGAATGGATATGAAAAATTTTTAGCTATAAGCACCAACAAAGTTTGAAATGCTAGTCAATTATCCAGGTTTTAAAACTTAGTTTTCACATGAGAATGACTTAAACTGTAATTATCTGGGCAAAACCACCCAGCGGGTCAGCATCAGTCCCAGTGTGGAAGATCACATGACAGAGTGGTTGCAGATCAAAGTAAGGATGCTTGCAATGGAAGTGCAAGGAATAGCACATGCCAACACAGCCCCCACTAGGCACTGTGGGCACAGTCTGTCTCCCTGAGGCAGCACAGCAGAAAGCCAAGAATATGTCATGTGACATCGGTCAGACTTCAGTTTCAAACATAGGTTCACCCCGGCCTGACCGATGGGACCTGATACAGTGATGGAAGCTCTTGCCAGCTCAGATTTCTCATCTGCAAAATGGCGCTCACCCCTGAAGTCTTCCGTGATGATTGAGTGACACCACAAAGACCAAGGGTCTAGCTGAGCCCAAAACACCGTAGGGATTCAATCAATTTCGTCCTTGCCTTCCCTTCCTGGGGCCACCTCACCTCATGCACATCCCAGGCACGCACAGTGCAGTCTGAGGACACGGTGCAAACCACAGACTTCTCCTTCCCATCAAGTCGGCACTCGTTGGGCGAGATGTACGCCAGGTCACGTATCTCTCCTGTGAGAGAACACAGACACATGTGGCCTGGGGTTCCAGAGCTCAACCTGATGAACGGGCAGGCGGGAAAGCCGTCTTTCTCTGTCCCGGGAACACAATGAGCACTAACGCCGGGGACAATGTGCACAGGAAAAGAGCCACACCTGGGTTCAGCTTCCGGGGCTGCCTGACACCCACCAGCCGCACGAGCTGGAACTACTCCCCACTTGCTTAGTTTCTGTTTCTACTCCGAAATGGCGAAATGATCCTTTCCTTACAGGCTATGCAAGGAGCGAATGGCACAGGACCCAGAAAGATGCGGATTCCCCAAGTGGTGCTTGCCACGTCACTGGCTCAAAGGCCAAGTCCCATGAGACCCAGCCAGAGAGTGAGCGGTGGGAATGGGCACAGCTGCTATGTCCCCCACTCATACCTGTGTGCCCAGCAATAGCTTTACAGAGGAAGTCCTTCCCTGGACGTCCAGACTCCATTCGGAACTCCAGCCTGGACCGGCAGAGGTAGTACTGTTTCCACGTCTGTGTGCCCAGGACCATCTGGGGCCCTCTGCAAGACGACCAGCGTCTCAGACACAGTTGCCTGGAAAACAAACCCACAATTCTGAGCAGGACGGGCAGCCATGGATTTTGGAGCCAAGAGGCCTAGTTCTACATTCTAGCTTTGCCATTTATGGGCTGTGAAACTGGAGACAATTCATTCTGCCCTCTTGGGCCTCAGTTTCCCCTCCTGCCAAGTGGGGATAATGAGTCAAATGAGCGATCGCACTATGTCAGGCGCAAAGTGCTTCTTATGCATCCAGTCTTCGTAACAACCCTATAAAGCGAGAACTTATGCCCATTCTACACACGAGGAGACAGAGGCAGAGAGAGGCTGAACCGCCTGGCTGAAGTTGTGCCACTGAGACACAAGAGCCTACGTTTTTTGAAGCTTCCAACTCTGACTGCCGAGTTGCCCATTCCTCCCTTTAGTCCCGCCAGTCCCTTATGTATTCTGCTGCTTGTTGTGAGGATCATGTTTGTCACTGCTCCATTTTCTTGATGGACTGACCCACTTATCATTATGAAACGTCCTTCTTTATACTTAATAGCACTTTTGTCTTAAAGCCGATTTTGTCTGACATCAGTATAGGCTGTTCCAGTCTTTTGGTGACTGTTTGTATGGTGTATCTGTTCCCGTTCTTTTATTTCGACCTTCCTGTGTCTTTGAACCTAAAGCGTGTCCCTATAGAGAACATAAAGTTGGAGACTTTTTATCCATTCTGTCCATCTCTGCCTTTTTATTGGGGTGTGTAATCCATGTACATTTGATGTAATTACTGATGAGATAGGCTATACATATGTCATTTTGCTATGTATTTCTAGGTCTTATTCCCTTTTTTTCTATTTCTCCATTACTGCCTTCTCTTGTGTTAAGTATTTTCTAGTGTACTGTTTTAATTCTTACCATTTCTTCTACCATCTCTCTTGAGTTTTGTTTCTTTTTAGTAGTTGTAATTGGAGATTACAACTTAAATCTTAACTTATGACTTCTAGTTTTGATTGACACCAACTTAATCAACAATACACAAAACCTTTGCTCCTATATAGCTTTATTTTCTCCCACTGCCTCTGTGCTATTACTGTCATATGAATTACATCTTGGCCTGGTGTAGTGGCTCATACCTGTAATCTCAGCACTTTAGGAGAGTGAAGTGGGAGGACTGCTTAAGCCTGGAAGTTTGAGATCAGGCTGGGTAACATAGTAAGATGACTCTACACAGAATTTTTTAAAAATTAGCCAAGTGTGATGGTAGCCCCAGCTACTTGGGAGGCTGAAATGGAAGGATGGCCTGAGGCCAGGAGGTCAAGGCTGCAGTGAGCTATGATTGCATCACTGCACTCCAGCCTGGGTGACAGTGAGACTCCAATTCGAAAAGAACAAAGAAAATATATTCTTAATCTTTATACACTGTGTGTCAAAGAAGTATACCTATTGCTTTTATGCAGTTGTCTTCTGAATAAGATAGGAGAAAAAAAGAGTTACAAACATAAATATATTTACACTGTATTTTACATATGCCTCTTTATAGTTACTTTTACTGATGCTTTTTTCTTCATGTGGATTCAAGTTACTGATTTCCTTTCAGTTCCTTTTAGTGTTTCTTAGAGATTCTCTATATTATTTCTGACAGTAGGACAAGTCTACTAGCAACAAACTATCTGAGCTTTTGGTCATCCAGGAATGTCTTAATTTCTTTTTTTTGAGTACGAGTCTCACTCTGACGCCTAGACTAGAGTGCAGTGGCACACTCATGTCCACCCCAGCACTGACCTGCCGGGCTCCGGTGATCCTTCCACCTCAGCCTTCCAGGTAGCTGGAACTACAGGCATGCACTACCATGCCTGGCTAATTTTATGGTGTTTTGTTGTTTTTTTTTAATTGTAGAGACGAAGTCTCATCAAGTTGCCTAGGCTGTTCTCAAACCCACAGTCTCAGGCAATCCACTCACCTTGGCCTCTCAAAGTTCTGGGATTATAGGCTGAGCCACCGAGCCCAGCCTCACCTTCATTTTTGAAGATAGTTTTGCCGGATACAGAATTCCTGGTGACAGTCTTTTCTCTCAGCACTTTGACTCTGTCATCCCACTACTTTCTGGACTCCATGGCTTTTAATGAGAAGGGTTCTTTTATATGAGTTGCTTCTCTTTTGCAGCTCTCAAGAATCTCTGATCTTGCATGTCTGACAATTTGATGATAGTGTCTCTTAGTGTAGAGATCTTTTATCTTAATTTGTCTTACTTGCCGTCCACTCAGCTTCTGGATGTGGAAATCAGTGTGCTCCACAAATCTGGAAAGTTTCCAGCCAGCACTCCTTCAAGTTAAAAGCATCTTTTACTTCATGATATTAAGTCTGCTCCTCAACTTACAACGTAGTTGCATTCTGGTAAACCCAGTATAAGTTAATATCGGGTAAGTCAAGAATGCTGTTAATACACCTAACCTACCAAACACCACAGCTTAGTCAAGCCTACTTCACATGTGCCCAGAAACCTATATGAGCCGAGAGTTGGGCAGACTCCCCTAACACAAAGCTTATTTTATAAGAAAGTGTCACATATCTCATGCAGTTGGTCGAACACCATACTGAAGTAGTTTCTACAGAACGTGTGTGACTTTTGCATGTTCGCCAAGTTAAAAAACAGGAAGTCGATCCCCACAGATGGAGGACTGCCTGCATTTTCTTTCTTCTCCTTTTCTCCTCTCAGCTTAGAACTACTATGGGATGTCGGTATGCTTGATGGAGCCCACAGGTCTCCTGGGAATTGTTCATATTCCACTTTTTATATTCATTCTGGAGTGCAGACTCAGGTTCAGATTCTTTCTTCTGCCTGCTCAAGTCTACTGTTGAGCCCTTCTACTGACTTTTCTTCATTTACTTTACACTTTCAGCTTCAGCATTTATACACACACACAGGGTTTCGCAGGCTGAAGTGCAGTGGCATGGCCTTGCTCAGTGCAGCCTCAAACTCCTGTGCTCAAGCAATCCTGTGGCCTCAACCTCCCAAGCAGCTGGGACTACAGGCGCACGCCACACCTAGCTAAATTTTTATGTTTTTGTAGAGATGGGGTCTCACCTTGTTGCCCAGGTAGATCTCAAGCAGTCTCCTGGGCTCAAGCAATCCTCCGGCCTCAACCTCCCAAGTAGCTGGGACTACAGGCGCATGCCACACCTAGCTAAATTTTTATGTTTTTGTAGAGATGGGGTCTCACCTTGTTGCCCAGGTAGATCTCAAGCAGTCTCCTGGGCTCAAGCAATCCTCCCAAAGTGTTGTGATTACAGGTGTGAGCCACCATTCTCAGCTATCTATAGTCATTTATGATCTCTACTTCTTTTTTGATATTCTCTATTGGGTAAGACATTGTCTGCATATTTTCCTTTAGTTCTTTACACGTGGTTTCCTTTAGTTCTTTCAACAAATTTCAAATAGTTGGCTGAAAATCTGTCTCATATGTCCAATGCCCGGGCTTCCTCAGGGATAGTTTCTGCTGGCTGCTGTTTCCTGTGTGTTAATCGCACCTTTGTGCTTCTTTGCATTTTTCATAACTTTTGTTAAAAACTAGACATTTTAAATAATATAACCTGGCGACTCTGGAACTCAGATCACCCCTGGTTTCTTTTTGTTGGGGGTTGTCATTAATATTTGTTAACGTTTCAGAACTAATTCTGAAGTCTGTATTCTTGGTTATCTGTGATCACTTAAGTCTCTGCTCGAGGAGATGAAGGCTTACTAATGACCGTCCAGAGATTCCCTTAAATGCTTGGAACCAGTAAGTCTCCCAGTCTTTGCCAGGGGCTCCGTGTGTAGGTCGGAGCCCACCTTAGCTCTCAGCAGGGCAGCTGATGACTCTTCCTTAGCTGTACCCCCTGCCAGCGCAGAGCCTCAAGAGCAGGAGGATGTAACAGTTTAGGACCTTCCTAGGTCTTTCCTGAGCTTGCCCACAGCTCTGGACATGTATGTGGCTCTCTAGATTTTCAGAAATGTGTCCATTTTTCAAAGCCCTTAAGGATATCTAGTTCCCCAGCTTTTCAAGATTTTGGTTAGCTTACTGTCCATTAAACCAGGCAGCCACAAAGTTGTCAGATGTAATTGTCTTGACAAATGCCCCAAAGGGGGGAAAAATGTGTGTGCAAACTCTGTCAGGTCAAATAAAAACAGCCTTGCAAATGGGGACTTTCAAGAAACACCAGATCAAGTATTGACAATTCTCTAGGTACAAGGCTATCAAAGACCTCCAGCCCCATTCTTCACTCTCCAGTGACTGCCAGGCTCCAATTTTAAATGTGATTGTAAGCTGCTGATATTTAAAACACAGGGTTACTGGTATCCAGTCATTTTTCTTGAATAAACCCTCCCCAGATTGCTGAAAGCATTTGGTTATTTCCAGAGTTCTGAAAAATTTGATTTTGGCCAGTTTTGCCAGTTTTCTCACTGCCTTTACAGAGTATACTGTCAGAGGTCATTGCTCTTAACATCTATGTGACTGTCAATTCTAGATGGCACCTCTCTCAAAGGGCTGTTGAGGATAAAATATGAGCTCATTATCACTGCAAACAATTACTGAATATTTACCTAATCTGGGGCCCAGAGGGAATCAGACATAGCTCTTGCCCTAGAGATACTTTTAGCTAGAGGCAGAGGAAGAAGAGCAAAACTAAAACAGAGCAAGATGCTAACTTATGGAAGAAAGGAGCAGCTTATGCTCTTAGTGTTGAGTGCAAGAAGAGTGGCTATCTGGCTTCAGAGGGTTGGGGGCTTTATGAACAGAGGCACTCAACGTTCATTGTGAAATCACGTTTATTGTGACCTCAGAGTTGATACGGCGCCCTCTGGTTCCAGTCAGCACTCCAAGGCAGAGAAGGAGGTGGGTGGAAAAACACTGGTTCACAGCCCCACGGTATGAACAGGCACAACACAAAGCGTCTCTGCCAAACTGGCACATTCACTGAGCGCCTGCGGGCCTGCCTCTGGACTGAGCCCTGGAGAGCTTCTGACACACAGAGAAGAATTCCAGTGCCTGTGTGGAATGAGAGTGGACTCTGCTTGCTGAAGTCTCAGAAGTAGCAAACTGATAGCCTGTGGGCTGAACGGCTTCCAGATTATTTTGCTCAGCCTGCACAGAATTGGCCCACAGGAACCAGCTGCCAACACCTCAGGTTATACATAAAACTCGGATAAAAGCAGGAGACTCAGCAACACTGAACCCAATTCTTATCTGGCAAAATGCGTGTGGGGCCACACAGAGCTTCATCCTTCATACAAGAGTGAATCACATGCCCTTGTCACTTCCCGTGTTCCCTGGACTTCTGAGGGTGAAAGCCAGCTGCCTGATGACATCGCTCTCATATGTGGGGATAAGAGCAATCCAGTCTAAGCAGTTTCAAAAGGAAAGCTAAACCAAGAAGATAATGTGGTTCCAGAAAAAGGAGAGATGGCACATTTCTTTGTGGTGGTGAAATCTATTTTTACATTAAAAGATATGAGAAAAACAAATGGCCTGACCTAAAAAGAACAAAAAAGGTAAATGTCAACAAGGTTAAAGTGTGAATATAAATAAAGTATGTGCTACACCTCTAAAAAACAGTAATATATCAAGTGAGAAAAAAACCTTGGCCCTTAAAACTTTCACGGATCTCAATGAATAATGGAACAGTCTGTTGTACACAGCAGAAATTATGTACTTTAGACAAAAACAATCATTTTCAATTTTACTTCTCACCAAAAAGCTAAAGCATAGTGCACTGAAGAAGTGGCAGGATTTAAAAGGTCATGAAGCATTTAAAATAGCAGCTTGCAGCACGTTCAACTGAAATTACACAGCACCCGTTAAAACACATGACCTGTTAACCTCATTTGCTCACTGTGTTCATGAGAACTTCCGTGGGTGTGGCTTGGAAAGCCTTCTGACATAGCACCCACAACAGGCAGAGCTCCAGGAAATGACACGTATGTGGCCACAGGTGATGATGCTCTCGGAATGCTCGACACAAACCTCGTGTTTTTACAAGAACATGGGTCAGGGAAACAATCACAAGGGATGGTTTATGCTTAAAAAAAAATTCAAATAGTAATGAACTGAAACCCATCTGTGACTCGGCCTGCAGACAAGTGAACGATTCCCACAAGGAACCTGGAGCAGGTAACATATGACACCGCGTGGGGGTAAGGTGATGTGCTGAAGGGAACTGTTTTTTAAACATTCAAAGAAATAGACTTTTTAAGCTGGGTGAGGTAGCTCATGCCTGTAATCCTAGCACTTTGGGAGACAGAGGCAAGAGGATTGCCTGAGCCCAGGGGTCCGAGACCAGCCTGGGCAGCATGGCGAAACTCTACAATAAATCAAAAAATTAGCTGGGCATGGTGGTGCACACCTGTAGTTCCAGCTCCTTGGAAAGTTGAGGCAGAAGGATCACCTGAGTCCAGCATGTCGTGGCTGCAGTGGCAGTGAGTATGCCACTGCACTCCAGTCTGGGCAACAGTGAGACTCTGATTTAAAAAAAAGAAAGAAAGAAATATACACTTTACTCAAATGGAAAATTCCTGCCCTGGCTTGTCAGCAAGGATGACAAAGACTTGGACTAGGACTGGCATCCCACCCATTTAAGCATCAGAATATTTCTCTGCAAGGGCTTCCACAAATGGACACACCAATCCATGAGTCAATTCGTTTTTCCTCATGAAACAATTTCTTTGAACAACACATTGGGCAGCCAGGCTTGGTGGCTCAGCCTATAATCCCGCGCCTTTGGGAGGCTGAGGTGAGTGGATTGCCTGAGCCCGCGCGGGTTCGAGACCCGCATGGGCAGCGAGACCTCATCTCTACAAAAAATCAAAAAATCAGTCGGGCATGGTAGCGCATACCTGTAATTCCGGCTACTCGGAAGGCTGAGGCGGAAGGATCGCTGGAGCCCAGCAGGTCGAGGCTGCGGTGGCCGGGAGCGGCCACTGCACTCCAGTCTGGGCGACAGAGTGAGACTCCAACTCCAAAAAAAAGAAAAACACATTGGGCAAGACATAATCTTGTCTACTTCCCTTCAGAAATACCAATTTCCAGAAGTGAAAGTTATACCTAGACCACACACCCCAAATTGTAAAGACTGAGTTCTAATGAAAACTCAAAGCTCTTACTTCAAAACTGATTAAAAAGATTAATACTGAACAATTTTCTAATTAATATCAGTAATAAAAAATTAACAAGAAGTAACAAACAAAATAGTACTATATGGTACGGAAAACCAAATAGGGCAACATTGGCTTTCCAAAATTCTCAAACATCTCAAGCCATAGTTATCCTAAAAACAAAAGCAAAGATTCCATTTTTTGAAGAGCATAGGTGAACAGTCCATCAAGAGTGACTAACAGTAAACACAGCTCCCTGCTGATCGTCATGGCTGTACTGTATTTGACAGGAGTTTGGTGATCTGACAGTTTACCTTTTTTCTTTTTTGCCAGCTTCTGACAGTTCTATCTTAGTACAAAGGAAACGATGTCAGGTTTCAAAGGAAGAACGAATAACAAAAATAATACAGTGATTAGAATATTTTTTATTTTCAACTTTCTTTCCATTTTCTTCACAGGCACTAACGTCACACTTACATTGCCATTATACCAAGGAGTTGATCATATTTCTGTTGCTTTGCTGCCATGAACCAGCTGCATTCATTTGCTGTACATCTCTGCCCCTGAATCTGGTAGCCCTGCCTTACGTCAATCTTCCGTTCGATCAATGTAGTCTCAAGTTTCTGCCAACACACAGGCGGGATCTAGCTGGGGCTTGCTTCTGCCTCCGGGGCCTTCCTGAGGAGGGGGCGCTCACTGCGTGTCCCAAATCATGCTTTCCCTGCCTTCTCCTGCCCCTACTCACCCACCACAACCCGGCTCAGACCTCGGCATACGAGCATGTCAGCAGCGGTGGCTCCCAGAGCCCCAAGAAAGCAATCTCTGCGTGTCTCCTCACACAGGACGCGCCGGGCAGGGCAGTCGGCTTGCTGTCCAGGCTCCTCTCTGCCTGTCCCCTCCCCGCTCTCCAGGCCCCTTCTCCCTCCTGTCCCTCTTCTCTCTCCCAGCCCTGCCACCACCACCAGCACCCTCCCACAGTATCCTCTTCTTTCAAGCACCTAGAGGGAGAAGTCCAAATCCTTTCACTTTGAGGAAGAAAACCGGGGTGCAGAGGGGGGCAAATAAAGGGGCCGTGGGAGAAAGGGGCATTAAAAGCCATCTGTGCACAGCCAGTGATGCAGGGGGGAGAAAAAAATAATTCTACTTCAGCACTCTAGAGAAAAAAGGCTCACATCCCTGACCGTGGAGAAGTTTCCTGCTGGCAGGGGCTGGGACAAACCCTCCTTCTGCGTGCACCAGAGCCAACAACACTCAGAACGAGCGCTCCCAAGACATACCCAGGGCACCCACCTCCCCTTGGCAGGGCGACCTCGGGCTGCTCCTTCACTCACCTCCACAGTTCCTTGGTCTCTGAAACCTCATTCCAGACCTAGAAGGAGCAGGAAGAGAGTAACCAGTCAGCTGACAGGCAGTTGACACCCAGCCCGCCAGGCCCTGTGCAGGGAACCAAGAGCTGGATCAGACCTGATCCCTGCACTCAAGAAAACAGCCTAGGGAATCAGAGACGCAGTTCAAAAACTCAGCTACGGTTCTATTCCCCAAACAGAGAACCATAATATGTAATATGCTCTTCAAAATAAATGTAACCTACCTGGGGGTCCTTCTGTTGGATCAGGCCTCCACAAAGACACCACGAGGCAAGGGATACTGGCCTCATTTCACCGATGGGGAAACTGATTCAGAAGCTGGTGCTACCCAAGGACATAGGCAGTCTGTCAAACTCAGCCCCAAATCACCCAGAGGCGACTGCCATGAAGACAGCCGGAGATTCCATTCCAGGCCCCCCAGGACTCCGCGGGTGACCTTAGGCAAGGCACGCGTGGCACTCAGGCTCCTCATCAGTAAAAATGGGCCTGAAAAGCCAATGTTGTACTTGGCGTACCTAAAAGGGACATTATGGCATTCAAGCAAAGACCTGTTTATTAACGTCCCTGTAAACTGATCCGGGGTATTTTAGGCTCCTTCAATTCACTCAACCAACACGCGTGGACTGAGGGCCACCGAGTGTCAGGGCACACACGGGGTGCCAGAGACAGAAACGAAAGACACTGGAAACCCGAAGCTGAGTCTCGCAAGGGAACGCAACATCAAAGCATGCAGCCGCTCGCCCGCTCGCAGGAGCGCCAGTCCCCGAGGGACGAGGGAAGAGCGCGGCCGAGGCGGCGGCAGGCGCAGGAGTCCCCGGGCCTCGCGAGCAAGAGGCCAGCGACGCAGGGCGGGAGCGCGCCGACGGGACGTCTCGGGCTGGCAGGGCAGGCGGCCACGCGGAGCAGGGCGCGGCTCCCAGGCTCGGGAAACGGGAAAGCAACGCCCCGAGGAAGGAAGTTCCTGGATGTCCCAGGAAAGGCGGGAGCGGAAGAAAGCCCATGCCCCCCGCGCGTGGCAGCGCGCACCTCCAATCCCGGGGTTTGCGGCGGGCGCGGCAGGAGGACCACTTGAGGCCAGAGTTCAAGAACACAACTGCTGCAGGCGGTTATGATCGCGCCACCGCGGCCGGCCTGGGCAGGAGGGGGAGGCTCGCCCCCC
>NW_007259686.1:95883-96260 GCF_000164805.1 Carlito syrichta | reverse complement strand
CCCGGCACCGGGCCCTGGACACACGGACGGACGGACGGAGCCCCCGCCCGGGCCAGAGCCCCGCCGCCCACCGCAGACCCCGGCGGCCCGACGCTCTCCCCGCCCCTGGGGAAACGGAGGCCGCGGGAGAAGCGCCCCTCCCGGGCACGTCGCGACCACCCGCCCCCTCCGGAGACAGCGCGCTACCTTGTCCACCTGGGCGGCGCGGAGCAGGTCCCGCGCGCCCAGGAACGAGAAGACGTGCAGCAGCTCGTGCTGGCCCAGCCGAGGCCGCGCCGCGCCGCCGCCCGCCTCCATCTCCCACGCCGCGCCGCCGGCCGCTCTCCGCTCCCGACCCGCTCAACCAGGACGCCTCCAAGCCCGCCGGAATCCACCAC
>NW_007259686.1:83268-95445 GCF_000164805.1 Carlito syrichta | reverse complement strand
CCCCCCCACAGATATTGACTACCATTAATCTCACCTCCCTTCCCCTCCCTGCACCCCCCCATAGTTGCCCGCCACTGTCAATCCTCTTCTTATAGTAATAACGATAGTTGTTCAAGGTCCATTATATGAGTGAGAACATGTGATACTCAGATCTTTGTTTCTGTGAGAGGTCACTCAGTATTATAGACTCGAGTTCGAGTTCCATCCAGATGGTGAAAAGGGAACACTTCTACACTGTTGGTGGGAGTGTAAACTAGTGCGGCCTCTGTGGAAATCAGTGTGGCGATTCCTAAAAGCTCTAAAAATCGACCTTCCATATGACCCCGCAATCCCCCTACTGGGAATATACCCTGAAGAACTCAAATCACTCTATCAAAAAGATACCTGCACACGTATGTTTATCACAGCACTGTTCACGATAGCAAATCATGGAACCAACCATGCTGTCCATCAAAAGAGGACTGGATTTTTAAAATGTGGTACATATACACAATGGAATATTATGCACCCGTACAAAAGAACAAAATCATGAATTTCACAGCAACTCAAGTATAATTTAAGACAGGAATTATTAGGCAGGAAAAGGAAGCATGTCCACGAGAGGACGTGGGTGCCTGAGAGAAAGGGCACACAGCCTTGCTGGCAGCCGAGTGCGTTGCCCATTTTTCTTAGTGATGACTAAACAATCTGTTCCTTAAGCTAAGGTCTGTGTGCTGCGTGGAATACGTGGTGGGTAGCAATCTATTAATCACAAGCTTTATTGACCACAAGCTTCTATTCTTCATCGTCATACGTTTACCTGTGTCATGTGAAATTTTTAAAAGAGTGGTGACGGTTATTGTTTTACAGTCTGATTAAACCCTTCTTAAGGAACACCATGCTGCACTGCCTCTGGCAATTCCCTTACCGCCTTGTTTTATGGTTTCTGTAACTAAGTGCACCAGCCTCCCCACATTCTGGCCTTGGATCTGGGGGGCCTATTCAGTGTAGGTGTTGTTTCAGAGAGTTATGTTTTGACAAGTCCACGCCCTGGTGCCTTTGAATTACCTAAGCTATGCCTGCCTGTGAGAAACTGAAACTCAGTGAGGGCAAAGTCCTGGCTATTGTCCTAATCCTAGTCCTGGTCCCAAACTCACTGTTCTGTCCCTACCATGGGTCTTCTCCCTAGCACTGGCTTTGGCCCTCCCGCTCACCCTTGGCTCTGGCCCTGCTTATGGTCCCTGCCCACTGCCCCAACCCTGGTCCTTGGACTTACCCTTGCCTCCACCCTGCTTGGTCTGTCTGGTTGCCTATCAGAGAATACTTGAAACTGGGGGATTTATAAGGAAAGGGCATTCATTTCCTGGAGACTTAGAAGTCCAAGGTCAAGAGGCTGCCTCTGGTGAGGGCCTTCTTGCTGGTGGGAAGACTCAGCAGAGTCCCAAGACAGCACGGAACATTCCGTGGCAAGGGGGCTGGGTGTGCAAGCTCATGCCTCTCTTTCTCTCATAAATTCACCCACTCTACTGCCAGCATCACACACTAGTCCATTAATATACCACTCCCATCAATCCATGAATGGGTCCATCCTCGTGACACGATCCCCTCCTAAAGGCCCTACGTCTCAATACTGCTGTATTGGGGATTACGTTTCCACCCGAGTTTTGGAGGGGACACTCAAGCCAGAGCATCTGCCCTTGCCGCCACCCTCGTCCTCGCTCTGGAGCTTTCCTTGCCTTCACTGTGGCCCTGGGCTTGGTACCTGCACTAGCCCTGGTAGCTGACCCGAGTGTCCCCTTGGCTGGGCTTTTGCCCTCGTCTTTAGACCGGATCTCAGCTTGACCCTTGCCTCCAAGCTGGTCTTTGCCCTGGCTCGTACATTTGCCCTCACTCGCCCTGGCTGTCACCTTCACCCTGACCTTGGGGCTGGCCTTCTTCCTCACCCTTGGCCTGACTTTGCTTTCACACTGGCCCCCACCCTCACCTAGCTTTCTTGTTCACCCTGAACTTCACAATGACCCTCAGCCTCCCTCTTGCTTTGCTGCTAGACTTTGCCCAAGCTCTGGCCCTAAACCTGCTGCCTCTCTTGCTGTGGCCTTACCTAGGCCCTCACTTGGTCTTTTTTGCTAGCCTTGTGCTGCCCCTGGACCTCAGCCTGGTCTTGTTTCTGGCTCTGGCCAGCTCAAATCAGATTTAATATAAGGTCGGGTCAAGTTTGGGGTGCTGTCAAGGGTAAGATCAGGGACAGAGTGACGAGGGTCAGATTCAAAATGAGGATAAGTGTTCAGTTCAGGGTAAAGATCTGTGTCAGGTTAAGGATCAAGGTGAGAGGTCAGGGACACCGTCAGTGGCAGAATCAGGTTCAAAGTCAAAATCAGAATGAGGAATGTTTTAGGGCCAGGACTAGGTTCAAGATCAAGGTGAGTGTGAGGGTCATAACCGGGGTCAGGTTGAGGATACTTTACAGGGCCATTGAGTATCCTGGTGGTCAGGGTCAGTTTATGATCAAGGTCAAGTTCAGAGATAGGGTGGGTCAGGGTCAGGGTGATGGTCATTGTCAGGGTGAGATAAGGTTGAGTGTCAAATTCAGGTTGATAATGAATGTCCAATTCTGATAGGATTCTGGGTTCGTTCCAGGGTCAAGTGGAGTATAAGGCTAATGTTTAGAATGAAGACCGGCATCAGATTCAAAGTCAAGATCAATGTGAGAATAATGTCAGGATCAGGGTTAAGGTCAATTTAAGTTCTAGGTCAGACAAGCACGAGTTTCATCATTGTCTAGTTCAAGCTGAAGGTAATTCAGTTGTGAGTACCGTTAGTTTTCTATTGCTGCCTTAACAAATCACCACAAACTTAGTGGCTTGTAACAACACAAACTTATTACAGTTCTGTAGGTCAGAAGTCTGGTTTGAGTTTCACTGGGCCAAAGTCAAGGTATCAGCTCAGCTGAGGCTGGAGGAGAATTTGTTTCCTTGCTCATTAAGGTTGTTGGCACAGTTCAGTTTCAGGTGGTTTTAAGAATGAGGTTTCCTGGATTGCCTGAGCCCACGAGTTCGAGACCCGCCTGGGCAACTTGGTGAGACCTCATCTCTACAATAAATCAAAAAATTAGCCGGGCATGGTAGCATGTGCCTGTAATTCCAGCTACTCGGAAGGCTGAGGCGGAAGAATCGCCGGAGCCCAGCAGGTCGAGGCTGTGTGGCCGGGAGCGGCCGCTGCACTCCAGTCGGGGCGAGAGAGTGAGACTCCAACTGAAAAAAAAGAAAAAGAATAAGGTTTCCATTTCCTCGCTGCCAGCTAAGAGCCACTTCCGGCTCCTAGAGGCCCCTGAGTCCACCTCCAAAGTCAGCAATACCGAGTCAAGTCTTTCTCCTCCTTCCATCTCCCCTCTCTCTCACTGCAGCCAGGAACGGCTCTCTGCATGTGATTAATCTGGGCTCACCACATAATCCAGGACACTCTTTCATCTCAAAGTCTGCACCCTTCATCACATGTGCAAAGTCCCTTTTGCCATGTCAGGCAACGTGTTAACAAGTTAGAGCGAGGGCAACATTCAGCCTACCACCATGGGTCAGGGTCTGGCTTATAGTCAAAGTTCAAAGTCAATGGTGAGGAGAACTCAGAATGATCAGACTAAGGATGAGGGTCAGCATAATAGTGAGGATCAATGTCAGGTTAAACTTCAGGTTAGAGACCAAGTTTAAAGTCAAGTTCAAGGACTTGGTAACATCAAGGTGGGTGGAGTGAAGGTCCAGTGAGAGTTGGGTTCTGCCTGAAGGTCAGTGTCGGGGTGAGGAAGAGCCCACAGTGTTATTTGACAGTCACAGGCAGGAATGGGTCAGTGTCAAGGCCAGGTCACTCAGTCCAAGGTCTTACTCAAAGCTCGGCTTCAAGTTGAGGTCTGGACAAAGATCTGTGTCAGGAGCAGGTTTGCTGCAGTTCAAGTTTCAATTCACTCAGGTTCAAGTCAAGGGCGGGGTGGGGAAGACGATGGTCACCGTCACGGTGAGGGTCCAGCCTAGGACACAGTAAGGTTGAAGGTCAAGTCTGACTTGGTGAGTGTCCATTCAAGGTAATGTTCTGGGATAATGTCAGGTTCAGGGTCACAATCAGATGGCTTCACTGGAGAATCTTTAATATTTAAATAACGCGAAAAAGACCAATATATTTGCCCAAATAGCTATCATGTATGGTGCTTCTGATTACTTTGGTAAACGCAAATTTCTATCAGGTATCATTTTCCTTCTGCCATCTTCTAAGCGTGAGACAGCTGTGACAAATTCTTTCAGCCTTCGTCTGAAAAAGTCTTTGAGACAGGGTCTCACTGTGTCACCAAGGCGGGAGTGCAATGGCGTGACCGTGGCTTACTGCAGCTTTTACCTCTTGGCCTCAAGGAATGTTCCTGCCTCAGGCTCCCAAAAGTGCTGGGATTCTAGGCATGGGTCACTGTGCTTGGCCTTATTTTTTATTTTAGAAAGCTATTTTTGAGGGTTCTTTAGTAGTTTTAAAACACTTCTTTTTTATTGCAATTTGAATTTTCTGTGAATTTGTCTATTTCACCAAAACTTCACAGTTGTAAGTATAAAGTTATTCCTAACATCCTTAGTCTTTTGAACCCTATTCATTTCTAATATTGCTATGAGACCATTTATTAGATGCATATACATTTTAAAATTTCACCAATGCACTGAATATTTTATCACTGAAGTGGCTACCCCAAGAATGTTCTTTGCCTTAAAATTCATTATGTCTTAAATAACTGCTCTACGCTTTAAAATACATTGTTTAATAACAAATAACTACACTCCATTTTTGGTCTGTGTGTACATGGTAAATTATTTTTTATCCTTTTACTTGCAAATTTTTGGTGTGTACATTGTAGATTTCTTAGAAATGCCAGTTTCATTTTTTTAATCAAGATAATCTTTGTCTCAGCTAGAACATTTATTCTGACAATTGAATTACTAATGTCTTTTAGTTTAATACTATCTGTGTGCTGCAAATTTGTGTCCTCTGTCATAGAGTACTTTTCATTACTCCATTTTCCCCTGTCGCTTTGGAAGTTGTATACTCTTCCTGCGGTGTCATTACCCTAGAAATCACTAAGCATCCTGGACACACACAGCAGAGTTCGCATACAGTCTGTGCCTGGCCAGTCCACTATCTGGAACACCTACAGTCTATTCTGTGTTGTTTGTGCTGTTTGTGTATGTTCTTGTCTCCTCGCGTCTGGTTATAATTGTACAGTGTACGCTGTTTGCAAGATTTTGCAGCCATGATTTAAGACATCAACAGACAACCACCAAATGAGTTTTTCATCAGCTGACCACAAACCACTGCTTCCAAACACATCAAGCCTGGATTCAGTGACACCAGAAATGAACTGGGGCTTGGCTGGGGCATACACATAGGCGATGTGGTAGAGACATAAGCAGAGGCCAGGCTGCGAACGTTCCAGACTTTCCTGAGAGCAGCCACCGGGGCTCACTGCGCACTGTCTTCCCACGGAGCGCTTGGAGGCTACAGCCACTGCCGGTCACCCCGTTCCCTCGGTGCTCACAGGAGAGTCATGTACCAGGAGCGCAAAGTAAACATTTTAAAAGTGAAGGGTTGCTAAGATAAGCTTATCTAGTCCACCTGTCTTTGCCTACCCCAAGCCAAGCCCACGCTGTCTTAACTATCTTGCAACCTTCTAGCAGGTCTCGAGGTCTGACACAGTAAGTCCTTCTACCATGTCCTCTTCTGCTTCTGGTTCTTCCTCCTCCTCTTGACTCTCTGCGTTTCCATATGTTTTTAGAACAATCACCAAATTATTTTGAAATAAGGAAAAAGAGATGGTTGGGAATGTATTAGGCTTTATTAAATTAATAAGTCAATTCCAAAAGCTCTGCCTTTTTGACATAGGTGCGGGTGTGGAATAATAAGCAGATGAAGTAAAATAGACAGGATGTCAGATAACGACTCGGCGGTGGCAAAGAGAACGCAAGGCAGGGAGTGAGGAACGCCCGGTTCCTTACGCCCACAGCTGCTTCCGTCACCCTCGCCCCGAGGGATTAGATGCTGGTGAACTGGCCTCACACGAGGAGGGTCTCCTGCCGGCCCGGACTTGAGCTGCCCTGGGGGTCTAGACTTCTGTCCCCCACTTCCAAGCCAGTGCTCAGTCACGTGAGCACACAGGAAGCCCTCGGGGCACACATGGCCAAGACTTGAGTCACCTTCCCCGGGACCCCCAGAACAAGGGCTATGCGGTGACGCCCCCTTGACAGGAATGGAGAGGCAGGCATGTGGCAGAGCCACGAGGCTTTCATCATCTCAGAGGACACCTCGCTCTGTGCCTCCCCAGGTAGGTCTAACAGCAATGTCCTTGACCTTGACCTTGGCGCCCTGGCAACTGGCACCAGCTCACGACCTCTGATAGGCAAGTCAGCAGCACACAAGAAGCGAGGCTCGCTGCACACAGCCCTGGGTCTCCTCTGCCAGCCTGAGGTCCACCACCTTGGCGGGGAGTGTGACCTCTACCTCCTAGAGACCAGCCCTCAAGAGGGCCAAGGAGCAGGCTGGGCTGTGGTGTGGGCCAGTGCGGCCGTGGGGAGGCCAAGGAGGGCTGAATCAGGAAGGTGGCGGAGGGGACGGGCGGCCTGAGGGGCGGGCGGCAAGACCTGGGCCAGCGTCTCACCCCCCCGGAATGAAGGGCCGAATCAGCTCTGGGTTCAGCAGGGACTCCTCAAGGGGCCGGTCCACGTGGAAGTCATGGGCGTGGGAGGGCCCCGGGTGGGCCTTGGAGGCAGGGCCCCTGGGACGCTGAGGAACCGGCAGCTCCGACGGGCGGGCCGGCAGGGGGGCTGTGAAGAAGTACTCGTGCAGGAGGGCCTGCGGCGGCAGGAAAGGGGCGAGAGAAGGAAGCCCGTCACTCCCCGGTCCCAGCCCCAGGCTGTGGACAGCTGGCCAGCTCCTTCACCGATGATTCTGGTGGACTCAGCGATCCTGGTGTCCGCTAAGTCTAAAACTGCTCCAGAGGCTGGAAATGCAGTGGCTAACACAACAGACCAGAGCACCGCCTTTCCACATGGGGGCTTGAGCAACAAGATGAAGTGCACAGCCTGCCGGTCAGTGAGCAGTGCAGGAGAGGGGAGTGAGGATCCGAGGAGCACAGCTGTGGATCGGGGAGCACAGCCTTGAGCAAGGAGAGCCAGTGGGCCGGTGGCTCCAGGCCAGGAGTAGAAGTGCCCAGGCCGGAGCTGTCCTGGCACACGGAGCCAGTCCTGGGCCTGCAGAGGAGCCCCGAGGACAGCAGCAGGCGAGCCGCAGGCCGACGGCACCCACGCGTGCAGCACCCAAGGGCTGCGAGGTGGAGCCACAGGAGGGCCCGGCAGAAGAGGTGTCCCGCTCTGCTCAGACAAGGCCACCCGCTAGCCAGGTGGCAAAAAGGCTAACTAGGAGAAGAGATCCTGATCTTGGGAGGCAGCCACGAGCGACACGGTCAGCGCCTAGGGGCACTGAGGCAGGGCCCACGGGAGCTGCTGGAGGGCCAAGAGGGCAGGCAGAAGCACACGCCATCGCTGGGAGCCGGAGGAGGCAGGCACCAAGAGGCCCCAGCCCAGCCAGCCCGGCTCCTCCTCAGCCCGCCAGCCACCTCCAGCCTTGCTGGGTTCTCCCTTCCAGGCCGCACTCGCCACCTGCCTTCAGCGAACGCCTCCTCAAACATCCTTGTGCTCAAACCTGCCTCTGCCAGGAAGCCTGGCCTGGCCCCAGCGCTGGCCCGTCCAACCGGGTTCCCACAGCCGGCAGACTGCCCTCTTGGGACCTTGTGGCCTGGGGCTATCTCACGTCCCGCCTGTGCCAGGACCCAGGACAAGGCCTGGCGCACACCAGATGCGCGGCTGATGCCCGCGGGAAGAAGAAAGGAACGGCCCCAGGGGCCCTCTTGCCGTGCCGCCACCTAGTTCCGGGCAGCCCCAGCGTCTGCGCTCCGGACACGGCTCTCCCGGGAAGTGGCGCACTCCTCCGATGGCTGCCCTCGGGGCCAGGGAGATGGCCAACGGGCTCCACTCAGGAGAGGCGCCCCCTCCAGGCCGTGTCCCCTCCTCAGTTCCGAGGGCGGCTGCATGATGGGGTCACGAGGCCACAGAGCGCGGCGAGAGGGGCGCTGAGCCGCAGAGACCACGGCCTCTGGCTTACCTGGGAGGCCGCGATGCGCCGGCGAGGGGGGTACAGGAGGAACCGGCCCAGCAGGTCCCGGGCCTGGGGAGAGGCATCGGGCAGCACCTCCTCCAGGGGCACGGGCGCCCACGCCTTGAAGGAGATTTTGTTGTAGTCGGGCAGTTCCGTGAGCTCCTGGGCCAGAGAGGGACAGGCCAGGTGTGTGGGCACCGCCCTCGCTGCTGCCTCCGCAGCCCATCCCTCTCCTTCGCTCGCCCATCCCCCGCCAGCTCAGTCCCAACACACCCCTCCCTCTCACCCCGTTCCCGCCCGTCATTCATTCGCTCACACATCCACTTTGCCCATCTCTCGCCCTCTCAGACACCAGCTCCGTGCCCAGCTTCCTGGGGTGTGTGTGTGTGTGTGTGTGTGTGTGTGTGTGTGTGTGTGTGTGCGCGCAGAGGGCAGGGCCTGGTTCCACGGCACCCTGGAGCGGGGCCAGGACTGCGGTCCCTGTGAGCCACGGAGGCTGAGGGGGGAGAGAAGGTGCAGGAGAGGGAGCAGCCTCTCGCTGCCGGGAGTGGGTGAGCGTGCCCCCCCAGGGCCCTGCAAACCGGCCAGACGTGAGGGCTGGGGGTGCCCAGGATCCGAAGCACACAGCACAGCTGCTCGATGTCGTTCTCACCCGGGAAGAGGGGGGACCCGTTCAGCAGCTCCCCCAGGATGCAGCCCACGGCCCTGCAGACACACAGCCGCGGCTCAGTCCTCCACCACGGGACACACACCCCCCTCGGAAGCCCATGCCCCTCGGGGCAAGCCCCCAAAGCCAGCCCCGATCTTGCGCCCAGGGCACGGGCCCAAGTGCCGAAGCCCTGGCCCCTGACCCCGTGCCCCAGAGGGCCGCGATGCCTCAGAGCCTCCTGCTCCACCACACACAGCTGCAGGCACCCCCGGCAGACCTGTGGGCGCTGTCAGCCATCCGCCCTGAAACAGGCTCCGGGCGCTCAGGCCAGGATGGCACATCCGCGGATCCGACCTTTGCACATGCAGCTCAGGACCTCCCACCGCGAGCCCCACACCACCCCTGTCCGGCCCAGGAGGCTTCCTGGGGACCTGCATCCCCATCCCAGCTGGCCCCACCCTGCTCCCAACCCCCAGCGACTCAGAATACCCAGAACACCCAGCCCGGGAAGACGCCCTCGGGCAACCCAAGCTCCCCCAGGGAAGACCACCCAGCAGGCAGACTGCATGAGCCGCACCACCCTCGTCCCCCACAGCGCTCTCACCACAGGTCAACGCCTTGGTCATACTGGCGGGCACCATACAGGAGCTCGGGGGCTCGGTACCACCTGTGGGAAGGGGCTGGTGGTCACAGCCAGGACGAGAGGAGGCGGCCCACCGAGGTCACCCAGCTCCACGAGCTGTGAGAGGGCCGGAGGGGCGGTCCTTCCCACCTGGTGGCCACCTGGTGCGTGTAGAGGCGGTTGCCATCCGGGGAGAAGACGCGAGCCAGGCCGAAGTCGGCGATCTTGAGCTGGCCTGAGGCGCTGATGAGCAGGTTGGCAGGCTTCAGGTCCTGGAGGTACCAGAGGCCTCAGTCCCTCCCACTCCCCAGAGGACCCTGGGGTGGGGCTGGCAGGCTGGCCACCCCCGGGATCAGGATGCCTGCCTCCTCCGGGATCACGCCCCAGCTGCTTGCAGCCTCTGCCCACTTCCGGCCACACCTCCTCCGAGGGTGAGGCCCTCCCAGTCGAGCTGGCCCCCAAGCCTCACCCCTATCTATGCAGGACTGACCCGATGCGAGGGCGAGGCCCTCCCAGTCGAGCTGGCCCCCAGGCCTCACCCCCATCTATGCAGGACTGACCCGATGCGAGGGCGAGGCCCTCCCAGTCGAGCTGGCCCCCAGGCCTCACCCCCATCTATGCAGGACTGACCCGATGCACGATGTTGTTGGCGTGGCAGAACGCCACGCCCTTGAGCAGCATCTGCAGGTAGCTCTTGACCTGCGCCTGGGCCAGCGGCCTCTGGGCGTGGCGCACCACCTCAGCCAGGTCAGACAGCATGAACTCGAAGGCCAGCACGAAGCCGGCGCCGTGGGGGAACACAGCCTTCAGCTGCACCACCTGCGGGCAGGGCATCCAGTCAGCCCCAGCTCCCATCGCCAGGCGCTTTGTGTGACCCTGGGACCCCCACCTGTGCCCTGACAGAGAGGACTAGGCAGGCAAGGTGACCTGGGACTGGCGCTCATAACCAGGGAGCGGAGCGCCCCAAACCCGCTCCTCTCTCCTGAGATGAGCAGGCCCCACTCCGACTCTCCATGATCACGCAAGAAAAGGGCTGGGTGTGAGCGTCTGGCCCCCAGCCCAGCCCACCCACCGAAAACCATCTGGATGGACGCCTGTGAGGATGGGTCTCCTCCTGTCTCCTCCAGAGCCGTGACATTCCAGCACCAAGGGAAAGGTACCAGGAATCACACCTTTCCTGGCACGGGGACAGCTGGAGACACATCACCAACACTGAGGCTGCCACTGTCAGAGGGGCGGGCTACCCAGAACAGTGAGCAGGGAGACAAGCACTCTGAGGCGCTCACAGCAGACACTGAAGCCACAAACGGACAATGAGGTACGTGGGACTCCGGAAGTAAGGAACAGGAAGACAGGGGCGTGGTGAGGCTGTGAGTGAGTGGAGAAAGGGACATTTATTCAGAGGTGGGGGACCAGGGAAGGGCTAGAGGAGGAGGCGGTGATGGGGGGGACGGCAAGCGTGAGGCCCTGAGCCAGCCCCAGAGGCGGCAGGAGGACCCTGAGAGCAGGAGGCTGCAGAAGGGAAGGGCACATCTGCTCTGGGCTCCTGGAGCCGAGGCCGTGCTAGAGGTGCCTAAGAAGCTGTGCCGAGGGCCAGAAAAGGGGGAGGCCGGCTGGAGGTGGCACGGGGTGACGGCACTCCGCACTTGAAGAGAGTGAAGAGAAACCACCAACGCTCCAGCAGATGATTTGGTTCACGCTTTTGAGAAAGCCCCCCGGACTGTGGCTGGGAGAGCAGCGGGGAGGCTGCTGCCGTCTTCGGACAGTGACAAAGACCCCGGCAGGGAGAAAACCGGGAGTGTGTTCCAAAGACAGAAGCTGCAGAACTGCTGACCCGCCCCACGCAGGGGCCCCATCTCCAGCCTCCCTGGGGCTCTCTCCACTCCCCCACCTGGCTGTCCAGAAGCCCTTGCAACTTCCTAAAAGTGAGACTGGCCTTACCGCTGCTTCTGCGGTTTGTCAGGCGGTACACAATCACTTTACACATGAAGACACAGACATACACCGCAGATAAGACAGAAAATTACAAAGATACAAGAGCCAAAGAGAAATCCTACCTCCCGCAAGCCGGTCTTTGAGTGCATCCTACCAGGCTTTGCAACAGACACGGCACACACGGATACACACTCATATATGCACTCTCCTCAAGCAAAACCCGATGACACACAAGCCTTACAAAATACTGTTGTCATCCTCTATACGCATATGCATCGCAGGCGTCTCCGGGGCAGCAAACCTAACACCACAAACAGGATCCCGAGAGCTGAGTCCGTTCCTCACTTCGACATGGAGGAGACAGCACGGATAAGGTCGCAATCTGGGGTGAGAGCCGGTCCTCCTTCTCGTGTCCCGCGACCCTCCGGCTGGACGCGGCCCCAGCAGACACAGCAGGGGCCCGTCGCCAGACTCCGCCACATTTACGTTCTCCGGAGCCAGGTCAGGGCGGGTTCTGCTCCCTGTCACCAGCGCCCAACGCAGCCAGGGCCTGCTAGAGGGCCCAGGCGAGGGACGTCGGGCCTCCTCGACCAGACCCGCCGGAGCCTCTACTGACAAGCTGACAAGCCGAGGGTCCCGAGCTGGCGACCCTGCCGCCCGCTCACCTGAGCCAGAGATCCCAACACCCGCCCCGCGGAGCAGGGAAGCGGCTCCACCCCCAGCCTCCACGGCGCGTTCCGCAGCCTGCAGGCCACGCGGGGGGCGGACAGGCACGAGCTGTCCCGTGGCGAGTCGCTCAGAGTTTGGAGAAAAACCAGCG
>NW_007259686.1:69336-82489 GCF_000164805.1 Carlito syrichta | reverse complement strand
GGATGGGGCCTTGGGCATGAGCGCGGGGCCCTTCGTGCGCGGTCGTGGGGAGACGTCCGAGACGGACGAGCGGAGCGAGATGCAGAAGAGGTGCCACCAGCCGTGCCGACGGAAGGGGAGGAGAGGTTGCACAATGCCTGTTCCGTTAGAAGGGGTCTGGGAGGCGTGCGGAGGCCTGGTGCGGTGGGCACTGGAAGCAGGGGGACAGGGTAGGAGGCGGACTTTCACTGGCCTCGGTGTCGCCTTTGAGTTTTGAGCTGAGCAGTCTGTTAAGTCTCTAAGAAAGTATTTCCTGGCTCAGAAGCGCCACTTCTGTGCTGACGTTTGCAGGAGTGCCTTCCTGTCCATATAAAGTATCCACCTGTTGGATAACAGAGACCACATCGTAACTCCGGTGCCCAGTGGAAGAATGGCTACTGAGTGAAGAGAGTGTCACTGAGTGGCCTAGTTCACAGCTATTAACAGTGGTGACAGTAGGCACAACAGTGGAGCGGGAGAAGGACTGTCTTCAACAGAGAGTGCTGGACTTGGAGGCAATTGGAATCCACCCCACCGAGTGAACGATCGCAGGAGCAAGAACTGAATACCATGTTCTCTGTCCTAAGTCTCTGAACACCAGTTGCATGACCACAGGGTGGGCTTGGCAGTTGCTGGGCCCTGCAAGAGGAGAAAGGAGGGAGGCGGGATGTAGCCACACAAGGGGTACCTGGTCCACCACCAGGGAAACGAGGGCCAGCTAGAAGCCCAACTTCGCCTGCGTGCGGCCTACTAATGTAGCAGTTCTTCACTTGGACCCCACAACCATAAAAAAAATCTTAAAAAGTAAAAATAAGTAGTACTGAGTCGTTTGAGAAGTCACACAGGGAAAAAATGCATGCTGACCCAAACTTCACACCATACACAGAATTGATTCCAGATGGGCTGCAGATCCAACTATGAAAGGTAATGAAGATTTTACAAGAAAACAATCTCTTAATGACTTTTGGTTAAGTGAAGATTCTTCTTAGATTACAGAATGCACTAAAAGGAAAACAAAAATGAGAAATTGAACTTCTTCAATAGTAAGAACAGCTATTCACTGAAAGATACCTTTAAAGAATGAACAGCAAAGCCAGAGAAGAGAATTGGAAAATGTATATCTGACATAAAGAACCCACATCCAGAACTTCTAAGAAATTTTTGTAAAACTATCAAGAAAGCCAAGGGCACATGCCTGTAATCCCAGCTACTTGGGAGCCTGGGGGGTGGGGAGGATTACTTGAGTCCAAGAGTCTGAGACTAGCCTGGGCAATGTCACAAGACCCTGCCTCAAGAGGCAGAAGGAGGAGGAGGAGGAGCAGATGGCAACAACCTTCCAGAAAAATGGGGAAAACTGGAAACAGATACTTCACAAAAGGAGATTCCCGAATGGGCAATAAACGTTTGGAAATGGTTGGTTAACTTTTCCAGTCATCAGGAAATTTCAAATTAAAACCATAATACAAACAAAACAAGATGAAATGAAAAAGCCACCGCAAATCCATAATACAACATTACTGTGACCACTAAAATGCTATAAATGAGAAGTTAAGCCAGGTGTGGTGGCCTGTAATCCCAGCACTTTGGGAGGCTCAGGCAAGAAGATTGCCTGAGCCTAAGGGTTCAAGACCAGCCTGGGTAACTTGGTGAGACCACGTCTCTATAAGAAATCACAAAATCAGCCGGGCATAGTAGCGTGTGCCTGTGGTTCCATCTACTTGAAAGGCTGAAACGGAAGGATCGCCTGAGCCCAGCAGGTCGAGGCTGCGGTGGCTGTGAATGTGCCGCCGTACTCCAGCCTGGGTGACAGAGTGAGACTCCAACTCAAAAGGAAAAAAAAACAAAAAAGAAAAGAAAAGGTAGATAACACTGAATTCTGGCAAAGGTATAGAGCAACTGAAATGCTCATCCACAGCTGATAAGAGTGCAAGTTCATACAACCACTTTGAAAAACTGGGAAATTTTCATACTAAAACACACACACACACACACACACACACACACACACACACACACACACCCCTCAGTAATTCCACTCCTGGGAATTTAAACTGACACAAGTGTCTATATGTTCACCAGAAACACAGAATGTCCAGGACTCTTCTCAATAGCGCAAACCTGAAAACTACCCAAATGTCTGTCTGTAGTACAATGAATAGTAAATATTCACCCAATGGAATACTATGCAGTCATAAGAATGAACAAAGCGTCCTGCCTGGCAACAACATGAATGCATCTCAAGCACAATGCTGAGTGAAGAAGCCAGGCAAAAAGAATACGTAATGTACCATTGATATACGACAAAAGATTAAGCTATGATATGAGAAATCAGGAATGCAGTCAACCTTGGGAAGTGCCTAGAGAGAGTCATGAAGGGCTTTGGGACTCTTGGCCGCCCACCACACTTACAACTTGTGCACTTTCTGTGTGGTTACAATGTTTCAAAAAGGTGAGGAGCTATGTAACATAGGAATACATTTTGATTTGCAGAAAAAGTTTATATGCTTCTTTTCAAAACGTAAGTCAATACTAGTTTGATTCCATTTGAAAATTTAAAAATAAAAATGTAAGTCCCGAACACTAGATTCTTCCTTAATTCAGCATCAGTTTCCACTTAGCTGACTTTTACTAGCTGGTTTGAGGCTCAAGAGAAGTTTCGAATCAAATGCCCTTTTAGTGACTAGTGACTTTCACTTGACTAAGTTTAACTTCCTTTCCCATACGTAAGACCACTGTGCTATTAGCAGATGTTTTATGAAACACCATGTTATGCATCACAACACAACACCTAGTCTGACTATGATGATATGAGCATTATTCCAACTGTTGTCTTCAAGGATTAAAAAAAAAGAATTGCTAAGAAGAAATGATCATGTCAATTGATGCAGAAAAAAAGCATTTGACAAAATTCAACACCCATTAATGAAGAAGGTACTCAACAAACTAGGAACAGAAGGAAACTACCTCACATGATGAAGGCTGTATACGAAAAGCTCACAGGTAATATCGTACTCAGTGGTGAAAGACCGGAAGTTGTTTCCTTAAGATCAAGAACAAGTCAAGGATGCCCACTGTTGCCACTTTCATTTATCACAGGAATGGAAAGTGTTAGCCAGAGCCATCGGGCAGAATAAATGGCATCCAAATTGGAAAGGATGAAATAAAGGTATCTCTGTTCAGAGATAACATGATCTTTTATATCGAAAATACTAAGGATTCCACAAAAAAATTGTTACAATCAATAAACGAATTCAGCAAAGTAACAGGATACCAAATCATCATACAAAAATCTGTTTTTCCTATACACTAACAATGATCAATCTGAAATAAAAATTCAGAAAACCATTTCATTTACAATAACATCTAAGTAAATAAAACAGGAAAAAACAAGCAGGATAAAGACTCATACGTTGACAACACAAAATGTTGGTGAAATAAGGCAAAGATAAATGGAAAGACATCCTATGTTCAAGGATTGAAAGACTTAATAGTGTTAAGATACCAATACTACCAAAAATAATCTAGAGATTTAATGCAATCCCCATGGTATTTTTGCAGAAGTAGAAGAAAATCATTCTAAAACTCATATGGAATTCTGGGGACTTTGAATAGCTAAAACTAATCTTGACAAAGAAAAACAAACTTGAAGTTCTCACTCCTCCAGACTTTAAAGCTTACTACAAATGACAATGATCAAAACAGGGTGGTACTGATGTAAAAGCAGACAAACCAGTGGGATAGAACAGAGAGCTCAGAAATAGACATTCAAGCCGGGCTCGGTGGCTCAGCCTGTAATCCTGCGCCTAGGGAGGCTGAGGTGAGTGGATTGCCTGAGCCCACGGGTTCGAGACTCACCTGGGCAACTTGGCGAGACCTCATCTCCACAATAAATCAAAAAAATAGCTGGGCGTGGTAGCGCACACCTGTAATTCCGACTACTTGGAAGGCTGAGGCAGAAGGATCGCCAGAGTCCAGCAGGTCGAGGCTGCGGTGGCTGGGAGCGGCCACTGCACTCCAGCCTGGGTGACAGAGTGAGACTCCAACTCAAAAGAAAAAAACAACAACAACAACAACAACAACAACAAAGAAATAAACCTTCAGGCTGGGCATGGTGGCTCACATCTGTAATCCCAGCACTTTGGGATGCCAAGGCGGGAAGATTGTTGAGCCCAGGAGTCCCAGACTAGCTTGGGTAGCATAGCAAGACCTTGACTCTACAAAAAAATTTTTAAAACTTAGCCGGTGTGATGGCACATGCCTGTAATCCCAGATTCTTGGGAGGCTGGGGGGGGGGGGAGGATTGCTTGAGCCCAAGAGATCAAGGCTGCAGTGACTGTCCTCAAAGTGAGGACGGCAAAGTGAGACCGCAACTCAATCAATAAGTCAACCTTCACAAACATAGTCAAATGATTTTCAACAGGGTGCTGAGGCCATCCACAGTCTCTTTAACAAACGATAGTGGGAAAAATTGAGGTCTACATGCAAAAGAATAAAGTTGGACCCTAACCTTTCACCAAATACAAAAATTAACCCCGAATGGATTAAAGACCTAAACATAGAAGAAAATATATGGGAAAAACTTTTATAACGTTGGGTGTGGTGGTAACTTCTTGGATGTGACACCCAAACACAGGCAACAAAAGTAATCTCAATTTCAGTTTCATGAAATTGAAAGTTTTTGTGCATCAAAGGATACGGTCAACAGAGTGAAAAGGCAGCATATGGAAAGGAGGATCCAGAATGCTGTGACCCTCACACAGAACAAACCCAAGAAACAATGAGCCAGCCATAAGCTACCTACAAGAAACTGACTTTAAATGTAATAATATAGATAGTTTGAAAGCAAAAGGCTTAAAAATATACATACCAACAAGAGGAGACTGGAACAAGACTAGGAGATGGGGTCACACTTATCTGTGTTGCTATGGAAACTATTTGAATATTTGTTTTATATGGATTTTTATTCACTTTTCAGACATGCTTCTACAGAGTCCCCCTCAGCCGCTGAGCAAGCATTTGTAGCTTGTACAATGGCAGAATGGGCCAAAAACTTAGTGTTGTGACCTGTTTTAAAAATACAGTATCTTGAAATAATTAGGAAAAAAATAAATAAATTGTAACAAAAGGGGGGGCATGGGGGTATGCCTTTAAGACACAAGAGCCAACTGAGAGTCCTCAATCTGGAAAAATTTGACCAAGAAAACACATAATTTAGTATTAGATTATTATACAAAGTATAAAATAAATATTGATGGGTCCATACTGATATATACAATTGAATGAAAAATCATGGGGAGATGATAGAAAATTTGCTGTGCAGAATTTCAAATAATTTATGTAGATACTCTGCCCTCAGGAGGGGAACATAGCTCCCTGCTCCTCAAGGGTGACCTGCACACAGTATCTTACCTTCAAAGTGCACAGTTTAGAGAGGGAGTAGACGGGCGGTGCAGTGGGGAGACCTAACAAACGTTGCTTCAGTCAGGTGCCCAAAGTTGACATCGGTAGTGATAGCGTGAACCACTGACATGTGGAGTGAATGGCACTTGATCTCTGTGATCTTCCTCCCAAATCCCATAACCTCCGTCTAAATGTAAGAAAAGCATCAGATGAATTCCAGTCTAGAGACATTCTACAAAATACCTGACCGGTACTCCCCAGGACTGCCAAGGGCACTGGGAAAAAGTAAAAAAACTCTGAATAACTATCACAGCCAAGAAGAGGCTAAGGAGAGCTTCCATTCCATTGCATACAACTAAATATAATGCAGTAACTTGGATGAAACACTACAGTGTCGGAGACTAAATAGTTAAAGCATGAAACTGTCTACCTAGAAAAGCAGAGTCCAGATAAGAATAGTATGTGTCTTACAAAGTACAGAAAGTGCTGGCCAAGGACAAAACTAATATGAAATGTTGGCAAAGCAGTCTGAGTCAGAGTACAGACACTCCTTAATAGAGGGGAAGTTTAATGTTGAAGATTGGGGAAGTTTGAATGCCTGATTGTGTTGTGCTTGTATATAAACTTTGGAATAAAGAGAAACGGGGCCACTCGGGGACTAGCCCCGGTGCCCTCCCTTTGCAGCAGAAAGGAGTCTTTTCAGTCTCCACTCCCTCTTTCAGGTACCCCAATAACCCCGGCTGGACCGGACACTACAGGAAAAAAGGATATTAGGCGGAAACTAAGGAAATTCAAATAAAAGATGAACTTCAGTTAATACTGTGTCAGTATTGATTCATTAATTGTGACATGTCATACCAATATAAAATGTTTATAATGGCTATGCCAGCTGTGGCATACATATGGACGCTATACTATTTTTGTCACTTTCTGCGAATCAAAAACTATCCTAAAATTTAAAAGTTTCCTCTAACAAAGAATATACCAAAAAACACTACCCAAAAGGATCTGAGAGTGGCTATCATAAAATGACAAAGGAGACTTCAGAGCAAAGAAAATTACCAGTGTCAAAGAAGGACGTTATAATGACAAAAGTGTCAATTCGTTGAAAAGATATAACCCAAAATGTATATGCACCAAGAAACAGAATTGAAAGGAGAAGACACATCCTCAGTCATGGTCAGGGACTTTAACACTCTTCCTGTGGTAACTGGTAGACTCATCAGACAGAATCTCAGCATTAACAGAGAAACAGAATAGCGCTCCCAACCAAATCGCCACAAGATGCTCTGTAGATGCAGATAAACTGATTATAAAATGGATGTGGAAAGGCAAAGGAACTAAAATCACTATTTTAAAAAGTTTGGGCCAGGCACAGTGGCTCATGCCCGTAATCCTAGCACTTTGGGAAGCCAAGGAGAAAAGATTACCTGAGCCCAGGAGCCCAGGAGTCTAGCCTGGGCAACGGAGCAAGACCTCCACCCTACAAAATTTTTTTTAAAACTTAGCTGGGTGTGGTGGTGCACATCTGTAGTCCTAGCTACGTGGGAAGCTGAGGCAGAAGGATTGTTGAACCCAGGAAGTCAAGGCTGCAGTGAGCTGTAATTGGGCTACTGTACTCCAGCCCGGGTGATAGAGCAAGACCTTGTCTCAAATAAATAAACAAACAGAGTGTTGAAAGTGGGAATAAAGTTGGAGAAATCACCCACCCAATTGCAAGAAGTCGTGTCTAGGCATTGTAATCAGGACAGTGTGACATGGCAAGAAGTAGTGTGGCTACTGTTTGCTGGGTTTTAGTTGACATCGAATTCACACGCCTTGAAATTCTCCCCTTTACACTGTATGATTAAGAAGTTTTGGCTGTATCCGCAAGGTTGCAAGCATCATCACTGTCATCACTCGATGGATCTTCACCCTCCAAAAAGATCCCTTACCCATGGGCAGTCACTACCCATCCCTTCTTTACCCCAGCCCCTGGCAGTCTAGTTTCTGTCTCTGTGGAATAGCCTACTTTGGATGTTTGGGGTTTCTTTTTTTTTTTTAAGTCTAAGTCTCACTTTGTCACTCAGGCCAGAGTGCAGTGGCATGATCGCGGCTCACCTCAGTCTCAAGCCTCCTGGGCTCAAGTGATCCTCCCACCTCGGCCTCTCGAGTAGCTGGGACTACAGGAACCTGCCACCACACCCAACTTTTTTTTTTTTTTGAGTCAGTCTCAATCTGTTGCTCAGGTTGGAGTGTAGTGGCACGCTCACAGCTGCCGCAGCCTTGACCTACTGGGCTCAGTAACACCTGGTTAATTGTTGTTATTTTATTTATTGTAGAGATGAGGTCTTGTCAAGTTGCCCAGGCTGGTCTCAAACCCATGGGCTCAGGCAATCCTCTCACCTCTCCCTCCCAAAGTGCTGGGATTACAGGTGTGAGCCGCTGTACCTGGCCAGCCTTTTTCTTTGTCTAGACAAGGTCTCACTATGTTGCCTAAGTTAGTCTTGAACTCCTGGGCTCAAGCAATCCTCTCACCTCAGCCTCCCAAAGTCCTTGAATTTCATGTGTGAGCCACTGCACCCATTCTATTCTGAAACAGGACCCCTACCTATCACCATACACAAAAATCAACCACAAATGGATCAAAAAACCTAAACATAAAACCTCAAACGTTAAGATTCTTAGAAAATGCAGGAGACACCCTTATGGAAACCCGAATAGGCAACCAATTTCTGATCAAAAGCCCGTGCCATAAGAGATAAGATTGACAAGTGGAACCTCACTAAACTAAAAAGCTTCTGCAAAGCAAAAGAAACCATCGAGAGAGTGGGAAGACATCCGCAGAATGGGAAAAATATTTGCCAACTGCTTAAGGAACTCAAACGTGCCAAAAGGAAAAAAACAAACAGCCCCATTAAAAAGTAGGCAAAAGAGCTGGGTGCAGTGGCTCAAGCCTATAATCCCAGCACTTTGGAAGGCCAAGGTGAGGGGATTGCTGAGCCCATGGGTTCGAGAACAGCCTGGGCAACTTGGTGAAACCTCATCTCTACAATAAATGAAAACATTAGCTGGGCGTGGTAGCGCACACCTGTAGTTCCAGCTACTTGGAAGGCTGAGGCAGAAGGATCACCGGAGCCCAGCAGGTCAATGCTAGGGTGGCTGTGAACATGCCACTGCACTCCAGTCTGGGTGACAGGGTGAGACTCCAACTCAAAAAAAAGTGGGCAAAAGACATGAATTGGCACTTCTCAAAACAAGACATATGAGCAGCCAACAGACACATGAAAAAATGCTCAGCCTCACTCACCATCAGAGAAATGAAAAAAAAAACCATACTGAGATACCCCCTAGCTCCAGTAAGAATGGCCACCATTAATAAAACAACAACAGATGCCGGCAAGGATGCAGAGAAAAAGGAACGCTTCTACACTGCTGGTGGGAATGCAAACTAGTGCAACCTCTCTGGAAGACAGTGTGGCAATTTCTGAAAGAACTAGAAGTCGACCTTCCATGTGACCCAGCAATCCTCCTACTGGGAATATACCCAGAGGAACTCAAGTCATTCTACAAAAAAGTTACCTGCACATGCATGTTTGTTGCAGCACTATTCACAATAGCAAAAACATGGAACCAACCGTGCTGTCCATTGAAACCAGACTGGATACAAAAAATGTGGTACGTATACACAATGGAGTATTATGCAGCCATGAAGGAGGACAAACATGTGGACTTTGCAATCCTACTGGTCTGAAAAGGTTTATAAGTTTTATCAGTCATTTCAAATAACCAACTTTTGGTTTTGTTGATTTTCTCTACTGCTTTTCTATTCCTTATTGCCTTTGTTTTCGCTCTAATCTTGATTATTTTCTTCATTCTTCTTACTCTGAGTTTATTTTGCTCCTTCCTCTCCCACCCCCAGTGTATTAAGATGAAATGTTAGATTATTGCTTTGATTCTTTTAAAATATAGGTATTTATAGCTATAAATTTCACGCTAAGCACTGCTTTTGTTAATCCATAAGTTTTATTATGTTGTTTTCATTTTTATTAATATAAAAGAATTTTCTCATTTTTCTTGTTTCTTCTTTGACATATTGGGTTATTTAAGCATGTGTTGTTTCATTTACATTTATTTTCCAAATTTCATTCTGTTATTGATTTCTAATTTTATTCTACGGTGGGTTAAGAGAATACTTTGTATAATTTCAACAAACCCCAAACACCATAGTGTTGCCAAGCCAAAAGCAAGTGCATCCACTAAATACGTAGGGCAGAATGTGGGGTTAAGTGTGAAAGGGGGAGGGTTTCTAGTGCGCAGCCACCCTGTGAGAGCACGCTTATACATATGTGTGCAAAACGGCAGCGAATTCTCCCTGGGGGTGGGATTTTTAGCATTTCAATGAACTAGAGGTGAGCCAAAGGAAACCAAAGATGAAGGGCATTGATCCAGGTGTGCCTGATCTGGTCTGAACCAGTTTGGGGGGGAGGGGAGCTGGAGTGAGGAGAGGGCAGGGTGGTGACACCCTCAAGGAAGCGTGCACGAGAACGTCCACTCAGCACAGCTGCGAGGTGTGGTCAGCAGGCGGAGGACACTTTGCCCACGACCTCAGCATGACCTGCATACCCAGGCCTGAGCCTGAGGGAAGGGAGACCTCCCAGGTTGGCCGCCCCCAGGACCTCCCCCAGCTCCAGCCCCCGGTTGTGGTCACATTCAGAGTATGCTCATGTCGTCACTGAGCATGTGCCTCCCTGCAGCATAGATACAGACCTATAGACCAATGGAATAGAACCGAGAGCCCAGAAGTAAGCCCTTAAACATATGGTCAAATGTGGGGGTCCTCCCGCAAGGGTCGTGGGCTTTCCTGAAGGAGAGACGGACAGGCGAAAGACGAAAATATTATACTCGGACACCTGCTTCCTAAACAGATGATGTTTAATGTTAGCTAAGGGGAAGCTTTTATACCATTCGTAAAGGGGCAAGACAAAGAAAATTACTTCACGTACATATCCTCTAAAAGTTACCACCATCTAGTGGTCTTAACAACAAACAAGCCAAGAACCCTGTAAACATTCAGACAATGAGTCTTATTCATAAGGCCAAAGATGATAGTTTTAGTCCAAAGTCCCGAATTACAGTCCTTGAACTGTCTCCAGAAAGTTTTCAAGTGTAAATTTCTTCATGTAGCAGTAGTTTTCCTTCTGGGGCTTAATGGCTTTCAGAGCTTTGTAATCGCCTTTCTTGTCCAGGTGTCTTCGTTACTTTTCTCTTATCCTGCAGTGCTTATTTCTAAAGAGAACTCAAAAGAAGCTTTTAGTAATGTTTCCCAGGCCCCCAAGGTTGCTTTCTGTCTTTAGCTAAGTTATCATAAAAGTGTCTGATTAGTATATTATGAGTTCAGTGAAAACCCACTCTATAAATGTTAGCCTAGAGTTTTAACTATTAAATTAAGTAAAAACCTTAACGATTCATCTTTATCCTAAGTCAGTGAAAGCAGTGTTATAAATCACCTACATAACTCCTAGATAAGTGTTAGAACTTGTAATGAATTCATAATGAACTTACTATAAACTTGTGCTTCTAAAAAACCTTATGTCTAAACACTAAACTGCATAATCCTAAATCAAATGAGTGAATATGTTTATATCATTTTTTACTCAAGCAATATCTAGTAACTGATAACCAAGTGAAAGAAAGCATTCTTGATGTGCTTCAGAGTTTAACCCTTGCAGATGTTAGAAAAGGCCAAGCGGCATAGTGGGAAATGGAAAAATGAACCATGACATTCTCAGGTTAGCTGTGAGTACTTCGCATAAACATGCCATCTTCTTCCACGACTGCCTAGAATTTCTTCAGCTGTGCCAACAGCAGAGACGGAAGACAGAAGGGCCTCAGCTGCCCGGGCTTGCTTTGCGTCCAGGGGTCCTCAGTGCACCTGGACTTTGCCAGTCAGGCGGGCCTCCAAGGCTGGCTCCCAACAGTCAGACAGTCCTTCACAGTAGTACCAAGACCATTTATTGGGAAAGAACAGTCTTTCCAACGACAGTGTTGGGAGAACTGGGTATCCACATGCAACAGAGTGATGTTGGGCCCTTTCCTAATACCATTCCCAAAAATTAACTCAAAATAGATCAAAGACCCAACTGTAAAGGCTAAAATTGTAAAAAAAAAAAAATCTTTAAAACGGGCTCAGTGGCTCAGCCTGTCATCCCGCACCTTTGGGAGGCTGAAGTGAGTGGATTGCCTGAGCCCGCGGGTTCGAGACCCACCTGGGCCACTTGGTGAGACCTCATCTCTACAATAAATCCAAAAATCAGCCGGGTGTGGTAGCGCATGCCTGTAATTCCGGCTACTTGGAAGGCTGAGGCGGAAGGATCACCGGACCCCAGCAGGTCGAGGCTGCGGTGGCCGGGAGCGGCCCCTGCACTCCAGTCTGAGCGACCTAGTGAGACTCCGACTCAAAAAAAAAAAAATCTTTAAAATATTTAAACATGATACATCTGATATGGGATTAATATTAGAATATATAAAGAATTCCTGGCCAGCCACAGTGTCTCAAGCCTGTATTCCCAGCACTTTGGGAGGCAGAGGCGAGAGGATTGCCTGAGCCTAGGGGTTTGAGACCAGCTTGGGCAACTTGGTGAGATCTCATCTCTACAATAAATCAAAAAATTAGCTGGGCATGGTGGTGCAAGCCTATAGTTCTGGCTACTTGGAAGGCTGAGGCAGAAAGATCGCCTGAGCTCAGCCGGTTGAGGCTGCGGTGGCCAAGAGCATGCCACTGCACTCCAGCCTGGGCAACAGAGTAGACTCCAACTCAAAAGAAAGAAAGAATTCCTATAATCAACAACAACAACAAAAAATCCAGATTTTAAAAAACGGATGAAAAACTTGAATAGATACTACTCCAAAGAAGATTCACAAATGGCCAATAAGCACATGCAAAGATGTTCAGCATTACTACTCATTAAGGAAATGCAAATCCAAGCCACAATGAACTACCACATGACACCTATTAGGATAGTTACAATTAAAAAAAAAGCTAGGCTTGGTGGCTCAGCCTGTAATCCTGTGCCTTTGGGAGGCTGAGGTGAGTGGATTGCCTGAGCCGGCGGGTTCGAGACCCGCCTGGGCAGCGAGACTTCATCTCTACAATAAATTAAAAAATCAGCCAGGCGAGGTAGTGCATGCCTGTAATTCCAGCTACTTGGAAGGCTGAGGCGGAAGGATCGCCAGAGCCCAGCAGGCGAGAATGCGGTGGCCGGGAGCGGCCACCGCACTCCAATCCAGGTGACCGAGTGAGACTCCAACTCAAAAAAAAAACAGAAAATGACAAGTGTTGGCAAGAATTTGGGAAAATTGGAATTCTTGTGCATTGGGAGTGGGAGCGTAAAATGGTACCGGTTTTGTGGAAAACAGTACAGTGGTTCTGCAAAAAAACTTAATAAATATAGGAATATGATCCAGCAATTCCACTTCTGGTTGAAAGTATGATCTCAAAGAGATATTGGTGCACTCATATTCATAGCATTAGTACAAAGGTGGATGGTAGTGATGATTGTACAATGTGAGTTCACTTAATGCCATGAAACCACGCACTTAAAAATGGTTAAAATAGCCGGGCTCGGTGGCTCAGCCTATAATCCCGCGCCTTGGGAGACTGAGGTGAGTGGACCGCCTGAGCCCGCCTGGGCAGGTGAGACCTCATCTCTACAATAAATCAAAAAATTAGCCGGGTGTGGTAGTGCACGCCTCT
>NW_007259686.1:60601-68461 GCF_000164805.1 Carlito syrichta | reverse complement strand
AGGGCTCACCAAGTTGCCCAGGCGGGTCTTGAACCCGCAGGCTCAGGCAATCCACTCAACTCGGCCTCCCAAGGCGCAGGATTACAGGCTGAACCACCGAGCCCAGCCTCTGTAGTTTTGCTTCCCATGTTTCAGTTGCCCGAGATCAACTAAGATCTGAAAATATTGGATGGAAAGTTCCTGGACTACTACAAGCCATGCATAGGCTTTCAGATGCGCACGTTCTGAGTAACACAATGAACTCTTGTGCCATCCTGTCCCCTCCTGCCCAGTTCCTGAGTCCCCCCGTGTCCAGTGCGCCCATGCTGTGGATACCACTGTCAGTCACTTGGGAGCTGTCTGGGTTATCAGACTGACCGTGGCAGTAACACAGTGTCAGACTCCAGGAACCCCCATTTTGCTTAATGTTGGTGCCAAGGCACAAGGGTCATGATGCTGGCAATTTGGATATGCCAAAGAGAAGCCCAAAAGCACTTCCTTAAAGTGAAAAGGCCAAAGTTCTTGACTTTACCAGGAAAGGAAAAACACGTATTGTGAGATTGCTAAAATCTGTGGTAAGAATGAATGTTCTGGCTGGGCTTGGTAACTCACCCCTGTAATCCTAGTACTTTGGGAGGCCAAGGCAAGAGGATCTGCTTGAGGCCAGGGATTCCAGACTAGCCTGGGCAACATAGCAAGACCTTATCTCTACAAAAAATAACACAAACAAAAGAAAAAACAAGTTGCTGGGTGCATGGTGCATGTCTGCAGTCCCAGCTATCTAGGAGGCTGAGGTGGGAGGGTGAGGCTGCAGTGAGCTGTGATCGTGCCACTGCATTACAACCTGGATGACAGAGTGAAACTCTGACTCAAAACAAATTGACAAACAAAACAAAAAGTAAAACAAAGCAAAAAATAAAGTAAAAAATATATATATATGTTATCCCTAAAAGAATGGAAAAAGGGAAAATAAATTTGTGCAGGGTATGTGTAGGGTTCAGAACTATCTATGGTTTGGGGCATCCATTGCGGGTCTTGGAAGAGGTCCCCCCAGGGAGAAGGCAGACGACTAAGACCGTACAGTGACTCCTGCCTCCGGCAAGGTCCCTGACACTGACCCTGTATCCTGGCCCACCTTCCCAGAAGTGGCCAGCTGGGGAGATCATTTTTACCCGCCCCGGTGAGGTGGAAGCTTGTTAGGACTGGCAGTGCTCTTGTGTGGGGGGGCTGCTTCTTCCACCTTGCTGCAGAGGGGCCGTGCAGAGAGTCGGCCAAACCGACCCTTGGGGTAGCTGAGGAGGGCAGGCACGTGGCACTGACTCGGGACCAGCGAGGAGCTTCGCCTGTCTCTCTCTGTGGTTCCCAGACAGAGGCCCAGAACGGAGGACCCAGGTTTCCCATCAGCGCACGTGAGGTGGAGCTCTCCATAGCAGACCCATCAAGGGCCGTGGCAGCCATCCCAGGTGCCCACGGGGATCAGCTTTAGGACCCCTTGCCGATGCCAACATCTAAGGATGCTCAAATCCCTTATCAAAGTGGCATAGCATTTGCATGTAACAAATGCACACCCTCCCATACAAACATATATGCATACATATGTGTATATGTTTTGAGTTGGGGTTTCACTCGCACTCTGTCACCCAGGCTGGAGTGCAGTAGCACGCCACGTCTACCAGAGCCACAGCCTCGACCTCCTGGGCTCAGATGATCCTGCCACCTCAGCTTCCCAAGTAGCTGGGACTACAGGCACGCACCACCATGCCCAGTTAATTTCTTTCTTTCTTTCTTTCTTTCTTCTTTTTTTTTGTAGAGATAAGTTCTGTATTACCCACGTTGGTCTCACACTCTCAATCCTCCTGCCTCGGCCTCCCAAAGTGCTGGGATGACAGGCACGAGCCATTGTGTCCAGCCCCTCCCATATGTTTTAAGTCATCTCTAGCTTGCTTATAATACCTAATACAATGTAAATACTATGTAGCTAGCCAGGCACGGTGGTTCATGCCTGTCATCCCAGCACTTTGACAAGCTGAGGCGGGAGGATTTCTTGAGCCCAGGAGTTTAAGACCAGCCTGGGCAGCACAGCGAGACCTTTCTCTAATTTTTTTTTTAAAAAGAACATCAACACTACTTGGAAGGCTGAGGCAGAAGGATAGCCAGAGCACTCCAGTCTGGGTGACAGAGTGAGACTCCAATTCAAAAAAAAACACAAAAAAAGCCGGGCATCGTGGCTCACACCTGCAATCCCAGCACTTTGGGAGGCAGAGGCAAGAGGACTGCCTGAGCCCAGGGGTTTGAGACCAGCCTGGGCAGCATAGTGAGACCCTGTCTCTAAAGTTTTTTAAAAGAACAACAACAACAAAAAAAGTCGGGCATGGTGGTTCATACCTGAAATCCCAGCACTTTGGGAAGTGAAGGCTAGAGCACTGCCTGAGCCCAGGGGTTCGAGAGCAGCCTGGGCAACTTGGTGAGACCTCGTCTCTACAACAAATCAAAACATTAGCCAGGCATGGTGGCACATGCCTGTAGTTCCAGCCACTTGGAAGGCTGAGCCAGAAGGATTGTCTGAGCCCAGCAGGTTGATACTGCAGTGGCTGTGAGCGTGTCACTGCATTTCAGCCTGGGCAACTGGGCAACAGAGTGAAACTCCAACTAAAATAATAATAATAATGATAATGATAATAATAATAATGCTATATAGATAGTTGTCACACTGTGTTATTTTTATCGGTTTCACTTTTTTGTTGTATTGCCATTTTTAAATTTTTCAAATATTTTTGATCATCGGATGGTTGAATCCTCAGCGGTGGAGGGCTGGCTGCGTGTAGAATTACGTGCCTGGCCTCTCAACAACTCTGAAGGACGGTTTCTTCTCAAGCCCTCTGTCTTTTCAAGGCTGCTCTTGTTGGTATTTATGTTTTATTTTATTATTTATTTACTTACTTTGTAAGTATTTTGTAGAGATAGGGTCTTGCTATGTTGCCCAGGATAGTCTTGAACTCCTGGGCTCAAGTGATTCTCCTGCCTCGGCCTCCCAGAGTGCTGAGATTACAGGCATGTGCCGCCATGCTCGGCTAACTTTGGTCTTTAAATCTTTCCACTCAGCATAGACCTTGGTGGTGATTTTTTTTCTTTCTCTGTTTTGCTGAGGCAATCCTGAGAGACTTTATTAGGATGGCCAAAAATGTTTAATCTGCAAATTAATCCAGCTGGAACAAAACAAAAGCTTACAGCAGCTCGAAAGGAACCACTAAATGGTCATGAGAATGTGACTGCAACAAATCCTGCCTGCCAACGGCCAGAGTAAACCTGTGGCTTGCAGCTGGCCACCTGGGTCTTGCTCTCTTCTTCCTTTCCTGCTGCCGGCAGCTCCAAGCAGTTCTCAGGCATGGTTCTTCCTCCCTCCCTCCCTTCCCTTTAAGACGGAGTCTTGCTGTGTTATCCAGGCTGGTCTTGAGCTCCTGGGCTCAGGTGATCCTCCCGCCTCAGCCTCCCAAGAAGCTGAGATGATAGGCTCGGCTAATTTTTTAAATTTTTGGTAGAAATGGGAGTCTCGCTCTAGTTGTCCGGGCTGGTCTTGACCTCCTGGGCTCAGACGATCCTCCCGCCTCAGCCTATGGAGAAGCTGGGAACACATGAGCCACTGTGCCCGGCTGTTCTTTCTTTTATATTGGCCTATGAGCTACCAGAAAACACAGGGACGCAGGTTTGAGACCCACGCGGGCAACTTGGCGAGACCTCATCTCTACAATCAATCAAAAAATCAGCCAGGCATGGTAGCGCATGCCTGTAATTCCGGCTACACGGAAGGCTGAGGCGGAAGGATCGCCGGAGCCCAGCGGGTCGAGGCCGCGGTGGCCGGGAGCGGCCACTGCACTCCAGTCTGGGCGACGGAGGGAGACTCCGACTCAGAAAAAAGAAGAGAAAACACAAGGACTTGATCAATCTGCCCAAATTCAAAAGAGGGGCCTCTGAATCTCGACTCACCCCCGTCTGGGTGCTGGGCGGGCACATGGGTGGGCACAGTGGAGGCTGCCAGGTGAAAGCCCATTCATGACGGAAACACCGCATGGGAGCACACGGTAAAACGAGGATCTGGATAAGGATTCGGAGCAGAGGAGGGCTCCATGTGACAGAGTCAGAAAGCGTGACTGAAGCCAGCTGTCCTCCGGAGCGTGTTCCATTTTGTTTTCTTAAATTCAAATTAAAATTTATTTTTATTTTGAGTCTCAGGGTCTCACTCTGTCGCCCAGGCTGGAATGCAGTGGCACTATCGTGGCTCACCACAGCCTTGACCTCTAGGGTTCAGGCAAATCTTCTGCCTCGCCCTCCCGGGTAGCTGGGACTACAGGCATGTGCCATCATGCCTGGCTAATTTTTAACATTTTTAATAGAAAGCCGGGCTCGGTGGCTCAGCCTGTAATCCCGCGCCTTTGGGAGGCTGGGGTGAGTGGATCACCTGAGCCCGCGGGTTCGAGACCCGCCTGGGCAACTTGGCGAGACCTCATCTCTACAATAAGTCAAAGAATTAGCCGGGCATGGTAGCGCGCGCCTGTAGTTCCAGCTACTTGGAAAGCTGAGGCGGAAGGATCGCCGGAGCCCAGCAGGTCGAGGCTGCGGTGGCCAGGAGCGGCCACTGAACTCCAGTCTGGGCGACGGAGTGAGACTCCAACTCAAAGAAAAAAAAAATTTTAATAGAGACACCCTATGTAGAGTCTTACTATGTTTTCCAGGCTGGTCTCAAACTCCTGGGCTCAAGCAATCCTCCTGCTTCGGCCTCCCAAAGTGATAGAATTACAGGAGTGAGCCATCACACCTGGCCCAGAGCATGTTCTGTCAGAGGAAGCTTGCCAACATAAACATGAGGGCTGAATTGGGGGTCCAAAGGAGGTTCTCCTTTTTCAGACTCTAACCAAGCCGTTTGTGGCATGTCCCTGGAAACCACACTCCCTGATGACTAGTGTGTTCACCATCCCTCCTGCGCGATTTCTAGGCCGTCCGTGGCAACCTTGGATAATGTTTCTTGAAGCCCTGACTCAGGCGAGCCCATCTCAACGCCTCTGCAGGGCCAGGGGAGCAGATGAAGAAAAACCTCTGCTCTCAGGGGAAGCCCAAACAGTAACCCTTGACCACTCTTGGAACGTGCATTCCAGAGAAGACGGCATGAAGGGAGGTGGGCCTTGTAAAGTGCTGAAAGGGGACTTAACTGGGAGGGGCCCTTGGGGCCTTCTGACCAGTCTCTCAGAGGTCATCTGTTCCCACTGAGACTCTAGGGGACAGTGAGCTTCAGCCAGTGAGTTCTCCCGAGGGCCAGAATAGCCTTCCTTTCTGTAGAGCCGCGGGCAGGAGAAGCTGGGGGGCAGGGAGAAGCTGGGGGGCAGGGACCGGCCTCTGTCAGGTGTTGTGCTGTGGACTGCGATCCGCAGGCCCCTCCTGATGTGATCGCCATAAAGCTTCCTGTCCAATGGGACGTTCCGTGCTAAGACTTGAAAAGGGGAAGGCTTACAAAATAAAGGCTGAAAGCCCTAGCCAGACCCTGACAGCCAGCTTTGAGGGGCTCGGGAGCTACAAGGAGCCATTCTTTTTCAACTCGGAAGTGAGGAAAAGTGGAGACTTTCCCTTTTGCAGGGCGGGGCAGCGCTCCTGGGAGCTCCGACTGAGGGCTGAGGCAGGCTTTCTCCAAGGCTGGGACCAGGGAGGGGGCTGCAGGGCGAGGAGCCACAGCTGCATGGCCCTCCTTTGAGCGAATACTGTTCTGAGCGGAGTCCAGCTCCGACAGACTCAGGGGGTTGGTCCCAGGCTCAAGGAGGGCTCCCGAGGGAAAACAGAAATGTGTAGAACTTCCTTGACTTTCAATTTTCCTCCTGTTAAACCTAAGAATTGGCGTTTGCCGTCTCTTAATATTTGTATATTTCAGGTCCTAGCAAGGGACAAAAGTAAGGCCCAGGTGAATAGGATGCATGCTAACAGGAGTCTTGGAAGAGCCTGTCTGTAGACGGGTGTCCAAGAGTTGTGTTGTAGTTTACATTTCAGGTGCCCCAAACCTGTCAGGGGGAGGTGTGGCTTTTGTGACATGCAGGTGACACTCCCAAGCTGGAGCTGAGGGGAGAGTCTGGTGTGGGTTCTGAGTCTGCATTTTGGGGAATTGTGGCGGGCTGGGGGGCCAGGAGCAGCGGCAGCATCTTGGGAGGGGGTGGGAGATCCCTTGCCCCGCGATCTGAGCTGGCGCAGCCCTAAATTCCTTCTTGCTGGGAGGCTGAGCGCCCCAAATCCCTTCTCGCGGGTCCTCCACTGAGCTGGGACAGGAGAGGGCTCGGGCCTCACACCTGGGCCGACGTCCCTTAAGCGTGACCGTCTTCCCACACACTGGCCGTTGTCCCAGCACCAGCACGAAGCCAGAGGTGCAGGGGGACCGAGTTTGACAAAGGTCAGTGCAAGGCTCTTCTTGAGGCCTTTATCCTGGCATCATTTCCAGAGAAAAACCCGCCAGACAGACGCGGATTCTGAAACCACGAATCCAGGAAAGTATCAATGTGGTTGTTTGTGTCCCCCTGACGGGGAGTGGGTGGGGTTGGGCACGTACTGAGGACCTCTTATTCCACAGGCTTAAATGCCGCTTTTGTGTCAATCTTCTCAATAGCCCCGTGAGGTCAGTATTATCCCCCCCACTGGATTGGAGGAAAAAAGGTCGGAGAGAGTTAGCAATTTAGGCTGCAACTCTGGGTTGTGTCTAAACTGGTTTATGTGGGTTATATCTGACAGTCACCATATTAGATAGTGATTTTTGAAACTGGAAAGTATATGAATTTAAAAAATAACACGCCTATTACATCTTAAATGACATTTTTTCAAGAAATGCAATCGTGATGTCAAAGCTCAAAAATGTGGTGAGAGAATGGCGCAGAGGACCAGACACTAGAGACTCTGGGATCTGCAAATTCCATTATTTCCCACCTCCGACAGCCTCTGGACAAATCCACTCAGAGGATGGGGGTGAAAAGGCAAAGGCAAATCATGCCTGTGTGCTACAAAGAGAAGAGTTTGATGATGTTGTTATTGTTGTCACCGTTTTAATCAGGGTCTCACTCTGTTGCCCAGTCTGCAGTGCAGGGTCATGATCACAGCTCACTGCAGCCTCCACTTCTTGGGCTCAAGCAATCCTTCCATCTCACCCTCCTGAGCAGCTGGGACTACAGGTGTGCACCACCATGCCCAGCTGATTTTATTTTTTGGAGAATCAGGGCCTGGCTATGTGGCCCAGGCTGGTCTCGAACTCCTGGGTTCAAGCCATCCTCCTGCCTCAGCCTCCCAAAGTGCTGGGATTATGAGCATGAGCCACTGTGCCCGTTGAGAATAGCTGTGACCTCACAAAGTCCCCTGAAAGGGTGTGGGGACCCCTGGGACTCCCCAGGATCTGGTCTTCGGGGTCTCAGCCCTGGGACGCGTTGTGATCACCTGGGGAGGCCTCGTCTCGCCTTCGGGAAGTCTGAGGTGACGAGTCCGGTGCAGCCTGGGAAGCAGGACCCTTTGTTCCTCCACCCCTGGGTGACTGTCAAGTGCAGTCATTTCGGGACCCTTGAGAAAGGCAGCCCGAAGTGAAATCGGAGGCCCTGGGACTGCAGGCCGGGACCACAGAGGCTGTTGGGAAGTACAGCTGGGACTGAGCAGCTCCTGTCGGGCAGCGTTTTCAGCCCTAGACTCTCAGTGCCGGTCCCAGAGCCTTTCAGCAGGATCTCAGGGAATGTGGCCCCAGCCTGTGTCCGTGACTCCCCCTTGGGGGCTGCCTGCTCGACACCTGGGGGCTCGTCCCCTAGACAGCTTTGCAGTAGACTACCCTGAACGAGCCACATCTGACTTGCTGGTTTGGGGCTTGGCCCCTGGCCG
>NW_007259686.1:59428-60564 GCF_000164805.1 Carlito syrichta | reverse complement strand
GGGGGGGGGGGGGGGGGGGGGTTCTGGAACAGCCCCAGAGCCGCAGTCTGAGTCACCCACCCCAGCCTCACGGAGGGCGGCGGCACCCTATCCCACCCAGTCTTCTCTGCTTGCAAGGGTGACACCCCGCCTCAAGCCATCAGCCCCCTCCCAGGGCAGGACTGTGTTTTGTTCCACCGTTTTTCCCCCTGGGCCTGTGGGAGGTGCTTGATGAAGGTCCAGCCATAAATCAGAACCTTCCGAGGAATCTAATTGCCCTGCTCTGACCACCACACATGACGCGCGTCGGGACATCGCTGCGTACTCCGCGAATATGTGCGGCTATTACCACTATTTGTCCATGAAGAAAATCAGGACCTGCTTGAGGAAGAAGGGACATCTGATGCGGGCTTGCGACGTGCCAGACGCTCTTCAGAACCTTATTTCAAGCCGGGTGCAGTGGCTCGCGCCTGTCATCCGGCACTTTGGGAGGCGGAGGTGAGAGGATTGCCTGAGCCCGGGGGTTCGAGACCAGTCTGGGCCACTTGGCAAGACCTCGTCTCTACAATAAATGAAAAACTTAATTAGCCGGGCATGGGGGTGCCCCCTGTGGTTCCGGCTACTTGGGAGACTGAGGTGGGAGGATCGCCTGAGCCCAGCGGTCGAGGCTGCGGTGGCCATGAGCGGACACGGCCCTTCAGCCTGGGCGAAAGAGTGAGGCTCCCACTCAAAAAAAAAAATTATTTTAAAAGTCTATTGTAAGGCCAGGCATGATAGCTCAAGCCTGTAATCCCAGCGCTTTGGGAGGCCAAGGTGAGAGGACTGCCTGAGTTTAGGGGTTCGAGACCAGCCTGGGCAACATGGTGAGACCTGGTCTCTACAATAAATCAAAAAATTAGCCAGGCGTGGCGGCACGCACCTGTGATTCCAGCTACTTGGGAGGATGAAGCCGGAGGATTCCTGCAGTCCGGCAGGTCGAGGCTGCGGTGGCTATGAGTGTGCCGCTGCACTCCAGCCTGGGCGACAGCGTGAGACACCGACTCAAAAAGCCAAAAAAGGTCTACTGAACCCCAGAGATATTTGAGCCGACCACCACCCGGGGAGAGCGGGCTCGGCGGCTCGGCCTGTCGTCCCGCGCTTTGGGAGGCCGCGGTGAG
>NW_007259686.1:42127-58741 GCF_000164805.1 Carlito syrichta | reverse complement strand
GCGTGCTTTCGGCGCGTCCCGGGCACTGGCCAGTGTCTGTGTACAGAAATGTTAAAGGGCAGAGATCCTCACGGCGTGAAGCATTTCTGACTGCAGAGACGGTGGGCGTCGTCAAGGACGGGCCGGGCTGGATGGCTCAGGCTTGCCGTCCAGCACTTGGGAGGCCGGGGCCGGAAGACTGCTCCGGTCCAGGAGTTCGGGACCAGCCGAGGCGACATAGTGAGACCCTGGGTCTACAAAAAAATCCAAAAATTACCAGGCACAGTGGTGAATGCCCGTAGTCCCAGCGACATGGGAGGCCGAGGCTGAATGGCGGCCTGAGCCCAGGAGACCGAGGCTGCCGTGAGCTGGGATCATGCCACTGCCCTCCAGCCCCGGCAACCAAGTAAGACCTTGACTCGAAACGAAAAAGGATGAACTGCTGCGACGGAGTAGAGGAGAAGAGGGTCCCGAGCACGTCGCCCACGGGCACAGGGCGGTACTTCGGGGAGAGTCAGCAGAAGGGCAGGCTGGCCACACAGCTGTTGAAAGAAAGGCCTGAGGCCAGTTGCGTTTAACCGAGCAACTGATCCTCAAAGCGACCACCCCCCACCCCAGGCCTTCGTAGGCTCAGAGAGGCTGTGGCAGCCACTTGGTGGAAGATTTACGGACAGAAAACGAAAATGAGGTGCAGAAAAAGGAGAGCGGGGAACAGAAGCAGGGCTGGTCACAGCTCAGCACTGGCCTCCTTTGAATCTGGCTTGCACGGTTGGTCGCTGTGATGGTTGAAATTCGGTGACTGGCACAAGACTAGGTGACAGCGTGTCCACACAGCCACAGGCGACAGACCACTAAGTGAAAGGTTATAGAGAAACCTCGAGGTTGAAGCCAAAGTGTGTCAAGAGGCAGCTTTAGGCTACACTTAACCCGGAGATGGTTTGAGTCGGCCTAGCCTAGGAGTTGGCTTTTATTCTAAGCACTCGTGGACGTGTTATTGGACAAGTGTTTAACCCTGGCTACCTGCTGCTTGGTGGGGATAATTATGGGGCTGGGCTGGATCTAAAAATATATTTTATCCCTCTCCTCTCCCCTTCCCATCTCTCCATCGTGCCTCCTCCCAGGCTTGGTTTCGGAACCGGAGAGCTTGAATCCCAAAGAGAAGCCAGAGGAGCCCCGGTGGGGGAGCAGCCTGGGCCCCGATCCCAGGCCCCACCGCCCAGGGTGCTGGCTCCCACCAGTGCCTCCTGCCAGCTGGGTTTCCTGGGGGTCCCCAGCCATGTGGGCTACTTCTCCAGGGAGGTGGAGGATGCTTCCGGTCAAGCTGGCCTCTGGAGCCACATTGGTGTCGTGGGCACGAATGTGGCCTCCCCAGACCTGGAGACTTTAGCTGGGCCAGCCTTCTGGAAACTTCCCTTTCTCCCTCTTCTCAGGCTCAGCACTGCTTCCCCATCCCACTTCCTACCGCCAGAAGCCGACAGTGCTGGGCTCAACTTCATCCCGGGGCACCCGGCCTACCCCTGGAGCATGGGGGCCGGGCCCCGCAGCAGCCAAAGTGGGCCAGGGGTGGTGTCCCAGCCCCCCGGGGGCCTGGGAGCAGCCCTCTCTACCCCGTCCTAGCAGCTCTGGCCTCAGTCCCGGCCGCAGCGTCAGCCGGCGGAGGGACCTCCCGAGCGTCTGCCTCCCAGAGGGCCCTGCGTGCAAGGACTTAGGCCCCCCGGGCCCAGACACGGCCGCCACGGGGCCAGCCCTCCAGGTGGCCTCACAGCCAAGCAGTGGAGATGACCCCAGTGTCCGGCGGGCTCCCGTGAACAACGCGCGAGTCCCTCTGCCATGTTTCGCACTCCGATGCCTGGAAGGAGTGTGTGATGCGTGCACTTTGCCATGGGCCGGCCTCCCAGACACACTTTTCAGGGAAAGGAAGACGGTCAGGAGGGAAGGGCACCCGTGAGCGGCCAGGGCAAGGCGGGCGAGGACCCAGGGCTTTTCCTCAGATGGGAGGAAAGAGTGGATTTTTTAAAAAATGAGCTTTTCCTTCTGTGTCTGACCTGGTAAACGTGGAGCGCTTCCCTGGCTGTACCAGTGCCCCTGGAGAGGGCCTCGGCAGGCCGGCTGCTTACCGTCGCCGTGTTGTTCTCCAGCAGTGAAGCACGTGTTCCGGCTCTGCGCCCAAGGGTTCTCCTCTGTGGCACAGCGGCAACTCCTGCTGGCCTGGTGTCTGCAGCCCCTGTCTGTCTCACTTCCCGCGCTTCATCCAGCACCCTTCTCCCAGTGTCCAGGCAAAAGGGAGCCCCTTGCTGGATACGGAGCATGGCCCACTCCCGGGCAGTTTCTGAAACAGCTGCCACCCCCCAGCTCACCTGGCAGGGCCTCGTGCCAACCCCAGAGTGACGTGAGAGAGAGTGGATCTGAATCCAGTTCAGTCGGGGGGGTAATAAAAGCAAAAAGATAAAAAATATAGAAAAAGCCGGTCAAGGTGGCTCACACCTATAATCCCAGCACTCTGGGAGGGCAAGGTAAGAGCCCAGGAGTTCAAGACCAGCCTGGGCAGCATAGCAAGATCTTGTCTCTGCAATAAATCAAAAAATTAGCTGGGCGTGGTGGTGTGCGCCTGTAGTCCCACTACTTGGAAGGCTGTGGCAGAAGGAATTTCTTGAGACCAGCAGGTCGAGGCTAGGGGACTATGATCGTGCCACTGCACTCCAGTCTGAGTGACAGAATGAGACTCCAACTCAAAAAAAAAGCACAAAGAAAAAAGCATAAAAATAAGAAAAACAAGAGAGACAACTGTGCGGCTAGCACAGGGAAGAGAGGACAAGTGAAACTTAAAAGACAAATGACAATCTGGTAAAAAAAAAAAAAGGTATTACAATAGCAGAGACATTCGTATTTCAGATGATGGTTGCTGAACAAAAGTTTTGGAAAGCCCTTGTTTTGGAATGAGCTCCTGCACAAGGCTTCAACAGACTAGCCCAAGCCAGAATGGAGTCACTCATGCTAAATGCCATGTAGCTGAGCCCAAACTGTGAGAACGCAGATAGACCCCAGCAGGTCATTTCCTGAAAACAGTTTACCTGAGTCAGTGCAGTAAGGGAGTCTCCTGTGCTTTAACTCTTAACTGTTAAACCAGTATTTTTTCTATTGTTCTGTTTCTACCTTATAAAAACCCACTGCTGGCCTGTGTGCAGTGTCTCATGCCTATAATCCCAGCACGCTGGGAGGCCGAGGTGAGAGTATTGCCTAAGCCCACGGGTTCGAGACCAGCCTAGGCAACTTGGTTAGACCTCATCTATACAAGAAATCAAGAAAAATTAGCTGGGTGTAGTGGTGCACGTCTGTACTTCCAGCTTCTTGGAAGACTGAGGCAGAGGGATCACCTGAGCCCCGCAGGTCGAGGATGTGGTGGTTGTGACCATGCCCCAGCACTCCAGCCTGGACGACAGAGTGAGACTCCAACTCAAAAAAAGAAAAAGAAAACCCATTACTCTGCCAATACCTAGTGGGAGCACTCAATTCTATTTTATAGAATGGAGGCTGCCCTAATTCATAACTCTCCAAAGCAACTACATCTATAGCTAATTTGTCATTTCGTCTTTTTCTTTTTAGTTTAATTTTTTTTTTAAGACAGGGTCTTTCTCTGACTCCCAGGCTGTAGAGCGGTGGTGTGATCATAGCTTACTGCAGCCTCAAACTCCTGGGCTCAAGTGATCCTCTCATCTCAGCCTCTGAAAACAGTGGGATTACAAGTGTGAGCCACTGTGACTGGCTAATTTTGTCTTTTGACATGCTGAATGGCACTCCCATACATGAAACTATGCCTGTAAGTGCACGATAAACATATTGAAAGGTCATTATTGTAAAGCTACTCCGGAGGCTGAGGCGGGAGGATTGCCTGAGTCCAGAAGCTTGAGGCTGCAGTGTGTTATGATCTTGGCTTTGCATTGCCACCGTACTTCAGACCGGCAACAGACCTCATCTCTTGGAAAAATAAAAAACAAAAACTTATCATTCTAAATTTCAGAAGCAACACAACTTTTTTTTTTTTGAGTTGGAGTCTTGGTCTGTTGCCCAGGCTGTAGTGCAGTGGCACACTCATGGCTGCTGCAGCCTTGACCTACTGGGCTTAGGTGATCCTTCTGGCTCAGCCTTTCAAGTAGCTAGGACCACCATGCCCAGATAATTTTTTGGTTTACTGTAGAGATGCGGTCTCGCCAAGTTGCCCGGGTGGGTCTTGAACCATGGGCTCAGGCAACTCACTCGCCTCGGCCTCCCAAAGTGCTGGGATTACAGGCTGAGTCACCGAGCCTGGCCGATTCATCTTTTTTTTTTTTTTTTTTTTGAGTTGGAGTCTCACTCTGTCGCCCAGACTGGAGTGCAGTGGCCGCTCCCGGCCACCGCAGCCTCGACCTGCTGGGCCTCCGGCGATCCTTCCACCTCAGCCTTCCGAGTAGTGGGAACTACAGGCGCGTGCTACCACGCCCGGCCGATTTTTTGATTTATTGTAGAGATGAGGTCTTGCTGCCCAGGCGGGTCTCGAACGTGCGGGCTCAGGCCATCCACTCACCTTAGCCTCCCAAAGGTGCGGGATTACAGGCTGAGCCACTGAGCCCGGCTCGATTCATCTTTTAAACCTATCATCATACTGGGTTTTTAAAATGATAATATTAGTAACATATGCTCAAATATTTAAGGATATACACAAGAGCATTGCGTGTAGCAATAAAAATTGAGAGCAACTTGTAGAATTTATTGAAAACAAAATGGTTAATTCTATGGGTCTTCTGTAACAGGAACTATTATGCATCCATTTGAAACAATGTCCGTAATGAATATTTAGTGACATATAGTCTTGTTTTCAACATCTCGGCAAGAAACATTAAGCTAATTAAATCCCCTATTTTGCAGGGAGAAGAATCTGAGTAGATTTTTTTAAAAAGCCAAATTCAACTTTCTTTATTCTCTTCTTTTCACCAAATCTTTCTAGCTAAATTACAAATGCCTTCAGAGACACATGAACACCTTTCAGCTGAGTCCCCGAAGCTTCTGAAATGCTCTTTGTCCTGATTTGGCCTGGGACATGTTGGGAGAGGTCAGACAGACCCAGGAGCAGAAGCTGCTGTCTGAGCCAGGAAGATCTTTTGCAAAGCTCTCCTTGTCCAGGGGCTGAGGAGAGATGGGACAGGCTGAGAAACAGCAAAATGGCATCTTTGGGTTTGGCGGAGCCTAACCAAAACCCCCGGCCACGCATCAAGGCAAAGATGACCCTGCTGAGCCGGGCTCGGTGGCTCAGCCTGTCATCCCGCGCCTTTGGGAGGCTGAGGTGAGTGGATTGCCTGAGCCCGTGGGTTCAAGACCCGCCTGGGCAGCGAGACCTCATCTCTACAATAAATCAAAACATCAGCCGGGCGTGGTAGCGCGCGCCTGTAATTCAAGCTACTTGGAAGGCTGAGGCGGAAGGATTGCCGGAGCCTGGCAGGTCGAGGCTGCGGTGGCCGGGAGCGGCCACTGCAATCCAGTGTGGGCGACAGAGTGAGACTCCAACTCAAAAAAAAAAAAAAAAAAAAAAAAGATGACCCTGCCGGCCCCTCCCACCACAGGGAACATCTCACAGGCCTGAAATGTGTCTGGCTTCTGGGACATCTCCCTTGTCCATGCACCTTTGTGGCTCTCCACTTCCTGCAGGGCCCCTTCCTGGAAGGCGGGGTGAGGAGATGACCCACGGAGGAAGAGGGGAGTGGAGGGGCGGTGCTCAAGCCTACCGTCAGCTTCCCAGGGAGATTCGGAGAATGGGTGAAAAAGAGGAGGTGAGAAGTGGCCCCAACAAACTCAGAATGGGGCCTGGGAGTTCTCTGGGGAGTGTATACAGCAGGCAGCTGGGGTGGCACAGTGATCCCTGGTGGCCTCTTGGTCTGCTGGGAAGGATAGTCCAATGTGTAGCTAGCAATCCCACCCACTTCCAGTTACTGAGCGAGCATTTGAGACTCTTGTGGAGCGTCACGTGCTTTGTCAGTGTGGACACCTGTGATTTGGGGCCATGGGTCAAGAATAATTGTTCAGGATTTCTAGGATCTATTTGCTGTGGGCAAACAAGTACGTTCCCCAGCCAAGGACCAGAAAAACAAGCAAATAAACAAAAACATAACATGCTAAAGGGCTGAGTTGGGAGCATTTGTCCCATAGATGCGACCACAACCGCCTTCCTTTTCCAGCTTCTTTTTCCAAGGGCTGGTCCCAATCCTGTCTGTCTGCTAAATGCAGACTCAGAACCCGTCCCCCACCATGAGTCTCCTCACTTCCCGCTGATGTCGCAGCTTCTCTGGCATTTTTCCTCTCCTGCCCGCCGCCTTTTCTTCCTTCCTTCCTGATCCCTCAGTTTGGCTTGACTGTGGAGAATGAACTGGGGGAAAGACCCTCCCCACTTTTTAGTTTTTTTTCTTCCGTCGCCTCTTTATTTCTTCATCTTCTCTTCTTTCTCCCTTCACCCTTTTCTCTGTCAATAAGGTCAAGGCAGTCACCTGGGGGTGATAGCTGTTGTCATCTCTTCTCATCCACTGAGATTAGGAGAGGGAAGCCTGGGATGTGTGGGCAGAGCATCCTCGCCTCTGCCCACCTGTCTGGAGGGCCCTGGGGACTGAGGGAGGAGTGGCAGAGGCGTTCCAAAGACTCGAAGAGACGCCATTTTTGCTGCTGTAAGTCTCAGCGAAGTCGAACACATTGACTGGCACTGGGTGACCTGCGCCCACTCCCAGCCCCATTTAAGGATGACTTTGGGCGAGTTTGGGTAACACCAACAATAAAAATAATTGTGGCTGATGATAGCTGCACAACAGCAAAAGCTTCTTGCCAGTACTGTATTCACTTTCCCTCCTTCCCCGACACTTTTCTTCCTCTCATTCTCTCTTTTTGGAAATCCTGTTCCTTGACATTGGAATTCCTGTGCTTAATCTCTGATGTTCTTATACTTTTCTATCTTCCATCTCTTTGTACTTTCCTTCATTTTCCGAGAGATTTCCTCAACTTTCTCTTCCAGTTGTTCTATTGAGTTTTTAATAATTTTCGATTTTTTTCATTCTGAATGCTTTTTAAATAGCACCCTCTTTATTTTTCATGGATGTATATCCACATAATACTCTAACAAGCATGGAACACATGTATTATCCTCAAAGAGATTATAAATACGTAGAGTTGCTAATACTTGTCACTAACTGTGGCCCTTTCCTTCCATTCTAGAGGCTTTGATAAATCCTGGTTGTCTCCTCCTGATTAAAAATATGGAACTAAACAGGTTATTTGGAGTTCTGCAAGTGCATGTGGCTTGTTAACCTTAAAATTCACTGTGAGATGGTTTGAGTGCATGTTATTGGAGAGCCCAACTCATGTGTCAGCGTTTTTGGTTTTTTCCTCAGATTCTCCAGAGAGTAATCTTCCCGTCTCCTGCTTGAAGGTCCCTGTCTGGTTTTAGTACCCCTAACCGCCTCCCTTTTTTAGTAACGTGCCCTCATGCTCAAATGTTCTGGTCCCCCCTCAGCCCAAAGGTCCTCTCAAGAGAAGAGCCCTTCAGGGTTTCACTGAATGTCATCCATCCCTTTGGGGAGGGGAAAAGGATTCGGGGACCCAGCTGTTTCCCAGACAGCTCAGTTTTCCACTGAACTCACACTGGACTTTCAAGTAACTTTCTTAGGTTTGCAAAATTGGTCATCACTCCTCTTGGTTTTTCCAACTGTTTTCTCCTTTCCTGTTGAATGCATATTTTATTTCCTAAAGATGGCTACCATAATGTCTCTGATTCTGTATCTTCTTCTTGCAACAATCTTGACTCTTGAAAAGTGGAGTTGTTTTTTCCTCCCTTAGATTTGCATGGGTTTGTGATTAGGATGGAGTTGTTTCTCTGTGACTTCTGAGGTGAGGTCATGGAAGGAGGTCACGTCCACCTGGTTTTTATGGGAACCCAACCACCATGCTATGAGGGAGCCCAAACTAGTTCACGCAGAGACACTTCATAGAGAGACTGCATGCAGGCGTTCCAGCCAAAATTTCCCACGAGGCCCTGGGCACATTATCAGTTCTTCGTATGCAAGTGGCGATTCCTCCGGGTGATCCAGCCTCCGCCCTTGCGTCGTCGCCAGACTGCAAGTCTTCCTAACTGAGGCCCCAGACACTGTGGAGCAGACGAGCTGTGCCCCCTGAATTCAGTTTAAATTCCTGAGCCATGAGCTCTGTGTGTGCAGCAAAGTTATTATGTGCCACTAAATGTGAGGGTGGTGTGTGATGCAGCAACAGGAACTTAGAATACCCGTTTTTCCTGCCTTTCGCGTTTGATGTCTTTAACCACAGCCACTGGGCCAAATGTGGCCTGTTTTTGTGCAGCCCTTCAGTAAGAATGGCGTATATGCTTTTATTTATTTATTTTTTTGAGTTGGAGTCTCACTCTGTCGCCCAGACCGGAGTGCAGTGGCCGCTCCCGGCCACCGCAGCCGACCCGGTGGGCCCCGGCGATCCTTCCACCTCAGTCTTCTGAGTAGCCGGAATTACAGGCACGGCCACTTCACCCGGCTGATTTTTGATTTATTGTAGAGATGAGGTCTCGCCAAGCCAGGCGGGTCTCGAACCCGCGGGCTCAGGCAATCCACTCCCCTCAGCCTCCCAAAGGCGCAGGATGACAGGCTGAGCCAACGAGCCCGGCTATATATGCTTTTAAAGGATTGTAAAAGAAACAAGAATATATGACAAAGACCATATGTGGCCCCCGCAGCCTGATGGCCACGGGCTCTTTATGGAAGCTTATCGGTCCCTGCTCTAGGATATATCCACTCACTGTCTCAACCCTGCAGTTACATTTCTTTTCAAAACTTACTTTTCTACTAATTATTCAGTCAGTCAGCATTGTTACATCTGTTTGCTGTCAGTGTTTCTCTTATAAACAATTTACTTACCTTATATGGAATTTTTTCTGCCGTTTATTTTGTGTTTCTTCTTATCCTGACGTTTTCTTCTTCTCTTTTTCTGCCTTCCTTTGTGCTGTCAACTTTTCCAAAATTCTATCTCCTCGCCCTCACCAACTTAGAAGTTGTATATTTGTTTAAAAAGTGGTCAAATTTTAAAAATACACTGGAGCGAACAAGTTCTAAGTTTAATAAATGTGTCAGCCAGGCTCGGTGGCTCAGCCTGTAATCCTGCGCCTTTGGGAGGCTGAGGTGAATAGATCGCCTGAGCCCGCGGGTTCGAGACCCGCCTGGGCAGCGAGACCTCATCTCTACAATAAATCAAAAAAATCAGCCAGGCGTGGTAGCACATGCCTGTAATTCCGGCTACTCAGAAGGCTGAGGCGGAAGGATCGCCGGAGCCCAGCAGGTCGAGGCTGCGGTGGCCGGGAGCGGCCACTACACTCCAGTCTGGGCGACAGAGTGAGACTCCGACTCAAAAACATAAATAAACAAATAAATAAAATAAATGTGTCTATTTAGAACATCTTTCCTCCAACCGTCCTCCACACACCTGGCCTAGTAATTTTGTTTAATATTTCTTTTTTCCTTTTTAGAGACAGAATCTCACTATGTAGCTCAGGCTGGAGTACAGTAACTCTTCCCAGGTGCAATCACAGCCCACTGCATCCTGGAACTCCAGGCCTCAAACAATCCTGTCACTTCAGCCTTCCAAGCAGCTGTGACTATGGACACATGCCACCACACCCAACTTTGTTCAATATTTTTGTTTTGCTTTTTTTTTAAGCCTTCTGCCATTAGATTATAAATGCTAATTGTTGTTTTTGCTGTGTAGAGTAAAGCTTCTTTAGAGTTACCCATGCATTTAAAAATTTCTTTGTTCAGTATTCTTTTCTGCAATTCAGTTTGCCTTTCTGGGATTATTTTCTTCCTACCAAAATAATATAATATAATTATGTAGTGAGAGGCTTTTAGTACCCATTCTCTCCTTTTTTGTTTGTTTGAATATGCTTTTTTTAAAAAACCATCATACCTAAATAATTGTTCAAAATAGTATAGAATTTCTAGTGAATTAATTTTTTCAGTTCTTTGAAGATATTTTTCCAATGTCCTCTGTTGATACTGAGAAGCCTGTTTTAGGCCTAAATACCAACCTTTTTCTTTTTTTTTTTTTTTTGAGTCAAATTCTCACTTTTGACCACTGCTACTGCAGCCTCAACCTGCTGGGCTCATCACCCTTCTGCCTCAGCCTTCCCAGTAGCTAGAACAGCAGGTGCGTGTCACCACACCTGGCTAATTTTTAAATGTATTATAGAGATGGAGTCTTGCCATGTTGCCCAGGCTGGTCCCAAACTCCTGGGTTCAGGAAGTCCTCTCACCTTGGCCTCCCAAAGTGCTGGGATTGTAGGTGTGAGCGACGGCACCCAGCTAATTTTTTTTTTTTTTGAGTTGGAGTCTTACTGTGTCTCCCAGACTGGAGTGCAGTGGCCACTCCCGGCCACCGCAGCCTCGACCTGCTGGGCTCCGGCGATCCTTTCGCCTCAGCCTTCCGAGTAGCTGGAATTACAGGCGCGTGCTACCACACCCAGCTAACTTTTGATTTATTGTAGAGATGAGGTCTCGCCAAGTTGCCCAGACGGGTCTTGAACCCGCAGGCTCAGGCAATCCACTCCCCTCAGCTTCCCAAAGGCGCGGGATTACAGGCTGAGCCACCGAGCCCAACTGGCACCCAGCTAATTACCAACCTTTTGATGATCCTTCTTTCCAACATTCTGCAGGTTTCCATGATCTATCTTGGTGTGAATTTTGCTTCCTGGATCTAAGGATCTATATCTTTCATCAAGTATAGACAATTTGCAGTTGTTATTTCTTTGTAGATTGCTTTTCACCAATTGCATCTAATTTTTAGTTCTGAAACTTTAATTAGGAAACCTTCTACTTACCTCAACCATTTGCCATATCTTGTCTTATATTTTTCTTCTGTCTTTCTGTGCTGCAATATGGATAATTTCCTTGGATCTATGTTTCAGTCCACTAATTCCTCTTTAGGTATGTTTAATATTCTATTTAGCCCATTTATTTTCTTTGTTTTGTTTTGAGTCAGGGTCTTACTCTATCATCCAAGCTGGAGTGCAGTCACTCACAGCTCACCTCAGCTTCGACCTCCTGGACTTAGGCAATCCTTCTGCCTCAGCTTCCCAAGTAGCTGGGACTACAGGCATTTCCCACCATGCCCAGCTAATTTTTAAATTTTTTCTAGTGTCAAGATCTCACTATGTTGCCCAGGTTGGTCAATAATTCCTGGACTCAAACATCCTGCTGCCTTGGCCTCTCAAAGTGCTGGGACTACAGGTAAGCCATTGCACCCATCCTGTCCATTTCATTAATCAGAAAGACCACACTTTTATATAAAAGTAGATGCACATATCGATAGCTGAAGTGCAAGAGAATTAAATCCCTAATTCACATAGTGGTCTGCAGTGATGGGAAGCTCCTCCCTGCCTGGGCTCCTTCCATACTCGGGCACTGTCGAGGCCTCCCAGGCACCCAGCAATGAGGGAGGAGTGAAGCCCAGAGGAGACACACACACTCCCCTAAGTGTCCCACCCACAGGAAGTACCCACCACATTTGCTCCGGACCCTTGGGAAGATCTCGGTTACAAGGTCACAGCATGTTGTCACCGAGGCCACAACGTGTAGTCTAGCCTTTTCCATGACTTTTCTCCTGTTATTGTGCCATGATTTGGGTGGCTAGTGGCAATTTGGGTGGCTAGTGGCAATCTTGAGACATCCATCTGCTGGGTTTGCGAGGAGAAAAGGAACTTTTTTCCTCCTCTATTCTCATACCACAAGCAAAGCAGAAGCTCCCTGGTCACCAAGAAGAGCGTGGGGATTTCCCCCCACCAACAGCCAATGCTCCAGCTGGGCATCCTCTAGTTCAGCTCAGTTTTGACACGCTCTACCTGAAGACAGCACCAGCTGTCACAGGTTGAGGGCTCAGTCCACGAAACATCCCCCCACTTCAGATGCCAGTGGAAAGCACTGGTTGTAGCCTGAGCTTCTGACCAACTAGCTGTAAATCAAGGTTTCCCCAACCCCTTCCTTGGTTTCCTTAATTTGCTAGAGTGGCTTCTAGAACTCCGGGAAACACTTCGTACATTTGCTTGTTTATCTTAGAGGGCGTTACGTGGGGTACAGATGACCAGCCAGATGGAGGCGTAGAGGATGAGATATGGAGGGGAGGGATGGGGAGCTTCTGGACTCTCTCCAGGAGTACCGCCCTCCAGGAGCCCCCAGGTGCTCAGGTACCTGAAAGCTCTCTAACCCTCCCTGTCCCTGGGGCTCTGTGGAGGCTTCCTTACCCAGGCACGATGACTAAATCTCTGACCACCAGATCAACTCACCCTTCAGCTGCTCTCCTCGCCCCAGAGGCTGGGGTTGGGCAGGAGTCCCAACTCTCTCCTCCTGCCTTGGTCTTTCTGGTGACCAGCCCCCATCCTGCAACTGCACAGGGACTGGAGCCCTCGGTGATCTCATTCGCACGCAAAAGGCATCCCTACTACTTGGGAGAGCCTAAGGGTTTTAGGAGCTATGTGTTGATAATTTCATTATGTGTAGTTATAGGGGTTATGATTATCTTTTTTCCTGCTGATTATGATGGATTATGATGATCTTTCTTCCTTCTCACTAGTGGCTTGTTTGTAGTGTTCGCAATATACCGTAAGTTGGCCAATTCTGAGGAAACATTGGGACCGCACCGCTGTTAAACCCAAGATTTTAAATCCGAGAGACCACAAAGAGCCAGCTCCGATGCAAACACACGAGGGTCTTTATTCAGACTCAAGTCTGGGCTCACGTATGAAGCTGATGCAGCGACTTCAGGGATGAGATCCCCGATCCAGTATGGCAAGCAGTTTTTATGCACAATTACAGAGGGAGGGGAAAGAACTTTAAACGTGTTTTTACACGATTGGGTAATTTCTCCTAATGGGTACGGGAGCACTTGGGATTGGTAAGTTTCTTTCCTGGCTTGCACGGGCTTTAGCTCAACTGCCTGGTTGACAGGAAACCGCTAAACAGGCAGAGTGGAATGTCAGATAAGTTAGGTTTATACAGTCACTGCGTGTAAATTAACTTGAGCAAGCAGGCAGGAGGTTTGGAACAACGCAGAGCCCAGCAGAGCCCACCGAGAAGGTGGCTAGCGCCACCAAGTCTGCTCATCTAAACAGAGGAATGCTTAGGAGGGACTTGTTTGCTTAACATTTACATAACATAACATGGTCATTATGGAACAACAAAAGCTAAACTTAACAAAGTTTTAAGAACAAACGCTGCAAACAAATATAGTGAACGTGGGGTAGGAATTCATATAGTACTAGTTCTAGGGATTTATAAAATACCATAAACGTTTTCTTATAGCAAGGTGGTTTTTCTAAAAGTCTTTTGATTCTTTCAGGTTTACACAGCCACTACGTGTAAGTTAACTTTGGCATGGGAGCCAGAGGTTTGAACCAACATAGAGCCCACCAGGAGAGTGGTTAGCGCCTCAGAGTCTACAGCATCTAAGCAAAGGAATGTCTGAAAGGGGCTTATCGCTTTAACATTTACATCCCGTTGTAAAAGCAGAAGAAGTCAGCATGGCAATTGGGACGAACAGTGTTTAACCCAAGAGTTCTAAATACAAACACTACTTAAGACATTGTATAACTACACAATCAGTCACTACCCGGCACCCGACATGTGCCTAATTCTACGGAGTCTGAGGTAGGATTTAAAGTACTAAGAATTCATAAAATACAATGAACGTGAGGTAGGGATATGCAAAATATATAGTGAACGTGAGGTATAAAATAAAGTGAACGCTTCTTTTACAGCAAGTATGGCTTTTTAAGTTTCTTGGTTTCTTGGGTCCCTCACCACCATGGTTAACTTTAAGAAGAAATTAAAGTGGCTTTCCCAGTTTTACACTATTCATGGGACACTAGTTCATGGCTATGCGGCTGTGATGTGAAAAGCAACATGTCAGGCTCCAGGAATGAAAAACTGGAGATGTCACAGTTGTTATCCTCAATTGAGTCACAGATTAGGACAGTGAGACAGACAGGAAGGACTTGCAGAGTGTTACGTGTTACAGAGCCAGCGAGATATGCGACTGGGTGCACGACAGGATAGGTCAGTTGTTTGGTTGTGCTTCTGGTCTTTTTTTTCATATAACATATTGAAGAAAATCTTATTGGTTGAATTGTTGTTTCAACCAAATTAAACAAAATAAGAATTCGCCAGTTAAATTTGGTGGTGAGAATAATTGGCGAATAATTGGAACAGGTAAAAACATGAGCTGTCCCATAAACTGTGGCTTAAGTGATCAATCGGAGTGCTGGATAAAAATGATTAGTGAATTTTGCGGGTTTCTGTGGCCATTCTAAGAAGCAAGTAAATCAGTGTTTCTAACGGTGGCCCTAAAAGAAAAACTCTAGACAAGCTAAATTTAACAGAGTTTAATTGAGCAAAGAACAATGTACAAATCAGGCGCTCACCAGAACCAGAATAGGTTCCGAGTGACTCCTGGGATGGAGCATGGTCAGATAACTCTTGTGGACAGAAAAGGAGGTGAAGTACAGGAAACAGAAGGGAGGATAGAAACCACAGGTTGCCTTTGCCTTATTTGAACATGGTTTTAACAGTTAACCACTTGTGATAGGCAAAACTTGGCTGTTGTGATTGGCTGAGTCTTGAATGCTTGTGACAAGAGTGGGTGACAGTCTGTTTACACATTCAGTTAGGTGACAGTTTACTATGTCTGGAGAATCCGCAAGGGTGAACTTAAAAAATGCAGGAAAGTAGCTTTAAACTAACAATTTTCCCCTTTTGGTCAACCTCTCAAACTCAAGAGGTTGATCAAAACTTTAGGCATAGACGTCGTGCTGTCATCACTGCAAATGAACATGTTTGGTCTCAAATCTCACTTGGAAATAGCAGAACAATAGGTCCTGTAATGTGGAAATAAGAAAACAGAACAATAGGAAAAAAGATTGAGCTAGGCACAGTGGTTCACACCTACATTCCAGCACTTTGGGTGTGGTGGTGTTTACCTGTAGTCTCAGCTACTTGGGGGGCTGAGGTGAGAGGATTGCCTGAGCCCAGGAGGTCAAGGCTACAGTGAGCCGTGAGTGTGCCACTACACTTTAGCCTGGACAACAGAGTGAGACCCTGACAAAAAATAAATAAAAAAGGAGAAGGAGGGGGAGGAGAAGCAGAAAAGAGAAAAGATCAGTTAACATCAGATTACTCCTGGTTACTTTTTTTGCAAGGGTTACAGCAAAAGAGATTTTCTTATTATGCTGGTATCTCTGCTTTTCAGGAGAAAAAAACAGTCTGGGGACATGTTCCCGTGTATTACCATGGCCACCGGCCCAACCCCAGAATCCAGAGACTCAAAACCAAAGACATGCTTCACAGGGAGATGTGTTCGAGGCTTTGGGGAACCCCGCAGTGAACCCCTACAGCTTCAGCTCACAGACAAGTCAAGCAGAAAGCTGTCTGACCCATAGGCTCAGGCAGAATGTCTGAATTGCATTTAACACCAACAGTTCTGAAGATGTGCTTACTATATTTTACCATCAATTTTGAAACTATCTTTATTTGCCAAATATTATGTTATTGCACATAACATATATAGATATACAGACACACAGAAGCAAATCATATAGTTTTCTTTAAGGTTTTTCATTTGCCAGCTTTCAAATGATTTTTTCCTTTTCTCCATGGAGACGTTTGTTAGGGTCTGGATAGGGCGAGGGTGCGATGGATAGAGAGAGAGAGAGGCACAGGGAAGCGCAGCACCTCCGGCGCCAGCAAGCGGGAAGTGCACGCTGGCAACCCAGAGATCCGAGTAAATGCAAAGAATTGCAACACACAAAGAGGTGAGAGAAGACAATATCTATTTAAGAAAAGCTCGCCCCCAGACAGGGACAGGGACAGACAGGGAGCGGACCTACACTCTAGGTGAGTGTGGCGATGTAGCCCCCCAAAGTCCTGGCTTAAATCCTTCTGTGACTTCCTTATTGACCATCTGTGGATGACTTGGAGAACCTGTGACACAGACTCACTAATGTCCGCCCACATGATCATAGCCCCTAGAGAAGGGCGTGGCAAGGATTCTAATGCTCCTGCACCTTCCCAAACGACATTCCTTAGAGCTAGTGGAGGGCGCACCTCCCCTTATCGCCTAGGCATTCCCAGGGGTCGCTTCGGGGGATCCTTGGCTTCCCTGTAGATAGGGCCCAATTTACCAGAAGATCGAATTCCCACCTGCTCTCCCTCTGAGCGGTCATAACTTTTGTAATGACAGGTTTCCTGACTTTTACAGTCCTTGCCCATTGCATGATGTCTTAGGCCTTGTAAATTCCCTTCACTCTAGGCAAGCTTGATTGCCGCTATGAGAAACCTCTGATACCTGGCACCAGGAAGTCTGTTTCTGAAAAGACAAAGTCAGCAAAGTTAATTTTACCTAAAGTGTGCATTTCTCTAAAAACATACCTTCTACTTTCTCATCATGGTGTCAGAGTTTAAGAACAAGATGAAAAATGGCTTCCCACTCTTGGTCTGCCCTCTCAACGCTCAGTCTTCCAATGACCTGTTTCATTGCCCTAAGCAACTGTTAGCGAGGAAGCCCTAACTTTGCACTTTTAAAGGG
>NW_007259686.1:39988-41558 GCF_000164805.1 Carlito syrichta | reverse complement strand
CGGGATTACAGGCTGAGCCACCGAGCCCGGCTACTTTTTTTCAATTGAGTTGGAGTCTTGCCCTGTTGCCCAGGCTGGAGGACAGTGGTAAGATCATGGCTTACTGCAGCCTTAACATCCTGGGTTCAGGCGATCCTCCTGCCTCAGCCTCTTTAGTAACTGGTGTTGGAAGGTGATGAATTTTGTAGGAAGTGATGAATTTTATACCCTGTGGCATGTAAAAGTTTTGCATATATAATCTCCCTATATAATGTACGGTGTAGTGAATTTGTAACCCCATATATTAGGTGCTGTGAGGTGGTATTGCTCAGCTGGAATATGCTTCCAGGAGGGGTCTCTAGGAGATGCCTTATTTGGAGTGGAATGCACACCCTGGAGGGTCTCTGGGAGGGACCAAGCGGCTACGTTAGATTAGCTAACTTGCTCATTCTGCTTCTGTAAACCCTGCTGGCGTTATGTGATTGGTATATTTGAATTTCCCGCGCTCGCAAGGTGGGCAGGCTCTGACCTATTTAAGGGCAACCTCTGCCACAGCTCAGGGCCCTCGCTTTGTGCCTGTGTGTCTGGTGAGTGGTCCCGGCCGGCTGAACCTTGGCTAACAAGCCTCTCCCTTGTTAAATTGTGTGTCGGCGCCGTGAATTAAACACTCGGACCCCACTCCAGCTGCGACTTCCGGCACATGCCACCACACGGGCTAATTTTTAAATTTATTTTGTAGAGATGAGGTCTCGCTGGGTTACCCAGCCTGGTTTTGAACTCCTGAGTTCAAGCAGTCCTCCCACTTCAGCCTCCCCAAGTGCTGGAATTACAGGCATGAGCCGCCATGCCTGAGGATTCCATTTTAATGTTGAATCTTGGCTTTGGCTCTTAGCTGTGAGGGTACGAAGGGTGAGGGTGGATGAAGGGATGCGGAGGCAGGGGCGCAGCACCGTGGTAGCCGGTGTGACAGAGGTGCGTGCTGGCAACCAGAGATCCAAGTAATGTGAAGATTTGCAGCATGCAAGAGAGGTGAAAGAAGAAAAGATGCATTTAAGAAAGGCTCACTTCCCTCAGACAGGAAGAAGGCCTACGCCCTAGAGGAGCGCGCCCCGTGGCCCCTCGAGCCGGCTTTCATCCTTTCCCTCGGAAGTGTTGCGATCAGGTAGGCGCCACGGCCGTGACTCCCTTGTTGACCGCCTGCAAATGTCTTGGAGACCCTGAGGGGAGTCCAGGTCACCAAGCACCGAGCATGCAATGGGTCGATACTGGTCATGCTGGAGAAGGCTGGGTTTCTGAAAAAGACAAATTACAATAGGCCGGTACCGGTCGTGCTTAAGGAGCCTGTGGTTCTGAAAAGACAAAGTCGGAAAAGTTAATCTTTACCTAGAGCATGTATTTCTCCCGGACATAGCCTCTACTTTCTCATCATTGTGTTAAGGTTTAGGAACAAGATAAGAAATGGATTTCTCCAGGACATAGCTTCCGCTTTCGCATCATTGTGTCAGGGTTTAAGAACAAGATTTTTTAAATGGCTTCCCAGCCGGGCTCGGTGGCTCAGCCTGTAATCCCGCACCTTTGGGAGGCTGAGGTG
>NW_007259686.1:37004-39862 GCF_000164805.1 Carlito syrichta | reverse complement strand
TCTGGGCGACAGGGTGAGACTCCAACTCAAAAAAAAAATAAAATAAAATGGCTTCCCGCTCTTGGTCCATCCTTTCATAAGATGGCCCGCTTGATTAACTTAGCCAATACTTCTTTCCCTACCTAAGTCTGCCAGGAAAGAAAAAAAAAAAACACACAAAGGGAAAGAACACATAAACCCCTGCGAACTTCTGCAAGCTGGGGTTTGGACCTCCTGCAGTATTGCTGTTTACTGCCAGTTTCTCTCGGACCCAGTCAGACACCAGAGGCTTCTCCCTGGATCCAGTCATTTCTGTTGTGACTTATGAACCTCGTTAGGATCAAACATTTGCTCAGACAAACAAAACACAAACCCAAGGAGCTCTGGGATGCAAGATAAAACTTACCCTCAATCCCCAGCTGCCACGAGAGAGCAATGGACACAGCGGGCCTGGTGGGTACCTCGTGTGGTCACTGGGGTTTCCTGGGAGTTGCTGGAAGCTCTACTTCAGATCCCACCTCTGATGCCTCCTGCTCAAACAAAAACGCTAGACAAATTAAATTTAACAGAGTTCAACTGACAAGGAATAATTTGAGAATTGCTCAGCTCCCAGAACCAGAACAGGTTCAGAGCAACCCTGGGGTTGCCAATGGTCAGACAACACTTACGGACAGACAAAGCAACGTGAGACGCAGAAAAGGTAAGTGACACGCAGCAACGGCTGGATTGGTTGCAGCTCAGCCGGTGGCCTCCTGTGAGCACAGTTTGATCAGCTGGCCTCCGGTGGTTGGCTGAGACTCCGCTACTTGTTGCCAGAGTAGGTGCCCGGGTGACATTTCACAGAGGACCGAGAGGAGCAGGCACCTGGCCTCGGATGCCTCTTTCCTGACCCCCTGCAGAGGTGGCTGATCATTGCTCACTCATCAGGAGCTAGAGAATCATTTCTGCTGGATGTCGTTTTTGGATGGGCGGCGCCGTACGTTGAAATGGCAACATCGCCAGTCTGCGAGGAGGTCCCACCTGTTCCAGCAAGAAAAATCAAGGAGAAATGTGTAACAAGTGGACCTTGCATTTACAAATGTTAAATGTATTGTCGGGCTACAATAACTAAAGCGGTGATGACATTGACAAAAGAATAGTGAGACGGCTCAAAAAATAAAATTAAAAAGACTTCAGGTACTCATTTGTGTGTGTACAAAGTAAGCGTGTGATAAAGGTAATAATGTACTCCTCAGACAAGGGTAAATAATAAAAACACAAGAGTGACACTTTATTTAAAAGAAAACCCAATTGATTAGTGCTGTAGCCCATACCAGTCACCAAAACAAATATCTGATGCATCAAAGAAAAAGTGTAAATTTTAAAACAATAAAAATACATATAGCTATTTATTTTGCCTGAGATGGGGAAATAAATTTCTTTTTTTTTTTTTTTTTTTGAATTGGAGTCTCACTCCGACGCACAGACTGGAGTGCAATGGCCGCTCCCGGCCACCGCAGCCATGACCTGCCGGGCTCCGGTGATCCTTCCGCCTCAGCCTTCCGAGCAGCCGGAACTACAGGTGCGTGCTACCATGCCCGGCTAATTTTTTTGATTTATTGTAGAGATGAGGTCTCGCCAAGCTGCCCAGGCGGGTCGCAAGCCCGCGGGCTCAGGCAATCCACTCACCTCGGCCTCCCAAAGCGCTGGGATTACAGGCTGAGCCACTGAGCCTGGCCTTCTTTGTTTTTTAAAGGAATATAAAATAGAACTAATTCAAAGCTGAAATAAATTTCTTAGCATAAAAATGACAGAAGGGGCCAGGCTCGGTGGCTCAGCCTGTAATCCCAGCGCTTTGGGAGGCCAAGGCAAGTGGATTGCCTGAACCCACGGGCTCGAGACCCGCCTAGGCAGCTTGGCGACACCTCATCTCTACAATAAATTTTAAAAAATTAGCCGGGGTGGTAGCGCGCACCTGTAGTTCCGGCTACATGGAAGGCAGAGGCGGGAGGATCGCTAGAGCCCAGCAGGTCGAGGCTGCAGTGGCTGGGAGCGGCCACTGCACTCCAGCCTGGGTGACAGTGAGACGCCATTTCAAAAAAATAAATAAATAAATAAAATAAAGATTACAGTGCATTAAATTATTCTTTATGATGATAATGTCAGAAATAAAAGACAATGGACATATTCAGTAACATTTTAAATATTAAGATAGAAAAAATGTAGTATAAAATCAGTAAGAAAAAACCAAAATACCATTTTTTAAAAGTTTGAGAATAGGCATTTGAATAAAAATACAAATGCTTAGTAAATATGGTAATTCAAACCTGAATTTCCTAAAATGTGTATCATAATACTGTCTAACTCTCAAGGCATTCCAAGGTTAAAAAGAAGTTCATGCGTGATCTGAACAAGTTTCTTTATTTTTCTTCTTCTTTTTTATATTAAATATGTGGGGTATAATTCAGGGTTAGGTACACAAATGTTCATTATGTAGACACTCTTGTTGATGAGGTGTATCCCCCTCCTCTGGCAATTTCCCACTACTACCAATCCTTTTCTCATAGTATTATGATAATTGTTCAAGGTCCGCTTATGAGTGAAAACATGTGGTACTCGGTTCTTTGTTTCTGTGATTGATCACTCAGTATTACAGGACTCTAAGTCCATCCAAGTTGCTGCAAAGTTCATAATTTTGTCCTTCTTTATGGCTGTGTAATGTTCCATGGTGTAACTGTACCACATTTTTTTTATATCCAGTCCTCTTTCAATGGGCAGCGTGTTTGATTCCATGTTTTTACTATTGTGAATAATGCTGCAATAAACATGCGTGTGTAGGTATCTTTTTTTTTTTTTTTTGAGTTGGAGTCTCACTCTGTCGCCCAGACTGGACTGCAATG
>NW_007259686.1:27630-36811 GCF_000164805.1 Carlito syrichta | reverse complement strand
GTGGGTCTCGAACCCGCGGGCTCAGGCAATTCACTCACCTCAGCCTCCCAAAGGCGCGAGATGACAGGCTGAGCCACCGAGCCCGGCGCAGGTTCTTTTTTATAGATGATTTGAGTTCCTCTGGCTATATTCCCGGTAGGGGGATTGTGGGGTCATACGGAAGACTGATTTTTAGATCTTTTAGGGATCGCCAAACAATTTTCCACAGAGGTTGTATTAATTTACATTCCCACCAATAGTGTAGAAGTGTTCCCTTTTCCTCACATCCTCTCCAGCATCTTTTTTTTTTTTTTTTTAATTGGTGATGGCCATCCTGACTGGAGTTAGGTGGTATCTCAGTGTGGTTTTAATTTGCATTTCTTTGATGACTTGTGAGACTGAGCATTTTTTCAGTATCTGTTGGCTGCTCATATGTCTTCTTTTGAGAAGTATCCATATCTTTTGCCCACTTTGTAATGGGGCTATTTGTTTTTTTCTTTTTGGCATGTTTGAGCTCCTTGTAGATCCTAAAGTTAGGCCTTTGTCGGATACACAGTTGGCAAATATTTTTTCCCAGTCTGGGCTGTCTCCTACTCTCTTGATTGTTTCTTTGTCTTTGCAGAAGCTTGTCAGTTTAATGAGGTCCCACTTGTCTATCTTATCTCTCATGGCATGGGCACTTGGGGTTTTAATCAAGAGTTGGTTGCCAGTTCCAACTTCTGAAAGAGTGTCTCCTGCATTTTCTGAGGTTCTTATAGTTTGAGGTTTTACGTTTAGCTCTTCGATTAGTTTAGAGTTGATTTTTGTGTATGGTGATAGGTAGGGGTCCTGTTTCTTCTACATGTGGTCAGTTTTCCCTCTTTTTTTTTTTTTGAGAGACAGGGTATCACTATATCTCCCTGGCTGAAGTACAGTGACATGATCATAGCTCACTGCAGCCTCAAACTCCTGGGCCCAAACGGTCCTCCCAACCTAGCCTCAGTAGCTGGAACTATAGGTGTATGCCTCTGTGCCAGCTTGAACAAGCGTTTACTCTTATTACACACACAGGCAGGTGCACAGCATATACCACACAGATTATAGACCATATACTGCAGGCACACATAAGTTCATGTGCGATGACTATGATACAAGGTGTGAGGGGTGTGGAAATCTATCACAGAAGGAAGGAAGGAAAATGTATCGACACAGAAGCCAACAAATACACAGGGAAGAAAAGTACTAGGACCCCAAATCATAAGTGCACCAGAAACAGTTTATGCAAAAACAAAACAAACAAAAAACCCCAAAACCCAAATAAATGAGAAAAATAAAACAGGCTGTCTTTTCAACAGAGATTTTGGAGTGGACATTAAGAATGATTTCATCAAGGCCGACCGCAGAAAGAAGTCAGGTCGGGTAGGTATACTGCTAAGTGTTTTCCCTTTTCCACAGTTAGTTTTTGTCTCTTGCAAATGGATGTTCTTCGTTTGAACACAGTATTCTCATCATATCACCTGATTTTTCTGAATATTTTTGAAGTATCACCTAAGCCTTAATTTGGGTTTCTTTATTGGCTGCCAAAAGTTATCTTGGCTAGGCATGGTGGCTCACGCCTATAATCTCATGGTGGCTCACGCCTATAATCTCAGGCAGGAGGATTGCCTGAGCCCAGGGGTTCGAGACCAGGCTGGACAACTTGGAGAGACCTCGTCTCTACAATAAATAAATTTTTAAAAATATGCCGAGCGTAGTGCCATGTGCCTGTGGTTCCAGCTACTTGGAAGGCTGAAGCAGAAGGATTGCCTGAACACAGCAGGTCGCGGCTGAGGTGGCTGTGAGCATGCCACTACACTCCAGCCTGGGTGGAGTGAGGCTACGGCTCAAAAAAAGAAAAAGACATATTTTAATAAAAAGGTCACACTAAGTCGGGCTCGGTGGCTCAGCCTGTAATCTCGCGCCTTTGGGAGGCTGAGGTAAGTGGATTGCCTGAGCCCGCAGGTTCGAGACCCACCTGGGCAACTTGGCGAGACCTCATCTCTACAATAAATAATAATAATAATAAAAATTAGCTGGGCGTGGTAGCACACGCCTGTAGTTTCAGCTCCTTGGAAGGCTGAGGCGGAAGGATCGCCGGAGCCCAGCAGGTCGAGGCTGCGGTGGCCGGGAGCGGCCGCTGCACTCCAGTCTGGGGGGCAGAGTGAGACTCCGACTCAAAAAAAAAAAAAAGATTTGTTTTTTTGTTTGCTTGTTTGAGTTGGGGTCTCACTCTTTCACCCAGGCAGAAGAGCAGTGGCATGATCACGGCTCACAGCAGCCCCGACCTCCTGGGCTCAAGCCATCCTTCCTCCTCAGCTTCCTGAGTAGATGAGACTACAGGCATGCACCACCACACCTGGCTAATGTTTTTGATCTTTTCTGTAGAGATAGGGTCTTGCTATGTTGTCCAGGCTGGTCTCCAACTCTTTGGACTCAAGCGATCCTCCCACCTCAGCCTCCCAAAGTGCTGAGATTGTAAGCATGAGCCATCAAACCTGGCTGAGAACTATTTACTCATATTGCATTAGTAAACCTGTACAACTCTTTATAAAGTCATATGGAAATGTGCATTGACCTTAAAAACATTTCTTCCTATTGACTCAGCAATTCTTTCTTTCTGGGATCCTTCTAAGGCTATACTTAGAATTACAGACAAAAGGATTTAAGGATAAAGATGTTCGTAGTATGATTTCTATACCAGTCAAAACAGAAATAGTTACGTAAAATAGGGGAAATTATGACTTGGTTAAAAATGTGTTCTTCTACATTTTTAGAAGCCTCAACCTTCCAAGTAGCTGGAACTATAGGCACCGGGCGTGGTAGCGTGTGCCTGTAATTCCAGCTACTCGGAAGGCTGAGGTGGAAGGATCGCCAGAGCCCAGCAGGTCGAGGCTGCGGTGGCCGGGAGCGGCCACTGCGCTCCAGTCTGGGTGACTGAGTGAGACTCCAACTCAAAAAAAAAAAATGTGTTCTTCAATCTATCAAGCTCCTTTCCTCCCTGGAGGCAGGACTCTGGCTGTCCTTCCCTTCTCTAGGGACCTTGTCTGTCTTAACAAACTTGTATTCTCTGTCTCTCCGAAAGAGCTTTGCGCATTGCCAACAAGCAGCATATGTGTGTTGAGGTTAATTAAACATCCAAAAATGGCTGTCCTGGGCCCTGTATTGGAGATTTTGTGAAGCCACTTGGAATGTGGGGGCAGCTGCCACTGCTCTGAGGGTAGATGGTGAGGGCCCGGGTCCCAGGTCTCTGTCCACGGCCCTGGGCACACTCAAAGGCGAACGGGAAAGGCTAGCCTGAGCTAGCAAGGAGTTCAGATGACTGGCGGTGGTCAGGGCCATGTTAGAGACAGAACATCCACCCAGGGGGCCTGGATGGGGCAGGGGGAAGCGGGGAGAGGTGAGTCATTCTGGGCGGCGGGCAAAATGTAAAGAGTGCCAGAGATCTCAGTAACCAAGATGGATAGTATTTTTTTTTTTTTTTTGAGTTGGAGTCTCATTCCTTCGCCCAGGCTGGAGTGTAGTGGCATGCACGCTCCTGGCCACCGCAGCCTTGACCTGCTGGGCTCCGGCGATCCTTCCGCCTCAGCCTTCCAAAGAGCTGGAACTACAGGCACGCGCTACCACGCCCGGCTAATTTTTGATTTATTGTAGAGATGAGGTCTCACCAAGTTGCCCAGGTGGGTCTCGAGCCCGCGGGCTCAGGCAATTCACTCACCTCGGCCTCCCAAAGCGCGGGATTACAGGCTGAGCCACCGAGCCCAGCTATGGATAGTATTTCAATGTGATGTTTAAAAAATCAGTACTGCCAGGCGCAGTGGCTCGGCCTGGAATCCCAGCACTTTGGGGACTGAGGCACAAAGATTGCCTGTGCCCAGGGTGTGAGACCAGCCTGGGCAACTTGGTGAGACCTTGCCTCTACAATAAATCACAAAAATTGCCTAGCATGATGGCACGTGCCTGTGGTTCCAGCTCCTTGGAAGGCTGAGGCGGAAGGATCGCCTGAGCCCAGCAGGTAGAGGCTGCGGTGGCTGGGAGCATGGCACTGCCCTCTAGCATGGGCGACAGAGTGAGACTCCAACTCAAAAAAAAGAAAAAAAAAATGAAGCAGGCGCGGTGGCTTATGCCTATAATCCCAGCATTTTGGGAGGCTGCCGTGAGAGGATTGCCTGAGCTCAGGGGTTCGAGACCAGCCTGGGCAACTTGGCAAGACCTCATCTCTACAATAAATTAAAAAATTAGCCAAGCATGGTGGCGCATGCTTGCAGTTCTGGCTACTTGGAAGGCTGAGGTGGAAGGATCACCTGAGCCCAGCGGGTCGAGGCTGTGGTGGCCATGAGCTTGCCACTGCCCTTCTGAGACTCCTACTTCAAAAAGAAAAAAATCAGTACCAATGCAAAAAACAAAACAAAACTTTGGTTGAACAAAATGTCGAAAGTTAAGCAAAAGCAGTATGTAGCAGTGCTCACTCAGCCACATCAGAGCCCAAGGCAAGGGGAAACACCAACCTCTCGATTTATGTGTATTTATAGGTTTTTTAAAAATTGCTATTTTTCCACAACTTTAAAGTAGTTGAAAAATATTTTTAAAATGCTAAGTGGTTTTATTAAACTTCTGGCTGAGTAATGAATTAGCAACAGTTCTGGGGAGACAGTAAGGACAAATGTCAAACTGTTTTTGTGGAGACGCTAAGAAGACCCCACTGAAAAGGAGCTTTAAAAAAAATACAGAGGAACGTGATGGGTAAAATTTAGGAAAATATTCTGCACTCTAAAAATCTCATGATGAGGAGAATCCATTCTAAGCATAATTTAGAAGTTAAATACCATACAGTAAATGAAAGATTTGAGGAAATTTTAGTTTGTTTTTATTTTTATCATAATAGTACATGCAGTTATTTTAAAAAGTGGAATTTTTTTTTTTTTTTTTAGTATTAAAGAGAAAAGAGCAGTGTTCTGCCCCACCCCTCCACACTCATAATACCTGATCCCTGGGAGCAAAAGGGCTTAAATCTTTTAGAGGTTTATTAGGTTTTGTGTCTATACTCATACATGATGGACTCACAGTGTTACTTCTTGATTTTTAATTTCAGATGTCGTCTATTTACTTCTACTATGACAGATGAGGAGGGAATTCTTTTGGCACTTCCTCAATATTTACTTTTTCTCGTCTCTTTTCGTAAAGCCTGATCATTTCTGGGTAAATTACAGTGCTGACATGATCGCGATCTTATTTTCAGTGTGTCCGTCGATGCGTAGTGAGTCCTGGCTATGTTCTCTTTCTGTCACTGGGCCTAAGTCTGAATAGCCAACTCCATTTTTCTTGCATCGTCTTCTGTGCCTAGCTCACTAATTCCCCAACCACTGCTGAATCTGCAGACCAAAACATGACCAAGGCTCCAGCAGCTCCTTTTCTTGCGTCTTCCTCCTTCTTTTTCTTGGTTGACGTTCCTCTCGGAGGCCTCGGCTCTCCTGCTCCTGCCTGTACTCGCTGCTTTCTTGGCTTCTTCTCTCTGTTCTGGAATTCTTCTTCTCCATCATCCTGAGACTTTCCCATCTTTCTTCTGATGGAGATATGTGACTCTGGAAGCCGTGTCTTTCCTTTTCTTAGCTTTCTCTATCACTTTATAGCACGTACTCTCAAATAGCTGTCTGAGAAGGGGCACAGAAGAGTTAATTTTTTGAGACTCTGAGTGTCTGAAAACGTGCAGTTTGGCTGCATGTAGACTGGCAGTCATATTTCTTCAGAATTTTGAAGGAAATTCTTTTTATCACTTAATTCACAGTTACTGCTGAGAATTTCAGTGTTATCCTCATTCCCAACCCTTTGTATATACACTGCTTATTTTTCTTGCTGGAGAAAAATAGGGTCTTCTGGAGCCTTCTCTTTGTCCTTGGTGCCCCTTCATGTGTGGCATGTAAATGAAATCAGCTCTGTAAGTTTAAGTCTTTCGTTGGTTTTTTTTTGAGTTGGAGTCTCACTCTGTCGCCCAGACTGGAGGGCAGTGGCCGCTCCCGGCCACCGCAGCCTCGACTTGCTGGGCTCCGGCGATCCTTCCGCCTCCGCCTTCCAAGTAGCTGGAACTACAGGCACACGCTACCATGCCTGGCTAGTTTTTGATTTATTGTAGAGACGAGGTCTCGCCAAGTTGCCCAGGCGGGTCTCGAACCCGCGGGCTCAGCCAATCCACTCACCTCAGCCTCCCAAAGCGCTGGGATTACAGACTGAGTCAACCAGCCCGGCTGTCTGCTTTGTTTTTAATTGACCAAACTTCAGCAATAAGTAGGAATATTATGAGTGCACCTTTTAACAAGTCACTGGTAAAATTTGTTTCTGTGCCTCTTCCAGGGATGAAGCTTACTCCTGAGCCGTTACCTGGAAGGCCTCTGCTTCGGCCTCCTGATCTTCACACCAGCATTGAAGGAGCCACTATTGGGATTTGCAGTTGTTGAGGAGAATCACTCCAAGTCTATATTCAGTGTTTGGCAGTTAGTAACACACAAGCCTGAGGGCCACTGGCTCTTTAGAGAGCGAGGTTTGTTTCAAGACTCCCTTGACCACGTGGGGCTCAGAAACCATCCACCAAAGGATGGCAGTTTGGCAAACTGAACTGAAGCAGAAGAAGTTGCAAGGTCTCTGACCTTCTCCCGCTCCTCCTGTGGCTCAGTCGTCTGTGTCTCTCAAAGCACAAGAGGAAGCTGTTCTCTGAAATCCCTCATCTGCCTGAAGTCTGCACCCGCCCGCCAGAGAAAAAAACCGTGACCTCGGGTTCCTGTCCTGAGTTTTCATTAACTGAGCTCATATCTCAGGAGGAAAGACAGGCCGTCAACAAACCTGGAGAGACTTTTGTTGCACACCGTTGTCTGCTCTGTGGGCCCAACAGACTCTGTCCCAGGCTGCTGTATGTCCCTCAAACCCACTGAATTCCCCTTGAGATAATTAACGATCCCTTAAAACCACCACATTTCATACAACCCTTTCCTCCAGAAAGTACTGAGATACAGGACAATCTTTTCTCCCTTGCATGCTGGTACGTTTTCATGCCTTTTCTCCAATTAATATGCCTTTTGCGAGGTGATTTTCAGTGAACCCTTAGAGGGTGAGGGGGTAGTTTTCCCCTGGGCTCCTACAATCACTTGACCCCATCAGCTCCCATTCTGACAAGCAGAGAAAAGAAGACGGGATCCCCTAGAACTCCTGAGAGATCTGAGTTCGTGTATTCGCCTTTGAAATTTAGTAGACTTACCGTCAGATCATACCTAATGTTTCAACACAGCTTCTTCACCAAGGGTTTCCCCCTGTTCCTCTTCTTCCCGGCAGACTCCGCGTTCCAGGCTGGATGAGCCGCAGGTGGATCTGAGCTAGAACGTTGGTGAAGCGCGGTGCCTCTCTTAGGTGGTGACTGAAGAGGGTCTTTTGTCTGCCAGGCTGTCTTTTTTATTTTAAGGAAATTATTGGCCAGACTCTATAAGGAGGGGACCCCAAAACACCCCAGCATTTACTTGTAAAAAGTTGTGTATTTATTCTTACCCGTTGAAACTTCCATCACCTTCCAAGTCCTCTCTGTTTGATGCAACACACCTATCGGGATGCTTTCTCTACTGCTCAGTAGTCTTTGAACTCATTCATTTTGAGCCCTTTTAGTGCTTCTGCTGTTTTTTGTTTCACCTCTTCCGCATCAGCAAAATGTTTCCCTTTGAGGAGTTTTTGCTTTTTTTTTTTTCTTTTTTTGAGTCGGAATCTCACTCTGTCGCCCAGGCTGGAGTGCAGCGGCCACTCCCGGCCACCGCAACCTCGACCTGCTGGGCTCCGGCGATCCTTCCGCCTCAGCCTTCCGAGTAGCTGGAACTACAGGCGCGCACTGCCACACCCGGCTCATCTTGATTTGTTGTAGAAATGAGGTCTCACCAATTTGCCCGAGCGGGTCTCGAACCCACGGGCTCAGGCAATCCACTCACCTCAGCCTCCCAAAGGCGTGAGATTACAGGCTGAGCCACCGAGCCCGGCTCAGGGTCTCTCTTTATCACCCAGGCGGGAGTGCAGTGGCATCATGGCTCGCTGCAACCTTGACCTCCTGGGCTCAGGTGATCCTCTCACCTCAGTCGCTTGGACTACAGGTGCACCACCATACCTGGCTAAATTTGTGTGTGTGTGTATGGAGATGGGATCTCACTATGTTGCCCCGGCTGGTCTCCAACTCTTGGGCTCAGGTGATCCTCCTACCTCAGCCTCCCGAGTGGTTGGAACTGCAGCCATGCACTACCATCCCTGGCTAAGTTTTTTAATTTTAATTTTATTTTTTTGTAGAGATGAGGTCTTGCAATGTTGCCCAGGCTAGTCTCGAACTCCTGGATTCATATGATCCTCCCGCCTCAGCCTTCCAGAGTGCTGGGATGACAGGTGTGAGCCACTGCGCCCAGCAGTTTTGTTCTTTACTGTCAGTTTTGACTACCTGAGAAGCTTCTTATGGAAAAAGGACAGGCTTTTCACCGTTTGCAGAAAGCCCCTATTCCCGGGAGCCACCTCTGCCGGCTCACCTTACTTCCTAACCCAGGACAAGAAATGTCTCTATACACCGAGACCTTGCCAGACCTCAACGGTGATATGCTCTTCAATATCTGACTTTCTTTTCTTTTTTTTTAAAAGTCAGTCTCACTCCGTCACCCGGGCTGGAGTGCAGTGGCACGCTCCCGGCCACCCCAGCCTCGAACTGCTGGGCTCCAGTGATCCTTCCGCCTCAGCCTTCCAAGTAGCTGGAACTACAGGTGTGCGCCACCACGACTGGCTAATTTTTTTGATTTCTTGTAGAGACGAGGTCTCATCAAGCTGCCCGGGCTGGTCTCTAACCCGCGGGCTCAGGCCGTCCTCTCGCCTGGGCCTCCCAAAGTGCTGGGATGACAGGCTTAAGCTACTAGGCCCGGCCATTTTTTGAAATATCTGGTTTTGGCCGGGCTGGGTGGCTCAGCCTGTCATCCCAGCGCTTTGGGAGGCCGAGGTGAGCCGATTGCCTGAGCCCGCGGGTTTGAGACCTGCCTGGGCAACTTGGAGAGACCTCATCTCTACAGTCAATCAAAAAAATTAGCCGGGCGTGGTAGTGTGCGCCTGTAGCCCCAGCTACTTGAAAGGCTGAGACGGAAGGATAGCCTGAGCCCAGCAGGCCGAGGCTGCGGTGGCCGGGAGCGGCCAC
>NW_007259686.1:26709-27610 GCF_000164805.1 Carlito syrichta | reverse complement strand
CTGCCCAGGCGGGTCTTGACCCCTGGGCTCAGGCAATCCACTCACCTCAGCCTCCCAAAGGCGCGGAATTACAGGCTGAGCCACCGAGCCCGGCTTGAGGAGTTTTTTCATCCAAGAAACAAAAAAAAGTTGCTCAGGGTGAGATCAGATGAATAGGGAGGGTGGGCAGGGGTCCTGCTGGTTTTGCTCAAAAGCTGCTGAAAACTCAGCCCCGTGTGGACAGGTGTATTGTCATGGTGGAAGAACCACTTTGCCACAACTTGGGATGTGTCCTCTGCAAGGCTGGTACCCTGATGCCCTGATGGGTTCCTAGGACACTCACCTAGCGGGGGAGCTTGTACTGTAAGGGACCGACCTTCCAAAAGGTAATTCTGGGTTTGGGGGTTCCTCTCCTGGGATGTGTATGCTTCATTCGAATCAGTAGGCTATCTACTTAAAAGTAGACACTGACAAAAGCTGCTCAGAGAATTAAAAGAGTAATGTGGAGCAGGAAAGACCGAGTAATTTGGATTGGGGGTTCTGAGAGAGACCTTTTGAGGACTTTGGGTCAAGTGAAACCTGGGTGACGCAGAGCCAGGCGACCGGAGGTGCGGGACTCGCCGTCCGAGCCCTCAGGAAGGAGCTCGCGGCCGCGGGCAGGAGGCCGCCTCTGACCCCTTTGGCCTTCGTCCTCCTGCCTGGGAACTCGCCTCAGAAGCGTGTGGCTCGGCCCTTGCCCTGCTGAGCTCGGTCTGGCCACGGGCGCCGTGCTCCCCACGACCTGGCGCTGCCCACCCTGGGGAGGGGAGCCGCCTCCCTCTCTTGCTTTCTAGCTCGACCAGGCCTTCCAATCTACAGCACCGCGTCGCTCAGTTTGACGTGAAGCCCCTTCTCCCGACTTTCAGACGGATCTCGGCGCGGG
>NW_007259686.1:22632-25930 GCF_000164805.1 Carlito syrichta | reverse complement strand
AACTGGTGCTGGGGAGCCCCGACCCGGGCCGCAAGCCGCCCGCAGGCCCGCTTCCAGCCGGGGCAAGGACTCCGAACTGGTGCGCACACGGCTGGGAACTTCGCCTGGCGGATACGGGGGCGCTGGGATTGGCTGGACTGTGGGGCGCGGGTCGCGGCTGACCGCGCCGACCGTCGATGGCCGGGCGGCAGGGTGGAGCTGGCTGGGACGTCGGGGATGTGAGATTACTAGGGGGCTGGAGCAGGAGACGGCGCCAGAGGGTCTGCGCCGTGACTCCGCGGTTCTCTTTGGGCGTGTGAGTGAACTTGTTTGCCAAAAGTATACTGCTGGGCTTGGGCGGGAAGCAAGCGTGCATCTGGGTTTTTTAGAAACAAGTTTCACCATGCATTCCAAATAAGCTTCGGTCCACAAGTTTTAACACACAGTTATGAACTAGATGGCCCTTGAGCCTCTCACCTGAAGGTCAGGGGCTGTTGGCGATTGTCCCTCCCCGTCTTCCCGTTGGTGCTTGTGAAGATAGTTCATCGCCTAGGTTTGTTGTACATGATTGTAAACCAAAAATAAAATCCTGAGCCCCCAACCAATGGAACCAATGCCCTCTTGGCCGAAGGGACTCCAGAGAAACCTGAAAAACTGAATTCTGGCCACGGCAGGATGGGAGCGTGGACATGCCTTGTGACGCACCCTTTCTTTTTCTTTTTTCTTTTTTGTTGATTTTAAAGATGTGGGGTGCAAGTCAGGAGATACCCTCTTTCTTTTGGGGTTCAGGCACAAGGGACGAGCATTAACGTTAAAATAGAGATCGCAAGACTGACAGACTCTGTGGCAATAAGATACCAAATCCCACAACAGAGGGCAGGCCCTAAAGGAAATAAAAATGCTTTACCCTAAAATATGCTTCTTTGACATGTTCTGAAATGACCCTGCAAAACTGTCCCTTGTGGGAGAAATGCTGTATCTGTGGACAGTCTCCACGAGTGCAGTTGGGCCTGTCCAGGATAAGAAGAAATCACCCGAACCTGACGCCTTTCAAGGTCCAAAAGGAGATATTTGCCATTTATTCTCTCTGAAGTCTACTACCCAGAGGCTTCATCTACCTTAAACAACAAATAAGCAAACAAAACAAACACACAAGCCTTGGCTTCAGCTGGGCACCGTGGCTCATGCGCTCCGAGAGGCCAAGGTGGGAGGATTGCTTGAGCCCAGGAATTTGAGCCCAACTGGGCAACATAGCAAGATCTCGTCTCTACAAAAAACATTAGCCAGGCATAGTGGTGCGTACCTGTAGTCCCAGCTACTTCGGAGACAGAGGCAGAAGGACCATCTGAGCCCTGGAGGTCGAGGTTTCAGTGAGTTGGATCACAGCACTGCACTACAGCCTGGGTGACAGAGTGAGATCCCGACTTAAAAAAAGAAAAAAGAAAAACCCTTGGCTTCCACACCTCACCTTATTTTAACTCAAGCGTTTCTTTCGACTGACTTCAAGTTATTAGTTTAATGCTTTGAACCAACTGCCAACATCTTTTAATCCACCTATGACCTGTAAGAACCTTCCCCCCCCACACTCCAAGATATCACCTTTCTGGGCTGAGCCAATGTATTTTGGCATATGTCTTTACCTGTAACTTCTGTTTCCCTAAAATTATAAAAACAAGCTGAAGCCCAGCATCTCGGGCACGCTTTCTTTTTTTTTTTTTTTGAGTTGGAGTCTCACTCTGTCGCCCAGACTGGAGTGCAGTGGCCGCTCCCGGCCACCGCAGCCTCGACCTGCTGGGCTCCAGCGATCCTTCTGCCTCAGCCTTCCAAGCAGCTGGAATTAGGAAGTGTGCTACCACACCCGGCTGATTTTTTTATTTACTGTAGAGCTGAGGTCTCACTGCCCAGGCGGGTCTCGAACCCGCGGGCTCAGGCAATCCACTCACCTCAGCCTCCCAAAGGCGCGGGATGACAGGCTGAGCCACCGAGCCTGGGGCACACTTTCTTGGGACCTCCTCAAGATTGTTCCTCGGGCTGTGGTTACTCATACTGGCTCAGAATAAGCCTGTTTATGTATTTTTAGAGTTTGGCTTTTTTATCAACATAGTGCTCACTGATCTTTGGTTTTGCTTTCTAGCTTCTCTTTTTCATGAAGAGATTTTATAAGATCCAAAAATTAAGCTGCTGCTGTTGCTATGTTCCTGGCTCTCGCTTTTAAAGATCTCTGGCAGAGTCTCTCATCTCTCTTTGAAAATTAATCTCCCAGGCAAGGAATTTTCACTTATGTGTGAGCAAACTCATCCATTACGAATCCAGCTCATTTTCTTTTAGCTGGCCATCTGGGGGAACCACCGAACATGACTTCTCAGGGCTCTCAAGGCCTCGAGGTACACCTACAGCCAAGTTTACTGACTGTGAGCACCTCTCTCCTCCAAGAGGAACAGTCCTTCACCATTCAAGACCATCTTTCAATCAAAGCATGTTCCTCCTTAGTTAAATACCTGACAGAACTTCAACAGAATTTTAAAACCCTGCCATTCCTTCAGAGAGTCTCCATTTCTTTAAGAGTTTTAGTTTGGCTTAGTTCTTTTAGTTTAGTTTTCCTTCCCTCTTATTGCTGTTCAATTTGCTTCACCACAAATAACCCAGCGGGTCAGTCCTCTTACTCTGACACCTCTGGTTTCACTTGACACATCTTTGTGAGACAGATACAAGAAATAATACATGTATGTTTGGACAGTTGGGAGCTAGCTCAATTGTTTTCTCTTTTTCTCTCCCAGATCTGAATTTTTATCAAAAAGTTCCGCCTTTCTATATAAAAGTCTTACTTTTGTACCCAAATACTCATTTTTCTAAAGACGGCCTGATATTCTTTAATGCCATTTAGTAACTAAAACTGATGGAAGTTATGGCAAAGAGATATGAGAAGGAATGTACTTGGTTCTGAGCTTGACTTATAGACACACTGATTTGAAGGATGTGGAGACAGTTTGAATACATTTATAGTTATTTTTTCCAAGAGCCCTCTTGCAGTCAGTAGACTTCCTGCTTACTGCCTGGAGGCCAACTAGACAGATGAGAAGAAAAGGGGATCTAATCTGCTTCCAGGCCCGGGTGCTTCTTCCCCATGCATATGCTCAACGTCTTGAAAGCCTCTAACAAGCTGCTAGTGCTGGTCTCCATCTGCAAATCAGAAAATAGAGCCAAAGAACATATGGGCAGAATACTGCCTGGGCCGATGGGGAGAAGGTGGTGGTGGAGGTGGTGGAGGGGTGTGTGTGTGTGTGTGTGTGTGTGTGTGTGTGTGTGTGTGTACCCCAGG
>NW_007259686.1:0-22612 GCF_000164805.1 Carlito syrichta | reverse complement strand
TTTTTTTTTTTTTTTTAAGATAAAAAATATATATATTTTTAGATTAGGAAATAGAGTTTATTTAGAAAGTAAATTGGAGAGAGAGAGAGAGAGGATTCACCTCCCCAAGGGAAGAGAGGGAGCCAAAGCCTAAGAAAACATGGGCTGGCCATAGCCCAAAGAGCACATGGCTACACCATGGCTTAGCAAGGCCATGATCACAATGGCCTGGCAATGGCAGTGGCAATGGCTGAAAGACTTATTATTATTTGATTTAAAAAAATCTTGAAGTGCATTAATCAGCATCTATTACACGCTCTTTCAGGAAGTTAAGTTTTAAGCTTTTCAGTTTAATTATTTATTTGTGTTTTGATTGCATTTGCTTTTGGGGTCTCAGCTGTAAATTCTTTGCCTAGACCAATGCCGACACCTTTCTAAGAGCCAAGGGAAAGCAATATCATCCCCCTGAGTCATGGAAAGATGCTCAGTAAAGATGTGGAACAAGAACATGAAAAGACAGGACCGTACATGATGGTCAGTCAATCTCCAAGTCCATGGACGACACAGGCACTGCATAATGCAGGTCCCCAGAGTCAGAGAGGGCTTCAGAAGTGATGTATTAGGGTTGAGGGATAATGGGAGAGACTTCATGCAGAGTCATACAAAATCCATAAGCCACAGGAAGAGATCGGGTATGTCCTAGGAACATACCTGAGCACTCTGGGAGGCTGAGGTGGAAGGATTACTTGAGCCGAGACATTTAACACCAGCCTGGGCAGCGTGGCAACATGGTGAGACCTCGTCTCGGCAAAAAAAAGAAAGAAAAATTAGCCGGGCGTGGTGGTGCACACTTGTACTTCCAGCCTCTCCGGAGGCTGAGGAGGGTGGATCCCTTGAGCACGGGAGGTCAAGGCTGTGGTGAACTGAGATTGTGCTGCTGCACTCCGGTCTGGGCAGCAGAGTGAGGCCCAGCTCAAAACAGCCACAGCACACGGATGGTCGGTTCCACCCCCAGTTTCAGGCTCAGTGGGTACAGGGTGGGGCCTGAGAATGTACATTCCTGACAAGCTCTCAGGTGATGCGGATGCTGCTGCTGGGGGTGGGGGAGGAGAATGGGGGGATGGGGAGTGGGGAGGACCAGACTTCCAGAGCCGGGGGAGCCGCCCATCCACTCCTCCAGGGCTGGCTGCCAGGGAGTGCTGAGGGAGCCCCTCTGCACGGCGATCAAGGCTCCCGCTGAGTGTTTGCAGCTGCCCAGAGTTGGCTTGCTCCTGGGTGTGGGCACCAGGGTGGGGGGGCACTCCGTTGACGTCCTTGTCCTTGTCCTGGCCGGGGGCTGACCTTTGATTGCTATGGCAGAGGTTTGGTTGTGGCATTCAGACTTCAAAACAATAAAACGTTCCATGAAATAAACTGGTAATGAATGAGGTGGTCACACACTAATACACAGTCTCCCTTCCTTCCTTCCTTCCTTCCTTCCTTCCTTCCTTCCTTCCTTCCTTCCTTCCTTCCTTCCTTCTTTCAGTTTTTTTGAGTTGAAGTCTCACTCCGTCACCCAGGCTGGAGAGCTTGGCATGCTCACAGTCACCGCAGCCTTGACCTGCTGGGCTCCGGCGATCTTTCCTCCTCAGCCTTCCAAGTAGCTGGAACCACAGGCACATGCCACCGTGTCTGGATAATTTTTGTTTAGTTTATCGCAGAGAAGAGGTCTTGTGATGGCCGGATTGTGAGAAAACAGTCTTCAATACGCAAAGGGCCGAATTATGAGTTCTTTATTAGCCGACAGTTGAGAGTGGCTAGTGCCAGAAAGATTTCTCGACCCCGAGCAAAGCATGTAACGAGTTTATAAAAGCAAAAAACATAAGACGGTGGGGAGGCACAGGGATTTGGTTACGGATTAGAACAGAACGGTTTATTTCCAGAACCACAGTTTATCTTGAGCTTCCCATCAGATGGGACATGGCTTACTGCTTTATTGGAAGGTTGGGATAGTTATGATTATAGTCTTGACAGAACATCTGGTTTCAGTCAAGCAAGGGGGCCAGTAGATAAGAAACTTGTGGGGAGGTGAGCTCACGAAATGGTTACAGCAATCACATGTAAGGGGGAGTAAATTTTGTGCACAACTATTAAAGGGCGAATTATAACATGGGGTTTCTAAAGCTAAATTATAACAAGCTAGTACGAACAAAGCTGTTGTTTAACAAAGTTACAGTTGTTGAATACTTCAGTCTCACCATGTTGCCCATGGGCTGGTCTCGAACCCCTGAGCTCAGGCAGTCCTCTCACCTCCACCTCCCAAAGTGCTGTGATGACAGACGTGAGCCACCACGCCTGGTGTAGTCTTTACTAAATAAAGGACCTTTTGGTACCAAAGGGATCTGCACGTGCAAAACAGAGCCGAGGCATGTGAGCGGATCTTGCCTTTGCTTTCCCCGTCTTACGCTTTGTGTGCCAGAGGCGATGGATGATCCATTTACTCGTGACGTTAATTTTCTAACCATCTGTCATCCCCAGCCTCTTCTGCACGGAGTGGTGCGAGCTATTTCTGCTTAAAACTAAAATACACTTGCAATTGACAGCAGGATAAGCAAAAGGTTTTGCATGACTCAGGTTAATCAAAGAGAATGGTTGCTATTTGGGGAGAAGGGAAGTTAATTAAATATGTAACTAATTACATATATTAGAGAAATCTAATGTGATTAAGTTGTAATTTCGAGTGTTATGAGTCAGTATGATGATTAAAAGTGGGAGTCATGAATAAATATAATATTTATTAACTATATTAGGGACTGCAGGAATTAAGTCTTCAAAAGGTTGGTGACAGGCTTGGTTATGTATACATCCTGCAAGTTTTTGTCTAAGAATTTTAAATGCTCAGTGCAAGCAATATAATTATATTATAAATCTTATCTATCTATCCTTTCTAGCAAAGCACCTTTGTGGAGGAAAAAAAAATTCTAACAGAGAAAATAAAAGGCATAAGGAAAAATGTCAAATTATTTTGGTACAAGCAGATTTCTAAACGCTTGATTAGTAAGAATGTTTATTAGGATTTTCTGCTGTAGATTTCATCCCGTTTCAAATTAGCAAAGAATATTGCCTTTTGTCAACACCAAGATGATGAGAAATCAATTTTGCATTTTGCAAGGAAGAAGAAAACTGATAAGTAAGGAACTCGCTTTTTTTTTTTTTTTTTTTGAGTCAGGATCTCATTCTTTGCCCAGGTTGGAATGCAGTGATACAATCACAGCTCACTGCAGCTTCAATCTCCTGACCTCAGGTGATCCTCCAGCCTCAGCCTCCCAAGCAGCTGGGACTACAGGCATGCACTACCACACCCAGCTAGTTTTTAAATTTTTGGTAGAGATGACGTCTTGCTATGATGCCTAGGCTGGTCTTAAACTCCTGAACTCAAGCAGTCCTCCCAGCTCGGCCTCCCAAAGTGTTGAGATTACAGGTGTGGGCCACCACGTGCGGCCAAGGAGGTCACTTTTTTTTTTGAGTTGGAGTCTCACTCTGTTGCCCAGACTGGAGGGCAGTGGCCGCTCTCGGCCACCGCAGCCTCGCCTGCTGGGCTCTGGCGATCCTTCCACCTCAGCCTTCCGAGTAGCTGGAATTACAGGCACGCGCTACCACGCCTGGCTAATTTTTTGATTTATTGTAGAGATGAGGTCTCACCAAGTTGCCCAGGCGGGTCTCGAACCCGCGGGCTCAGGCAGTCCGCTCACCTCAGCCTCCCAAAGGCGCAGGATTACAGGCTGTGCCACCAAGCCTGGCCGGAGGTCACTTTTAAGGGTGATTCTTGGAGAAAGTGAGTGGTAACTCACAGAGGGAGTTGTGGTAGGAAGACCGTTCCCATCCTCCACCCCAGGGCTCCCCCCTCAGGTTTGTGCTTGTTTTTGGTCTCTGGTGGGGGACAGAGAGAAATTGAAAGACGAGATAGTAGAATCTGTTGAGGAGGCACTCAGAGAGCCTCAGTTGCAAGCTAATTAAAGGTGAACACTGCTGGCTCTTTCAAATGGATTCCTGCGCCTTGAGGGTCACACCTAGGGTATGTGCGCCCTCTCGTCGTGAAGGAAACCTGCACTCACATGGTGGCCTGGTTTGCTCCAGCTACTGTCACAGGTCGGCAGATCCTAGGATGGTGTCCTTTCATTCAATACCGTTTGGTTATGGGGCTGATGGGAAAACAAAACAAAATGTCAGTTCCCAGCCAGGGCCACCGTCTGTGTGGAGTGTCCTGCCCAGGTCTACATGGGTTTTCTCCTGGATTTCTGGTTTCCTCCCACATCCCAAAGATGTGCATGTTAGGTGAACTGGCGTGTCTACACGGTCCCTATGAGTATGAGTGAGTGTGTGTGAGCGTGCTCTGTGATGGGACGACGTCCTAGCCAGGGTCAGTTCCCGCTCTGCGTCCTGAGCTGCCGGGGTGGGCCCTCACTTCCTGCAGCCCGGAACTGGAATAAGTGAGTTGGAAAAATGAATGAATAAGGATTATTGTCGAAAAAGTGTCTAGTCTGCAATAATTATACGAATGCACAACAGTAAGCAGTGCAGTAGGAGGACACTCAGCGAGCCTCCCTGTTGTGATTGTCTTTGAACTTCGAGGTGCTAGAAGGTGCTCCTGGCGATTTTCTCTTAGCAGATAGATGTTTACTCCTTGATTTCACCCACAGCCACCCCTGCCACCGTCCCTCAATAAGTCACCCCAAATTAGGTAGACCATTCTTTTACTTGTTTTTACTAATCCTCCTTAAATGTGTGTATATAGTTCACATTTATTGCAGCGTTTGCTATTAGAGGTGTTTAAGTTTTTACTTAGAACACCTCTTAGAGAAACGGACTCACCTGTCCAAAATCAAAGGAGGGACACAGAGACGTGGAGTGCAGCAGGTCTTGCAAGGTTGGGTGTCTGGTGGGCAGTCACACCCAGATGGTTACAACAAGCTTTTTATTTCCTAGTGTGCGAGTAACACAGAGGTGACAATTTTTCCCAGATGTCGCCTCAGCATTTTTTGGTCCAAGTAAGGTTAAAATAAGTACTTGTTGCTGTTTGATTGGAAGGTTTCCGCTTTCTTATTTCTAAGAAAGTTTTATTTCCCCAAGATGTGACTGTTACCACGTCTCCCTTTGTTTTGTCTTTTGGTCACCTCAGCAATGAATCATTCATTGTCCTTCAGTGACATGACTGTCACGAGTCTCTCTGTTTTGTCTTTTGGCCACGCCAGCAAACCTTCCTCCATTTTCTCTGAATCATTTATTGTCCTTCACAGAAGTTCAGTGATGTTTTTGTGACCAGAAAAACGCCATAGGAACTTAATTCTGCTTGTATCAATCAGCCTGTGGGAAGATTGGTTTCTGCGTCATTTTGCGTAAGGTCACCGTTCCCAAGAACCTTTTGACTCTGTTGAGCGAGGACTGAAGTGTGCCACAGGCTGGGTGGCTTAAACCACGGAAGTTTGTTTTCTCTCAGTGCCGGAGGCTGGAAGTCTGAGATCAAGAGTCAGCGGGCTGGGTCCTCCCGGCCACTCCTTGGCCGGCAGACACGCCTCTCGCTGCATCCTCACGTGGTCTGTGTGTCTGTGTCCTCGTCTCTTCTGTCACGGGCGTCAGTCAGATCGAGTCAGGGTCCATCCTAAGACCCCACCTTGCCTTCGTCACCCCTCCCAGGACCGTGTCTCTAAATGCAGCCACATTCCGAGGTGCTGCGGGTTGAAATGTCGACACACGGATTTGGGGGCCCCAGGGGCCGGAATGTCTGGCCGTTCCAGCCAACACCCCCATACAGCTTCTGGCCAGGAGTGACTCGGAGAAGACTTCGTGGGAAAGCGAGTCCCAGACTTTGCGATTGCACCATGTGTGTCCCCTCTGAAGGGGGCAAGGTCCGACCAGTTGTGAACCACTGTGTGACGTGCCTTTGACCGACTAGAGTAACAGAAGTCCAGCAGGAAGTTCTACCTCTAACCAATAAGATGTTGATAAATTTAAAATGTTTAGCCACAGCTAAACTGCCTGTGTTGATGAAGCACTCCTGTCCTTTATTTCACAACAGTAGCTGTGTTTCCCGAAGTATGGATAAAAGCTCATGTGTAGCAAATGTTGAGAAAGGCGGTCGTGACAGTATTCCCAGGGGCCTGCCATGCGGGGGCGGAATCAGCACTGTGATCTGCCAAGGCCCATCATCTGCCGGGTGCGTCTGGGTTAAGTATCCTGTAGCGAGCAGGCATGGACGGCCATGGCCCGTGTGGGAAAACGAGCCCTTTCGATGAAACGTGGCTGAGGACTTAGTGCAACCAGCAGGTGAATTCACAGGCGCGCTTGGTGCTTCTGCCCAAGAGTGAAGAGACACACTTCCCCGGGGAGCGCGAGTCCAGCAGCAGGGCGCCCCTTGGGTGGGTGGTCCCCGGTCCCCGGCAGGCTGCCAGAGACAGTGGAGCCGTTACCTTCATAGCAGCGATTCTTAGAGTCTCTCCACGCACCGGTGGCATCACCGTCACCCGGGAACTTGTCAGAAATGCCAGATCCTGGGGCCCACCAGGTCTGCTACGTCAGGAGCTCTGAGCGGGGGGCCTGGCAGTCCGTGTGTGAGCTGGCAGAGCAGACAGCACACAGAACACACAGGCGAGTCTGAATTTTAGAAAAATGACATAATTTTTTAGTGTGTCTCACTCATTGCACAGGACATGCTTAATGCCAAAAAGTGATTCATTGCATAATTGAAATCTGCATTTTATTTATTTATTTATTTTAGTTTTTTTAGTCGGAGTCTCACTCTGTCACCCAGGCTGGAGCGCAGTGCATGCTCACGGGCCTGCAGCCTTGACCTGTTGGGCTTGGGTGATCCTTCCGCTCCAGCCTTCCAAGTAGCTGGAACAACAGTCATGTGCCACCATGCCTGGCCAATTTTTTTTTTTTTTTTTTTTTTTTGTAGAGGAGGTCTCACCATGCTGCCCAGGTTGACCTCCAATCCATGGGTTCAGGCAATCTTCTCACCTCAGACTCCCAAAGTTCTGGGATTATAGGTGTGAGCCACCAAGCCCAGCTGAAATTTACATTTTATTATTATTATTATTATTTTTGAGTTGGAGTCTCACTCGGTTGCCCAGAATGGAGTGCAGTGGTCGCTCCCGGCCACCGCAGCCTCGCCTGTTGGGTTCCGGCAATCCTTCCGCCTCAGCCTTCCTAGTAACCAGAATTACAGGCATGCGCTACCACGCCCGGCTGATTTTTTGGTTTATTGTAGAGACGAGGTCTCACTGCCCAGGCGGGTCTCGAACCCGCGGGTTCAGGCAACCCACTCACCTCAGCCTCCCAAAGGCGTGGGATGACAGGCTGAGCCACCAAGCCGGGCTTGAAATTTAGATTTAAAAAAAATGTTTAACTATTTCCCGAAGGTGAAATAAAATTCACATTTAACTGGTGTTCTGTATTTTATCCGGCACGTCTGTCTTCGGAAGACTCTGAGTCGTGCCCCAGTTGGGTCGAAAGCCCCATTTGTGCCATTTCCATGATGAACTCCAAATGTCTTGTTTCCTTAGATTCTCCCTCACTTTTATCTCTCTCCTCCCTTTACTGGCAGCGCCATGCTCCACATGATACCAGTGGCCTGGGAAGGTCTCCTGAGGCAGGTGACCTCAGCTCAACCTCAACTTGCCGCACAGGTTCTTGACATGGTCCTGAGGAAGAATTCACAGAGGAGTCAGAATCACACAAAAACGAAAGTGCAGAGTTTTATTACCAAACGAAAGCACACACTCAAGCGAGGGGACGTGTGGGCTCACTCAAGAAACCGAGTCTCATCCAAGGGGGTTTGGGGTTTTCTTTCCACAGCTAGCTCTAAGAGGTGGAATATTCATAGTAGGGGCTGTAATACTCATGGGTTTTCAGGAAAGAGGTGGAGTTTCTCCAGAATTGGGTGCCCTCCCCTTTTATGCCTGTGTTTGGTCACACCTAGAATTATCATGGTGCTGGTGGGTGTGTTGTTTAGAATGCTAAGGTATCACAATGAGGGCATAATGAGCTTGGGGGTCACCTGCTGGTCAAATCTGTCACCATGTTGGATAAAACAAGTTTTTACAGGTTTCACTCTCTGGTCGGGGCAGACAGTCTTGTAACCATGTTTCTGCAGTCAGATAAACAGGTCCTTTTCTTGTAACTCACATGGTTTCTTAACCACTGCCTCATATTTTCCTAGCCTCCTGCAACCACTCAGCTCTGTTCCCAAATCACACAGACTGCCTTTCCTGAATCTGAGTGCTAGCTTATCCAAACCAAACAGACGTGTTCACAACGCGCCTGTATTTTCACCTTGTACATTCCAAAGGGGTTTGGAAATACAGCCCTTACTGGGCAGAAGGACAGTTGTCTCAGCTGCATTTGAAACTAAATTCTCTTGTGTTCTCCTCACCTCTGTCCTAGGCACTCACCTCAAAGACACTTTGGAGGAAGATTTGTTCCAATGTTTGAACTGCTGTCTGTACGTATTACTCTTTGTTCCCATTGAGGAAGACTCAAGAGCGTCACTGTGCACCCTCGCTCCCCCAAGGGCTCTCCAAGAACAGGAATGTAGGGGACAGTCATCTCCCAGATTGATCAATATAATTGTTGATCAATTATTGATTGATCAATATGATCAAATGCACTCGAAAATCCACAGAACTGCGCGTTTCTGCAATAACAGCTACGACAATCAAGTGCTGTGCTGTAACTTCCTTTACTAACAAAGTGACACGTCTCATTTTGGACAAGTGAAGGTCATGGAAGTGATGTGCTGCCTTGAACTTTGGATGGCAGGCATGCTCAAGCAGATGTGCTGACCAGCCCCTGTATGAGAGCTGGGCTCGGAAGGGGGAAAGCAGGCCAAGTCAGAGACTTCAGTTATTGACCATATTGTTGCTGGGAAAGGCCCTTCACCTGTGTGAGATGGTTGACAACGAGTTCTTGTGCTTTCATTAGGATAGAATTTGCAAACAATACGTAGCGAAATAAGTAGCTTTATTAAGCAAAGGGAGAGCCGGGCATGGTGGCTCAAGCCTGTAATCTCAGCACTTTGGGAGGCTGAGGTGGGAGGATTGCTTGAGGCCAGGAGTTCATGACCAGCCTGCGCAGCATGGCAAGAACTTGTCTCTAAGAAAAAAAAAATTAGCCAAGTGTGGTGGCATGTGCTTGTAGTCCCAGCTACTAGGAGGCTGAGCCCAGGATGTCGAGGCTGCGATGAGCCTTAATTGGGCCATTGCTCTCCAGTTTGGACAACAGAGTGAGACCCCCAGCTCAAAAAAAAAGAGTGTACGCTCTCAAGAAGGGAGAACAGGCAGACACAGCTCATGAGAAGCTGCCCTTTCTGCCTCTAGCTGTTGTTGAACCCTAACTTTTATTCCAGTGGCTGCAAAGGAGCTGGTCTTGGGGGTGGGCCATTCCTGGAATTGGGTGGTCTTGGGACTGGGTCTCTGCGACTCCCCCTTACGTAAGATTTCAGGCCTGATAGGTTCATCCTGAAACTGTCATGCTGCCGTGTGGGTGAAGATTTTGTAAAACCACGATGTTATTGACATTATAAGGAGCACATAATGTAGGCAAAAGTGGGTCGCAGCCTCCTTGGTGGCTAGAGCACACGTTCCAGGGGGTCTCCAGACACGCATCTGCTTGGTGGTCGGCTCTTGACTGCAAGCACCTGGGTGAAAGGACATGGGCGCCGCAGGTGTGTTTGGTAAGGGTCTAAGGGCTTTGCTCGCTGCAGGTGTGGACGTGCCTGTAGCCAGCTCTTGCTCCCGGGCCTGGTTCTGCAGCCCCAGCCGGTCTTCAGAGTCTGGAGCCTTCCTACAGCCCTGATGTTTTCTGAGCCTTCCCCGCCTACTCTACCAACATGAGCTTTTCCCAGATGAATCGTGATCGCATCAGCAGAAGGAAGTGTCTGTTACGCGCACGTTTGTTTTCCTGCTGACTTCTTCCTTGGTGCTTCTAGTCTGCTTCTTCCATTCACTCGCATTTACATTCCCATGCCTTTTCCCACCAGGGCTGTCTTAGTTCTGTCTGTGATTTTTTAAAAGATGTCCTCCCATAACAATGGCATGGATCCACTGGGGGTGTATTTATTTATTTTTTTGACTCGGGGTCTCACTCTGTCGCCCTGGCTAGAGTGTAGTGTCACAGTGATAGCTCACCACAACCTCGACCTCCTGGGCTCAGGTGATGCTCCCACCTCAGCCTCTCGAAGAGCTGGAACCACCGGTGCCACCATGCCCGGCTCATGTTTTTATTTTTTGTAGACACGAGAGCTTGGTATGTTGCCCAGGCTGGTCTCCAACTCCTGGTCTCAAGCAGTCCTCCTGCCTTGACCTCCCAAAGTGCTGGGATTATAGGCGTGAGCCGCTGAGCCTGGCTCTGCTATTTATTTGTTTGCTGGTTGTGGCTAACTCAGAAAGACATTAGGCTGTGCCCACTCTGACCAGCCCAATAGCTTGACTCGTGGGTATGTTCCTATCTCTCGCAAAGATGGCTCACCCTCATTCTACATCCATGCTTACAAATGTGCAAGCTCAACAGGCCTGGTGTTCAAGAACCATTGAACGCAAAGGAAAGAACGGCTTCGCACTCAGACACTGTGGAAGACCGGAGTCTTGCCTCGACGCGGGGCCTCTTGTTGCTGCCGCCGGTGAAGAAGCCCTGACCATGGGCAGCAGAGAAGCGGTGGCTGGACTGCTCAAGCCACGTCACAGCTGCCAGCCACGGTGGGCTGCCCGGACTGTTGATGGGGTCGAGGTATTCACCAGCCAAGGGCCTAGGTGGGCTACGTAATATTTCGCCAGCACGTTATGCCGAGAAATGGGAACGAAGTCAACTCCATCCTTGTTGGGGGCACAGCTGCTGGCAGACAGAAATTTTAGTCCCCAGTGTCTAATGAAAGCTTTTTAGACTTTCTTTCTCTTGGGTAGAATTTGACCAAATATTCTATAGAGAGAGGGGACTGCATCTTATGCTTACGGAGAAGAAAATGTCACACATCAAGACAGGTTTTTAACATGTTTATATTTGGCAGGTTAGAACGGAGACTGATTCTGGGATGACGATAATCTGTGTGGCCCTGATGTTGACCAGGCCATAAAATGGTCTCATAAGAGATCATTCCAAGACCCAGACGAACACGAGGTTGGCACTGCTGGCAAAACATGACAAGCAAACTCACTGTAGCGACACAGGCACGCAGAAGCGTCTGCACTGGAAGATGACTTCACTTGGGTTTGCCACGACTACTTGTTACATATTAGCCCAAAAACGCAACTGCGCATGTGTTTTATATAGATGCATATGCATTGTGTTATATTAATTAATTTGGAAGCCCCTACCCCACCACCACTCAGACCTAAGTTAGCAGAGAAAAAAATTTTCCTCCCAACACTGGGAACCCTCAAGTTAATACATAATAAAACATATCATATAAGATATAATATAACCCTCAAGTGTTTATAGATATTCACACACACACACACACACACACACACATACATATATATATATATATACTTTTTTAAAATTTGAGTTGGAGTCTCACTCTGTGTCATCCAGGCTGGAGTGCAGTGGCATCTTCACGGCCACCACAGCCTTGACCTCCTGGGCTCCAGCGATCCTTCCGTCTCAACCTTCCAAGGAGCAGGGACTACTGGTGTGTGCCACCACACCCGGCTAATTTTTTATTTATTGTGGAGACGAGGTCTCACCAAGTTGCCCAGGCTGGTCTCGAATCCCTGGGCTCAGGCAATCCTCTCGCCTCGGTCTCCCAAAGCGCTGGGATGACAGGCGTGAGTCGCCGCGCCCAGCCTCCTGCAGAAATGTGCTTGTGAAAGAGGGAGAGCGGGCGAGGAGGCTGGGCTGAGGAGGCCAGGGCAGCCCTGAGGCCACGGGTGGCACCAGCTCGCTGCCCTCTCTGGCCCTGAGGGCCCCTGGCTGAGCCCACTGCCGCCCCTCCTCTCCAGCTACCTGGGTCAGCCCCGGGGGTTGGGAGGCAGGTGAGGAGGCCAAGCCGAGGCCTGCATGGGGGGTCTGGGAGCTTTCAAGGTGAAAACTGCCCCAGTTCGGGCCAGGAAGACTTGACTCGAGGCTATTGCGTCAGGGGAGAGAGGCCAGATCTCAATCTGAACTCAACTCTGCTGAGACATAGGGCAGAGGTCTCTCAAAGGCCTGCAGAGGGGAGGTCTCAGGCCGTCTGTGTTTACTCAGTGGCTTTACCCAAAGGAAGAGTAAACTCCTCGTGTCTTTTTACAAAATTTTTATTTTAAAGGTGGGTAAACTTCAGGGTTAGGTATACAAATGGTCATTGTACAGGTAAAGTTTGGGCCTCACTTTGATCCCCACTTCGCCTGGTTTGAGATCAGATATTATATGTTATTGATGAAGTGTCCCCCACCCTTCCCTGGCAGTTTCCCACTGCTGCCAATGCCTTCCGTGTAGTGTTATGGTGAATGTTCAGGGTCCACTACTTGTGAGTGACTCGTATCTTCATGGCAGGAGCTTGTTAGGTTCCTGCCCTTTCACAGTCGCTGGGAGACGGGTGCTGCCTCTTTTGATGACTACAGTTCAAAGAAACTTTTCTAGGCCCGTGAGAAAGATATTCCTGGTCGTGTGGAAGGTCAATTCCTAGATCTTTTAGGAATCACCACACTGTTTTCCATGGACCTTGTACTGGTTTACCCTGCCACCTCTATGAAAAAGACACTTGCACATACATATTTATTGCAGCACTAGTCACAGTAGCAAAAACATGGAACCAAGTGTGCTGCCCGTCGAAAGTGGATTGGATAAAGATAATGTGGTACATTTACATGATGGAATATTACACAGCCACAAAGAAAAACAAAATTATGAACTTCGCAGCAACTTGGATGGATTTAGAGTCTATAATACTCAGTGATCTATCACAGAAAAAAAGAACTGAGTACCACATGTTCTCACTCATAAGCAGGCTCTGAACATTATTATGATACTATAAGGAGGGGGTTGGCAGTAGTGGGACACTGCCATGGGCGGGGGGCACATAACACTAATAAGGGTACCCACACTTTATCTGTTTTGCCTGTATAATGACCACTTCTGTCTGTACCTAACCCTGAATTGTGCCCCACATCTTTAAAAAAAAAACAAAACTTTCCAACAACAGCAAAAGAAAAAGAAAAAGAAGAAAGAAAGATATTCATTATGGTTGTGTAATATTCCATCATGTATATTCACCACATCTTTTTTCTTTTTTTTTTAAATCTGGATCTCACTCTGTCCCCCAGGCTGAAGTGCAGTGGCACAAGCATGGTTCATAGTAACCTCGACCTCTCGGACTCAGGTGATCCTCCTGCCTCAGCCTCCCAAGCAGCTGGGACTACAGGCATGTGCCAAAACACCTGGCTAATTTTTTTTTTTTTCTTTTTAAGTGACGAGGACTTGCTGTGTTGCCCAGGTTGGTCTTGAACTCCTGACCCCAAACAATCCTCCCGCCTCAGCCTTCCAAAGTGCTGGGATTACAGGCATAAGCCACCATGGCCGGCGAAGGCTGACTTTGAACAGAACAGCTCTATCGGATAGGTAACCCACAAGTCACAACTGCAGTGGCTGGTTGGGTTGGCACAGATCTGTGTGCCCCCGGGGGAGGAGAGGTGCCATTTCCCCTGCACATGGGTCCTCTGGCCCCACAGCTCATTCTTCAGCACCCTGGTCAGGACAGAACGGCAGCCCTGCTTTCTCTGACAGCTCTCCTTAGCTACTGAGAGACCAAATATGCACGCAGACAACGGCCAGACCACAAAAAAGATGGAGCCCTGACCCTCCCGTGGCCACTTGTCCAGGAAACCACCCCTATCCAGAGTAACCAGTCCAGGTGGGCAGCCGACTGTAAGTCAGACTCGTGGGAGTCCAGCCGCTGTCTCTGGCACCAACCCAGGAAGCCGACCGGCCACTTCTGCAACCTTGTCCCCGAACGGTGAGAGCTTGGTCGACGAATGCCAGCTTCTCGGCTTGTGCTCCCTTTCCGACTCAGGTCGCACCAGAGAAGTCAAATACACTCCCCTGCCCAGCCCCAGGGGACACCCCTTCCACGCAGCTGCCCCAGCTTCTCCCACAGCCCCGCTCAGGGCCCCCGAGTCCTCCCTTCCCCCCTCTGCTGCCTGTGAGGCTCCGCACACGCAGACGACGGCAGCCCACTCTCCTGCTGCAGCAGACGCACACACAGCCCTGGCTCTTCCCCCGTGGGTGGCCTTCACGTATTTCTGCACCTGCTTAGGGGCCGGGGAAGGAACGCCTGGTGAGCTCTGGGGAGAACCTGCCTCCTTGCCCGGCTAGCTGGATCTCTGGGGCACTGGATGAGAAGAGAGTCCATGTACTGTGTGGCAGAACCCAGGGCTGCGGGGAGCGGAGGGAGCGACACTTTGAACCAAGGGCTGGTCGCATCTGCCCCAAACTCCTTCTCCCGCCAACTGATTCTGTGTAGCCAGGAAAGGGACCGACGAGCCTGCACCGCTGTGTTTGCAGGAACGGGCCGAATACACAGCCACGGCCAGTCAGAGGCACCAGAAAGTGCTCCCTGGCCCTGGACACAGATGCAGACTTGGAAGGGCTGAACCCTTCCCGGCCCAAGCCATCCGGGCCTCACTGCTGCTGTGGGCACGGGAGCCCAGGTGGTGGCCAAGGGACCACAGAGCACGCAGGGCCATCCAGCCAGCAGGGGAAGGCGCCTTGCCGGGCAGTTCCCTTCCTCTTTTGCTTGGAACTGAATTCTACAGCAGCCTTCTGTGAGCAGCAACCTCTGGCACTGGCTGCCCCAGAACCACGGAACTGTCCCGAGCCTGGGGGGTGCCGATGGGGCCTGTGTGCAGAGTCCAGGGCCGCTTCTGTCCCACATGCAGGACAACAGGACAAAAACGAGCTCTTAGTGCGGTGCCTTCAGAAGGTCACCCTGCTCCCAAGCCTCAGTTTCCGCACATTTGAAGTCTGGGGTTTGTTTGTTTTTTTTTTAGTTCAAGTCTCACTCTGTCGCCCAGGCTAGAGTGCAGTGACACGCTCCTGGCCACCACAGCCTCGACCTGCTGGGCGCAGGCGATCCTTCACCTCAGCCTTCCAAGCAGCTGGAACTACAGGCACGTACCACCACATCTGGCTAACTTTTTGATTTATCGTAGAGACAAGGTCTCGCCAAGTTGCCCAGGCTAGTCTTGAACCTCTGGGCTTAAGCCATCCCCTTGCCTCCACCTCCCAAAGTGCTGAAATTACAAGTGCACACTACCACGCCTGGCTAAATTTTTGATCCATTGCAGAGATGAGGTCTCGCCAAGTTGCCCAGGCTGGTCCTCTCAAAGTGCTGGGATTATAGGCGTGAGCCACCGCGCCCTTTATGATGAGCTTGAACACAGTGTGCTTCGGAAAGCCCCCAAGGTCCACCTGTCCAGGGGACTGTCGTCTGTAGCCTCGGGTGGAAGATGGGACTTTGGGGGTGGCGGGAGGTCACACGATTCTGGCACCGAGGACGCTGGAAGGGACAGGGCGCCAGAAGGAACGCCAGCCCATCGTGCAAAGGACTCCGGACACGTCCCAGAGCCGAACGCCGAGCACATGACACCAGGCTGCGGAGGACTGTGGGGGAGCCATGGAGGGCTCGGGCCTGCAGGAAGGTGTGGACACCAGGACAGTGTCCCCCGGCAGGAGGGGTGCTGCCGTGACCCCGGAAACGCCTGTGGGAAGAGGCGGCAGGGGACCTCAGCCAAGGGGGGCCTCGCCCTGGGTCTCTGCTGAGTGCGGTGGGACCCGCGCCTGTCGCCCGGCACCCGCGTCTCCCCGGAGGCCCTTGGATGGTCTCCTCGGCCCGAGTCTCAGGTGGCGCGGCCCCCACCTGGGGAGGCTGAAGCCGCCCAACCGCCCCGCAGCTCCGGAGGCTGAAGTCTGCGGCGAAGGTGCGGGCCGGGCGGGGACGCCACCTTGCCCGTCTCCTCCCAGGCCCGACCAGCCCTGTGTGTCCGTGCCCTCATCTCCTCCTCCTGCCAGGACGCCCGTGGGCTGGTTGGGCGCCTCCCCCACGCAACCTCGTTTTCCCTTCGGTCCTTCTGCTAAGACTGTCCACCACTGCAGTCCCATTCTGAGGGGCCAAGGGTTAGGGTTGTCACGTTGGACTTTGGGGGGACGCCGTTCAGCTCATCGCACCGTCATCGATGGCTTTAGGAACTCTGCATGTTGGCCGGGGTGTGGACCCCCCCATCCCCTCGTGTAGCTCTCACCATGGTGTTCGTGGGTGACCTTCCTGTTTTTCAAGAGATATGCTGAGGCAAAGATAAAGTGACTTACCCAAGGCGACACGGTTGGCCAGCAAAGGCTGGCACACGGGTTCAGTCTGAGCCATAGTCTAAAGCCAGGTTTTGCCACCTGACTTCACAAATAGGAAGGGGCTGGGTGTGGTGGCTCACACCTGTCATCCCAGAACTCTGGGAGGCCGAGGAGGGAGGACTGCTTGAGCCCAGGAGTTCAAGACCAGCCTAAGCTGTATAATAATGAGTACTGGCTGTCTGTTGGCTTCCAGACAAGGAGTTACTCACACTCAAAACATATTGCCGGGGACGTGTGGTCAAGTTCACAACCTCAGCGTTCCGGAATGTCCCTAAATACCTCCTGTGGATCGCAGTCCAAGACGCAGACAGGCTCCTCTCTTAGGCTGGAAGGAATGTGGACTTCAATTATCACCAGGGACTCTTCGGTGAGACATGATAGGCAATCGTGATATGAGCCAGTTCCCCTTAATGGCCTGGTATCTTGTGACTGCCCCACAGAAGCAGCTTGAGGGAGGGCCATTTCCTGAAACAGCAATGTCACAGGCTGGCTCTGATACCTGAGGACTCTCAGAGGCCTCTCCAGGACTCGTTGCCAGCGGGAAGAGGGACTCGCGATGTTTCGAGCAGGGACGGGAGGCATCGTGACAGTCTGCGGAAGGGACAGTGGGCCTGCAGTCACAGCACCCTTATGAGCATGAGTGGGAAGGAGGTAGAGAGCTTATATCTGGAGACACTCACGGCATTTTTATTTTTTTGAGTTGGAATCTCACTCGGTCGGCCAGACTGGAGTGCAGTGGCCGCTCCCGGCCACCACAGCCTCGCCTACTGGGCCCCGGCGATCCTTCCGCCTCAGCCTTCCGAGCAACCGGAACTACAGGCGTGCGCCACCACGCCCAGCTGATTTTTTTTTTTTTTTTTTTGTGGAGATGAGGTCTCACTGCCCAAGCGGGTCTCGAACCCGCGGGCTCAGGCCATTCACTCACCTCAGCCTCCCAAAGGCGCGGGATTACAGGCTGAGCCACCGAGCCCGGCTAGGTCACAGTATTTATCCAGGAAAGAGATAAATCTTTGTCTCACGAGTCAAATATCAAAATCTTACAAAGGTTCCTCAAAAGCCTCGTGGTTTGTTTTATTTACTCCTGAGAGAAGCATGAAGTATGATCCTCAGCAAGGATGTGCTGTCATCATCGGCCACCAAGACCTCTCCATCTTACTTCTTTCCTCCGCCTACGATTGCCACTCCCTAGTGGGTAGGCACCCAGTTCAGTGTGACGCACATGCACCCTCACCATTGCGGCGCCGTGATCTGAGCTCTATATTCTATTCGACGGCCTTGGCTAGTGCTACTGTTATTACCGGTACGATTGTACATACTGCTGTTATTACTATGCGTAGCAAGTTTAATATCTGATGGGGCATCGAATGGGGTTCTTCTTGTCAACCATCTTTTCTTTTCTTTTTCAAAACTGGACTAGCTTTATTTTTACCATGTACATTTTATAATTAGTTTATTGACATCGGGAAAAAAATGGACAGGCACAGTGTTCATGCCTGTAATCCCTGCAATTTGGGAGATCGAGGCAGGAGGATTGCTTGAGCCCAGGAGTTCAAAGTCAGCCAGGACAGCAAAGCAAGACTCTGTCTCTATGGAAATAAATAAAATTAGCCAGGTGTGGTGGCATGCACCTATAATCCCAGCTGCTCAGGAGGCTGAGGCAGAAGGATTGTCTGAGCCCAGGAAGTTGAGGCTGCAGGGAGCCGTGATCATGACACTGCCTGGGCGACAGAGTGAGGCTCTGACAAGAAAGAAAGAAAGAAAGAAAAAGAGAGAGAGAGAGAGAGAGAAAGAGAAAAAGAAAGAAAGAGAGAAATAAATTGAAAAAAACTCCACAAAACCTTGAAATTTATTGGTATACTATAAAGTGTCTAGATTGCTTTAGGGCTGACTTCTTTATGATGTTATCCCAGCCATAAACACGGTCTGTCTCTCCATTTACTCTTCTATGTCCTTTCTAGACTTTGAAAATTGACCCCATAAGTATCAAGTGTTTTTTGGGATAGATTAATTCGTACCTACTTTATGTTTTTTTATTGTTGAATATTTGTAAAGAGGAGCACTAGCAACTTTTGTGAGTTGATAGTACTCTGAAAATCTTTATGAACTTTTCTACTACCTTTAATAGTTTGCACATTGCCCTGTTGAGGTTTATATGTAAGCTAGCACATCACCTGCAAATAATGACAGTTTTGTCTTTTTTTATTCCATTTTTCATGTGGACCACAATTTTAATTTCTTTTTAATGTCTCATAACGTTGGGTGGCCTCTCAGTAATATGTTAAAAATAGCACTAATAATATATCTAATTGTTTTGTTTCCTATCTGAAGTAGATTCACCTAAAATTTCCAAATTACATGTTTTTTTTTTTTTTTACTGCTTTTAAATGCACTATGTTGAACAAGATAAGAACATCCCTTGCATTTTTATATTCTGAGAATTTTTTAATAATGATGATTGGGTATTGGGGAACTATGCCAAGAGACAGAAACACCTGGAACTCAGGAACCAGGGAATCTGACCCAGGAGGGAATTGAAGGGCACTTCCAGGGTGACGGCAAGAGCCGCAGAGCAGATGAGGCAGCTCCACATGGCCAGGGATCTGCTGCAAAGGCAAACCCCGGAATACAAAACAAACCCATGGATTCTAATCAGCAAAGCCATCAGAACATGTGTGGAAACAGACTCAGGGTTTAAGACCAGGGAGAAAAAGAATATGCAGCAGTTCTCTCTTAGCTGTGGTTTTGCTTCCTGCAGCTTCAGTTGCCCAGGGTCAACCACGGCCTAAAAATAGGTGAGTGCAGGACCACAAGATATTGAGAGAGAGGGAGAGGGAGGGAGAGGGAGAGGAGAAAGAGAGAAAGGGGAGAGAGGAGAGAGAGAGGGGGAGAGAGGGGAGACAGAGGGAAGGAGGGAGGAGAAAAGGAGAGAAAGGGAGTGAGATCAGAGTCACACAACTTTCATTACAGTATATTGTTACAATTGTTCTGCTTATTAGTTATCGCGTTAACCTCTACTGTATCTAATTTACAAGTTAAACTTATCATTGCTATGTATGCACAGAAAAGACAGTATATATAGGGTTCGGTACCATCTGTGGTTTTAGGCATCTTTTGGGGGTCTTGGAATGAATTCCTCTTGGATAAAGGAGGAATTATCCTACTATTATTTTTAGGCTGAATTCGTCTATGTGAATAGACTATTTTGAGATGTGATTTTGAGTTCAACATGCTCCCTCAAGTGGCTCCAAGATCTGTTCAGCGGCAGAGAATACTGGTGAGTAAATGTTTTGCTTTACACGGACCCTTTAATTGTGGTGTTGGTTCTGGGGAGGCAGAAGTGTGAAGCAATGGCAAATCTGGGTCGGTCACCATCACAGGCAGTCGCGTTGGCTGGTAGACAGCCTGATCTCGAGGCCCCAGGGATGAGTAGATGGCCAGTTCGCTAAGGCTCTACTTGGTTGCTATTTTTATTTCAGATTTAACAGTGTTTCTTTTGAGCAAAGAGCAATTCATAAATTGGGCATCGCTCAGAACCAGAAGAGCTCCAGAGAACTTTCTCTACTTGATTTTAAAGTGGAAAACTTTCAAGTCTGGGAAACAGAGGCCTGGATTCAGCCATCATCTTTGGAAGGCAAAACCTCTCAATGTCTATAGTTGAGCTGGCCCACAGACCCGGACCTCCTTGAATAAAGAGGAGGTTCTACTGGGCATGATGGCTCACGCCTGTCATCCTGGCACTTTGAGAGACCGAGCCGAGAGGACTGCCTGAGTCCAGGGAATCGAGACCCACCTGGGCAACTTGGTGAGACATTATCTCTACAATAAATTAAAAAATTAGTCGGGTATGGTAGCACGTGCCAGTGGTTCAGCTGCTTGGAACACTGAAGCCGAAGAATTGCCTGATCCCAGTAGGTCAAGGCCATGTTGGCCACAAGCATGCCACTGCTCTCCAGCCTGGGCAAGAGTAAGACTCTGACTCAAACAAACAACCAAAGTGGAGGGTCTCTTGAAGAAGACTATATTATAGTCTGAAAATATACACTAAGGCTGCTTCCTTGCTAGAAAGAGAGAGAGAGAGAGAGAGAGAGAGACGAAAGGAAGGAAGAGAGGGAGGGAGGGAGGGAGAGAGGAAGGAAGTAAGGAAGGGAAAGGAAAGAAGGAAGAAAAATAAAGAAACAGAAGTCTGTGGCCACTTATCGAAATAACTGCGTGGGAAAATACTTGGACACACTGAATGCTGGCTCTGAGGTAAGGCCAATTTGTGCCGACCAACAGTCAGTGTGACCCTTCAGTCGGGGTGGGGAGTATGTTCAGGGCTCATCGACACAATAAATAGAATGAGGGCCCAAGTCTACTTCACAACAGTCCCACCGTCCTGTCGTTGTATCTAGTATGTATCTGTCCTGTGCTTATCGCCCCAGTTCATGAGGGAGCGTAGGTTAGAAGTCCCCACCGACCGTGCAATTTCTCACTGGTCCTCTGGTCCAAGCAGTAAAAGTCATGATGGTAGACAGTCCTTGGTAGCCTCTTCACCGGTGACAAAAAGGCCAAAAGCAATGTCAAGTCCATGTGGGAAGTTCAGAGAATGTTGTCTTCATCAGTGAGCAAAGATGCAGGACACCCCTGACGTAGCCTGTCTTACCCACCAGATTGACAGCTCCGTCTTCGGTGAAACGTGGCAGAGACACTTTCGCTTCCTCCCTCCCTCCCTGCCTTTTTTTCTCTGCCAAACTCAAACTGTTCTCAGAGTGTGGGACCATTCACATCGATCTTGTGCACTTACTTGCAGGGATACACCAGAGTAGGGTGGTGGGAACGGCCACCCTTGGTGAAAGTGTAAGAGGGTACATTCTCAGGAGAGAATTTTAAAATCGTAATAAAGCCACCTATGTAAGGGTCAGCTTTGTGTCATCACCATGACCGACCAATCTCCACAGTGTCAGCAATACAACGCCCTTCTCTGTGGGGACACACATAAGTTATATGATACAGTTAGCATACAGACATAATGACTTCTCTTTTACATTTTTTATTATAGAGTTTAGAAAAAAGAGAACAAGATAAAGCCAGTGGGAAATCTGTCCCTGTTTTTTGTAAAACTAACCTGTCAGTGTCTGGCTGGACGGACGCGGCTGCGATGCTCAGGGAGCTCCCAGGGGACTTGTCAGAAACGAGCGTCGGCATGTTGCTCTGTGAGGGCTTCCTCACTGAAAGCAGCTGCTCACACAGGCAGGTGCTGCCAAAACGTGATCACGGGTAAGGTGTGGCGCGAACTTCAGAAGTGGAGCCACACACCCGGAGCCACGGAGAAAATAAACACCACAGAGCACATGATGTTAAAAGACGTTGGGGCCACATGACTCGCTGTCCCGGGCCAGCGCAGCCTGCAGGCTGTGCGGCTGGACCTGTCTGGCCAAGGAGATGAGTCAGTCCTTCCCGCTGCCCCAGGGCGTGCCTACCGGACTCACAGACGAGGCGGCAAGGACCACACTGTCCACCCGGGGGTGGCAGCCATGACTCTGACGCTGCAACTAACTCCAACCCTGACTCTGCAACTGCACTCAGAAGCTGAGGCACAATCAGGACAAGATGAGAGGAAGCGAGCGGACCTCCCCAGGCCTGGAGTGGGGCGTTATAATTGTTGAGATGGCGACCTCTTTTCCTGGCGGGTGGAACGAGTGTGTCTTTGCCTGAATGCGGAAGCTTTTGTTTGGTTGCGTTTGGGGGGAGAGAAGCGAAGGCAAGTGGAGGGCATGCAGGCATAAGTGCCGGGTGGACACCCTTTTTGTGGTCGCCTAGTGGAAGCACCATCCAGCGCCGGGTGATCAGCCGACACGGCGAGGGCCAGCCTGCTCGCCCCAGAATAGCAGCCGGTGGCTTCCCCTCCACACTCCCCACACCCAGGCCTTGGAGCCCTCCGTCCTCTTGAGACCTGAACTTCGAGGGAGTGGCGGAAAGGAATGATGCCCACTTGTAGGGCGGCCACCTGGTCAGGGGCCCTGGGCTGGTGGACCCGGTGGCCGCCAGCCGGCCCCTCCTCCTTGCTAGTCCCCCACCACTCTGAGGCCTGGCGTCTCACCAGTCGCCTCACATTCTGCCTCCTCCACGGAAACCATTTTAACAGGCAACAAGAAGGTGGGAAACTCCTTGCCACCCTCCCTGTGAGTCTCCCGACACCTCCCCCACCGTGGTCCTTGTCCCCTCCCCCGAAACACGAAGTTCAGCGGCCTGAAACAGCATCCCAGAAGGTGGCCGTCGGCAAGCCCGGGGGAGGCCTCGT